>NW_004797335.1:609382-628543 GCF_000002075.1 Aplysia californica | reverse complement strand
AACACTCACACACACACACACACACACACACACACACACACACACACACACACACACACACACACACCTGCATGTTCGGCATCATAGTCAGTGGGTATTAATTATACGCTGGTCTCATCAACTACCTAGCTCCTTGATTGTTCTTGAAAACTCGTGACCATAATCGTCTTGAATGGTTGTGAACTGCCCCTCTTATTCTAAACTTTAGTTGTTTTTTTGTTGTTGTTTTTTTAAAGTACGTATTTTTAGTCCCCCATAAACATGATATCGATAATTTAAGATCACCTTGGATGTGGGCTTCCTACCGTGCCTGTCAGGGTCAACCCGGATAATAATTAGTTATTTTTCCATGAAAAAGTAGGGCGGAAATAAAGAAAGAAAGAAAACGAAAATACGATGCATTTTGACTCTTGATGTATGTATTTATACGAATAAATCATCATCATCATCATCATCATCGTCATCGTCATCGTCATCATCATCATCATCATCATCATCATCATCATCATCATCATCATCGTCGTCATCATCATCATCATCATCATCAACTACCCCATCATCGTCAACACGCATGCAACTGTCCCTACTGTTAGTTGGAAGTATATGATATTGTGTTGTTCGTAATAATAAGGTTCTGATAACTATCCTGAACTCTGAACATACCCTTAACATAAGAGTTTTGGAGCCTGTTGGGAGATGATGAATTGTAACAAGAAAAAGTAACAATTGTCAGTCTACCGTCTACAAAACTAACCTAAGCATAACTTTGTGTTGACTATAGCTACCACATCACCTGCTTAACGTTATAAATGCTAATCAGAGCAGATGGTGTCATTTTTATAGAATTGGGCAAGGGGGGGAAAAGTTAAAAGCTTTATGAAAGTTGAACTGAAATTGATTTGACCTATCATGTCATGGAATCACCTTTTTCTTAGGTATGGCATGTGACCATGATCTACTACCTTGAATGACCCAGAAAAGAGAGTGGGTGGTCGTTGGGTGCTCTGTTGTGGTTTGATTCTTCTTTCCTGTCCTTATCTCTCCCTTTCTTGGTATGTTACTCGCTTGTAGCAGCTCTCATCTTGGGCTTTCATATGACCTACTTATGTTGCAAGTGTCGTAAAACTCTTATTAAAACTAAAGCTTAAACAGAAATTGATTTCGACGATCAAAGAAATACGCTGTCGGTACGACAGATGTCTATGAATCACTGCCTCGAGCGACCTAGAAAAAAGTGGGTGGTTGGTTGGTGCTCTGATCTGGTTTGCTCCTTCTTCCTTATCTTCCTTATCAAACATCTATCGTCCTTATCTCTCCTTTTCTTGGTATGATATCTCCTTTTCTTTGTATGTTACACTCTAGAGCACCTCTGACCCTCCGCTTTTTAAAGGACGTAATTATGTTTTCCAAGTGCTGTTAAACCCTTACGAAAACTAAAACGGGAACAGAAAATTTTATTTGGGTGATCGCAATCTCACTGTACGGCTCGTGTCTATGACTCACTACCTCGAATGACCCACTAAAAAGAGTACAGTCAAAGATCGTAGTAGAGAAGCCTTGGTACAATGTATTTTAATTATAAATAGTATTCGTCTGACCTGTGAACTGTGTCCTCATGTTGTTTCAGTTACCGGACCTTTGTCCTCGTCTTCACGTTCTTCTGCTACACCAGCTACCATCTCTCCCGGAAGCCAATCAGCGTTGTCAAGGTGAGTGACCTCTTGGTCTTGCTGCTCCTACTTCGATTCCTATTCCATATCATCATCCTCCTCTCCCTTCTCTTCTTCCTACTGCTGTTACTACTACTGCTGCTGCTGCTGCTGCTGCTACTACCACTACCTCCACCACCACTACCACCGCCACCACCATCACTACTACTACTACTACTACTACTACTACTACTACTACTACTACTACTACTACTACTACTACTACTACTATATTTACTACCATCACTACTGCTGCTACTATTGCAACTGCTACTTTTTGTACCGCGAACCTCAGTGTTTTTATGTCTCTTGTGTCCCAGGCTTGGAAGCAGAAATCGGTGGTAATTTGTCGCTAAGCTGTGGATAACACACGGCTCAGAACGAGCGGTCGGCTTACTGGTCTACTGGTACTTGGCCTTGTGCCATTCAGGGGGGAGACAAGAATTACAACGAGTCAAAAGTAGGTCAAGGGGACCTACGTCCTCTCAATTGGTATCATGCTGGACTACGTAACGGATGACCCTGTATCGAATCCCACACTGGGTGTATTTGAACTCGGGTTGCTTTGTGAATTTTTTAAAGGCTCTCAATCCGTTTGGTTCGGTCCTATTGGAGACAGTTGGTAAAAGTTGGAGGCCTCTCAAATAGCCTAATTGTGTTGATACGGGTTTTAAACCCATACACTTACTGGCCTTGCTAGAGTAGGTCGTAAGAAGGGTTACTTGCCTAATTAAAATTAGAGTAGATTGTAATACCGGGTGCCCATTGCGGATGGGATCGGGTACTTTGTTTTTGAGCCGACGAGTTGGGCGATCGGTTGGTGCTGCGATAGCTGCTTTGCGTTCTCAATCTGGCTAGCAAACGACCCGACCCGACCCGACCTGGTCGTGCCAATGGGCACCTCTTATATAAGAAAGTTGACTTTCCTCACCAGAGAAGGTGGTAAGAAGGGAGCGGGGTGCTGTAGAAGATATAACTGTTGTTTTTTTAGTGGTGTTCGTGGTCTTGAGTTAAACCACTTCGCTTTTGCAGAAGACCTGAGTTCTATTTCCGTTGGAGCAGACTCTCTATTGACTATCTTGGTTTCTCTTCTGGGACTTTGTTTCTGTCTCAGCCTGGATTGTCCCTGACAGATGGGATCCCTGACAGGTGGGGTTGAAGCCCACTTCGTAAACGGTCTAAAACACCTACTTTTAAAAGACAAACTTTTATTGCAGTTGCTTTTACTACAGGTTGGACCATTTTGAATTTCATCCCCAAGGGAATATAGTCAAATCTGCTCTAACTGTCACATGTTCATGACAATCACCTGTACAAATGAACACTTTCTCACTGAACACCCCCACCCCCTTTTTTTTTGTTGCACTAGTGTGATCTGCTCCTTCCTATTTAACATCTGTCATTCTTTTCTTGCTTTCATTTCTTCTTATGTGACTTTCAAGTAGTAAGACCCTAATCGTCCACTATTTAAAAAAAAAAAAAGACCCTAATTGTTGGCACATATATCCTAATTGTTGGCACGTATATTATTATGCCCTGTTTGTGTTGCAAGTACAATAAAACTTGTACTAAAACTACCCAAAAAAACCCAACAATCTCATGTGTGTCCACAGAGCGTTTTGTATCACAAGAACTGCTCAGACGTTGCCCATGGCAACTCGACCAACACCTCAGACCCTTACTGGTGTGACTGGCCCCCGTTTGGTGAGTTCTCTGACTTTGATGTTGTGGTCTTCCTTGCTTCTCTTTTTAAAGGTGCTCTGGTGTCTTTTACTCCTTCTTTCCTACCAAGCATCTATTGTCCTTTTCTCTCTCTCTCTCTTTTGTTTTTTGTTTTTTTAGTTACTTTTAGCACCTCAAATTTTCAGCCTTTATATGACCGGATTGTGTTTTTCGGGTGCCATAAAACTAAATAAAACTAAAAAGTCCTTCGTCCCAATCTCTCTTTCTTCTTTTCCATTGTATGTTAGTTACTCGTTAGTAACACGTGTAATCTTTGGCTCTTAAATGACCTGTTTGTGTTGCAAGTGCAGTAAAACTTTTTACTAATACTGCATGAAACTCAGTCCTTATTATTTTGTCAGTGGCTTAACATGGCTTAACTATCAGCTGTCAAATATTTAAGATTACCACTTTTCTCCTCAACTGTAGGTGATCACTTTGGGCAGGTTCAATGGTGTATCATGTAAAGCTGTGTAGCTAGAGTATAATGATATAATGTATTATAACTCCTTAAGAATAATCTAATGAAGTAGAAATGCACCTATCATGTTTTTAAATTTTTTATTGTTTCGTGATTTAAGATAAAATATTTTATAAATATATCGTTAGTATCGTCATTATTATCTTTATTATTATGATTATTGTTTTTACCATTCTCTTTATGATTATTATTATTATTATAATTATTATTTCTTATGTTCATGCAATATTTTGTCATTGACAATAATTTTTGTGAATTCTCCCCCCAGACAAAAGCGATGCAAGCTCCCTTCTTGGTACATTGGACCTGTGTTACCTCATTGCATATGCTGTGGCTATGTTTCTCAGGTAGGTGTTTCGGGGGGAGGTGGGTGGTTGGCGGGTGCTTTGGTATGGTCTGCTTCTTCTTTCCAATTACTCTTTTGTCATCATTATCTCTCCGCCTTATTTTCTTGTGTTTGTTACTCTCTTGTAACACTTCTAATCTCATATATGACCTCATGCAGTTGTGAGCGCCGTAAAACCTCTACTAAAGGAGATAAAACTTCTAATCTTTGATGGCACTTATATGGCCGTATTGTGTTGCAAGTTCTGTTTAATGCTTACTGCTGGTGGTTGGCAGGTGTTCTGGTGTGGTTTGCTCCTTTTTTCCTATGAAACTTCTATCATCCTTATCTCCCCTTCTTCTTTTTTGTATTTGTTACACTTTTGTGTTATGCCTAATCTACACAAGTGAAAAACAAAAGTTATTAATGTAGAAGAAAGCTTGAAAAATTGGTTGACACTTTTACAAAGAAATAGTGTGAATGGGAAAAATGGTTCTATTCTCCCCCCCTCCCCCCCCCCATTTCTCTCAAAAATGTGATCTTTAAAAATCTTTCATCCTCAGCGGTCATCTAGCCGACAGGATGAACCTACGACACTACCTCTCCATCGGTATGATCGGCAGTGGTATTTTCACCATGGCCTTTGGCTTCGGCTACTTCTTCAACATTCACAGCTTTATCTTCTACGCCTGTGTACAGGTCAGTACGTCATTGTTGGTTCAATAGTTTGTAAAATGTGAGTTAATGTTTGGTTTTGTTTGAGTAAAGTGAGGTACATCGACACAATAATGATCATAGCGCTTGGAACGAAGTAAAACAGACAGACAGAACCAACAGAGAGAAAGTAAAGAAGTAGGACCTACCAGTGGTGTCCTCTTACCATTTGTGTGAGTAAATTTAAAAGTGAATAGTTGACAAAAGCAAAGAGGTAATTTTAAAAAATATTAGATGTTCTGGCCCAAAAGTTTGAGCTTTAGAAATAAATGACGACTATTGGGGTCACCAAGGCATACAGATACACTTCTTGTCTTGTCTTGTTTTAGTCCATTTTGTTGTTGTAAGTTTCCGCTTTGGTGTTTACTGCCTGTCTTTGGTGCGGGGGGCTCGGACAAGGTCGAAAAATCTCGGAGGTCTCGTGTGTAAGTTGGGCACATTACCACATCCCTCGTGACTCATCAGAGCAGAGGAAGATAGGACTAACGCTAACATTTTTTTTTTTTTTTAAACAACAACAATCAAATAACAGAAGCATGTTTTCTTATAATTATAAACGTAAGCACCATCCCACATCATCACTTACCACCACCATCACCGTCATTTCTAAGGTCATCATTGCTCTCAGATCCTTCACAAACATCTATAATTATCTTAAACATCTATATGTAACAGTTATATGTCATAACAAATTTGTACGTTATACATTATTGGGCACTCTCATACGCACATTTTTCTACTAATCAGATGGCGTCAATATCATAGACATGGGCAAGGGACCAAAAAAAAAAAAAAAAAAAAAAAAAGTTGGGCACATTAAAGATCCCCTGGTGGTCCAAAATCGCTAAGCGTATGCTTCGGTAGTTACCCGGGCAAAATTCAAAATTCCCTTCCAACTGAAAATGTTTGGTGTGTCCCGCATGCTCGTATGACCTAATGCAGTTGCGAACACTGCAATACACTTACCAAAACAAACAACAAAGCAGGCATTTTGCACAGTACCCAGATGACTAGAGGTCAAATCCAGTGTGAGGGAAATATTTATGGAGTATATCTTTTTTTTTCCTGCTGGGACTTTATATCTCTTTAGCTGGGTTTGACTACGACAAGAAAGTTCGAAGTATTTGTAACTGGGCACCACAATTCCGAGTAATAATGATGATGATAATAAAAAAATTTTTAGGCACATGTTTTACGGTGCTCGCAACTGCATAAGGTCATATGAACGCATGGGACACAATAAGCATTTTCAGTGTGGTAGGGTTTTATTAATTAATATATAATTCTATCATAATACTAACAAGAACAATAGTAATAGTAATAATAAAAATACAATAATCGCAATGATAATAATAATGGTAATAATTATAATAATGATAATAGTAATAGTAATAATAAAAATACAATAATCGCAATGATAATAATAATGGTAATAATTATAATAATGATAATAGTAATAGTAATAAATAGCACTTGTACTGCATACATCCCCAATCAACACTTAAACAGCCTCTTGCACTGTACGTATGCTTCCCCGGAAGCCCGGAATGATTGTTAGTCTAAGAGTTACGATCTATATTGTTACCCAAGTAGACATAGGGACGTTTAGACTTACAACCATTCTAGGCTTCCAGGGAAGCATACATACAGTGTGCAAGTGGCTGTTTAAGCGCTCAGACACTTAAAAACTGACCCCAAAAAATCTTTCACTGTCTACAGTGAGGTACCCTTTCCCTCCTGGATGAAGTGAGGAAAATTTGTGTAAAGTGCTTTTCCCAGGGACACAGTATCAGGCACTTGATAGGGTTCAAACCCACGACCTTTTGGGTGCGAGCCAGACAGTCTTATCATGAGACCACCAATGCCATAATAAGTGTATTTTTTTGTTTCTCTACAGGTGGTTGGCGGTGCATTCCAGGCCACAGGATGGCCCAGTGTTGTGGCTTGTGTGGGGAACTGGTTCGGAAAGGGCAAGTAAGTACCCGCCTATCTAGTGAGTACCCAGCTGTTGTAGGTAGTGGGTATGTGGCAATCTAGTGAGTACCGGGCTATCTGTGAGTACAAAGTTATCTAGTGAGTACCGGGCTATCCAGTGATTACCCAGCTGTAATAGGTAGTGAGTACCTGGCTATCTAGTGTGTACCCAACTGTTGCAGGTAGTGAGTACCTGGCTGTCTAGTGAGTACCCAACTGCTGTAGGTAGTGAGTATCCGACTATGTAGATAGTACCTGAATATTTAGTAAGCAACCAGCTGTGCAGTTAATACCCAGCAATAGTATGTAGGGAGTACCCAGATAAGTAGAGTACCCGGCTATGTAGTGAGTACCTAGCTTTGCAGCTAGTACCCAGGAATAGTATGTGGGGAGTACCTAGCTATGTAATAAGTACCAGGCTGTGTAATAATTACCCAAATATGCAGTAAATACCCGACTCTATGGTGAGTACCCAGGTCAATAGTAAGTACTCCCGGCTATGTGGTGGGTACCCAGGTATGTAGGAAGTGCCCAGTCATGTAGCAAGTACCCAGATTCTTTCTGTACGATCACTCTTATCCTGTACAGAAAAGTGGGAAGACATGGAATAACATCAAGAGGCTAGCCCAAGATAAGGAAAAGTGGAATGTGTTTGTTCGTGGCTTATTTCCTGACCCAGGGGGAGAAAGGCAATGATGTTGATGATCACTCTCATCTTTCTTTTCTTATGTACCTTTGGGACTCCTGAAGTGCTGGAGTCATTAATTTTTTCATCTCAAGACCATCCTATGAGACTGATTAAGCATTTTTGCTTCTTTTAAAAAGACTAGTAGGGTTGTTGGCATGTGCTCTGGTGTGATTTGCTCCTTCTTTTCCTTAACAAATGTTTGTTGTCCTTATCTCTCCTCCTTTTTTTGTGTTTGTTACTCTCTTGTAATACCTCTAAACTTCAGCTCTTATATGACTTAATTGTGTCGCAAGTGCTGTACAAATCTTACTAATACATGCACCTAAAATAAATGCCAAAAAGTTTTGTCAAATCCTTTTTTGATGAGCTTTACTTGATTCATTTGAGGGTGGTTTTTGGAAAAGATTACCATTTAGACACAGTTTGATAAACTAATTCTCTGAAACAAAAATGTTTTATTTTTTGGTCAGAATTTGATAAGTTTGATGAAAACATTGAATCAGAAGGTTTATATGCATGGTGGGATATGATCTTTGGCCAGAGACTCACATTTCAATGGGGGCCTGGAGGACTTGTAGTGAATGGCAACTTTCACACAAGCGAATGGGATGTCTATTTACAGATAAATGTGGAGAAGAAGAAGAGGAAGAAAAAGAAGGCAGAAGAAGAAGGAGAAAAAGAAGAATTTGATGAAGCAAGGCAGGGGTAAATTTGGTCGCTTTTGAGGACAAGCAGGCTAACCCAGATTTTGAGGGTTTCCAGAAATCTTGACCTACGCCAAAAATGGGCATTGCCTTAGCTATAGAAGAAGTTTGGTTTAATTGGTGTGCTTTTGTTTGGTTATAGAGAAAACTCTCCTTGACTTTTAAATTAAAGAAACTGTACAAGGTGCAAAGACTTAACTTCGATTTTCTCAAAACAGCATTTTTCGGGATAGACCCATTGTGCTTAAAAGCGACCATTTGATATAGTGTACACTGCCTAGCGCCATCCTTTATCAAGTGGAGATTTGACGACACTTTCTGTTATGGGCACTGGGTATTACTGTGAAAAGAAGTAGAATTTACAAACCAAACCAAAACACCAACAACAGGCCGTGCTGTGAGCGAATAGGAGTACAACCAACTTGTGCCCCACACCCTTATATGACCATATGCCGTTGTAAAAAAATTATTAAGAAAAAAAGTATGTGTTTACGCCCCCATCAAAATAGTTCAGATAAGTTAGAATGCCCGCTTCTGACCCTGCCTGTCAGGGCCAACCCAAACTGGGAGGGATACAAAATCCCAGCAGAAAAACTGAGGTACTTGATAAAAATTTTCCTCCCCGTTCGGGAATGGAGCTCGGGTCTCCTGCATGTAACAGCGAAGTGCCTGCCCAGCAAACCGCTACACCACAGACACCGGTTGCAGTTGCAAGCGCCGTAAAACCTTGACCTAATTAATCATATGTAGAAGTAGAACCAGAATCAACTTTCATTGTTGTTCATCTCCTTGTCTCCACTAAGCACTGCTTCCATACTATTCCTTTTAGTTTTAGTACCAAGTTTTACAGCACCTGCAACACAATGTCTTATAAGTGCCGAAGATTAGTGGTGTTATAAAAAAGGTGTTGATAAGAACAAGAAGCAAACCACATTTAGAGCACCTGCCAACCACCCGCTTTTTGGCATTGTGCCCCAGGTATTGTGATTATCCTAAATAGCAACCAGCAAAATGTGCATGTTTTGCAGGTAATGTGTGACTAATCTCACCATGAACTACCGCTGCTGGTAATTTATTTCTGTTGGAGGATTTCCTCCTGCCTTGACAACAATAGCAGAAATGATAATGGTGGAATTTTATAAAGGAATTTAATGTAGCAGACCCATATTTATTAATACAAGCAGTAAAATGACTCAACAGTGACGAGTCATTTCAACATTTTTACGCATATCATCATGTCATATACAATACAGTGTTTTACTGGTGCGTAATAAATAACTTTTTATTTTGTATGATGCACACTGCTGCTCACCAGCAAGTTTTATGAGCTGTACAATCTATGGTATTCCCCCAGCAGGCCTGATGACGTTCTGAAACAATTGTAACTTCCTGGGAAGCATCTGCTGTTTTACAAGCTCTAAAACATAAATATGCTGACAAGATCTTTTTGGGGGCTCTCTGGTTTAGGGGTTATGGTGTTTACCTCTCATTCAATTGGTCCTAGGTTCGAAATCTGACAACGACAGAATATTTTCTTCTTTAAAAATGTATCTTTCTTGCTCTCTAACAATGGTCTGTCTTCAGCTTAAGTCTCCACTTTCTTTTCTTTTTAATATTTTTTTTATTTTGGTAAGTGTTTTTCAGTGCTCGCAACTGCATAAGGTCATATGAGCGCGCGGGACACAATAAACATTTTTCATTTGGTAGAAAAAATTTTATTTTGCCTGGGTGGCGGCCGAAGCCTACTCTTATTGATTTTAGACCACCAAGGGATCTTTAATGTGTGCAACTTGCACACGGGTCCTCCGAGATTTTTCGCCTTTGTCCGAGAAGGCTAGGTGTAGATCTTTCCTACCAGAAGATCTGGGGTGTGACTGAAAGACAGCAGTAAGAAGGATTCAAGGAGTAGCAGTAGAAAGGCTCTAAACAGAGTCAGGAGCCCTGAGGAAGGAGAGTAAAGGAGGTGAGGGGGTGAGGGCAGAAAGTGGAGACGAAAGCAGACGACAGAACATTGCTAGAGAGCATTAAAGGAGGTGAAAGTAGACAATTTTAGAGAAAAACATTTTTTTTGGTCACTTCCCGGGTTTAAACCCAGGACCTTTGAATGAGAGGCGAACGCCTTAACCTCTAGGCCATGAGAGCACCCCTCCACTGTCTGCCTCTGCCCCCCCCCCCCCCCACCTTTGCCCTTCCTCTGGGCTCCTGACTCTTTCTGCAGCCTTTCTACTGCTACTCCTTGGCTCGTTCTTACTGCTGTCTTTCAGCGACACCCTTGATCTTTGGGTAGTTAAGATCTAACACCTAACCCTCTCGGATAAGGGTGAAAAATCATGGAGGTCTCGTGTATTGTACGCTAAAATCTCTTGGTGGTCCAAAAATAGATAAGAGTATGCTTCGGCCACCGCTCAGGGCAAAAATTTAAAAATAATTCTTGCCAAACTGAAAATGTTTAATGTGTCTGGCGTACTTATATGATCATGACCTTATGCAGTTGCGAGTGTCGTGAAAAAACTTACAAAAACGAACAAGATCTTTTTGCTTCAGCTGTCCTTGTAGATTTAATTAAGTAAAGGTTTATGATTTTGATAACATTCTTTAAGTCTGCCACTTGCTTGCTGTTTTCTAGAGGGAATGCTCAAATACAAAGCATACACCATTTTCAAGTGCACAAGTGTAACCATATGCAGTTGTGAAACTTAATCCCTAATGAAGTATACGTCTTTTAAGAGTAGGCTCCGGCCGCCACCGGGGCAAAATTCAAAATTTCCTACCAACTGAAAATATTAGGTGTGTCCCGCGCGCTTATATGACCTTATGCAGTTGCGAACGCAGTAAAACATTTTACAAAAACAAAAACGAAGTATACATCTTTAACCCTACACAAATTCAAACTTCTTAAGTGTAGTCAGACCTGCCTTAACTAACCAAAACAATCACCTACAATAAAGCCAAGCCCCCCCCCCCCCCCACCTTTACTTTGTTTCTGTATTATAATGGAAGTGACCAAGAAGACCGCCTCTCTAGGGAGATCTCTTTTCTCCTCAACAATAGGTGGTTTTCTTCAACAGGTTCACCTTAACCCTGCTAAAAAACGCAACTTTAACTGTGCTCAAATAAAAAAAATTTCTAATACGGAACTTTAAAACTTTCCAAGTATACAACTTTAACCGCAACCAAATACAAAACTTTTCAAGCATACAACTTTAACCATACTTAAGTACATGTATACTGTTTTAACCCTACTCAAATACAAAACTTCTAAAGTATGAATTTGTCATGGATGTCCAGGGACTGTCCCAGATCCGGCTTTCAGGAATTCAAGAGGATATTTAGTCTCCACCACTTCGACTGGCCAAATTGTAAACACCTTTTCTGGTGTTTTTCAGCTATTTTAAAAATGTTTCAATGAAGTACCAGTCTGCATATAAAAAGCATGTGTAATTATTTATTCTCAGCTCAGCCTCTTATTTCACTGTGACTGTATCCATATCACATAAGCTGACACTACACTAAAACCACTCCTGCGTGATGTAATTTTATTCGTTGTTATGCATGCAATCTGTTGTTATTGTGTCCTGTGTCTCTGATTGGGTTTTGATAAAGTGAGCTAGCCCGAGTGTGCAACTTCAGCATTACTCAGGCGCACAACATTAACCTCCTCTGATCAGCTGGAACACAAAACCGTATCGTTGGAGGGTACCGCTTGTAGGTCCTACTTCTTTTCTTTCCCTCTATTGTTTCTGTCTGTGTTTTTTGCTCTGGACATGCACTAAATGACTGTTATTGCATCGATGTGCTTCTCTTTACTCAAATAAACAAAACTCTTACAGGCTAACCCTCTTTAGAGTTGACGAACTTCCTGAGAGCTGATTTTTTTTACCGTAACAGCTTTTTGGCAGTCTTCAGTGAACCAACATTTATTTTTTCGGGGTTTGGTGGATAATTTAGGTATGTGTTTTTGAACGATTTCAAGAAGGGTTTCATGAAATCGATCAAAAGTTTGTGTTTTGAGATGTATTGAGTTTCTGGAGACATTCCATGTGAAACCCATCCCAGTCCGCTCTTTTAAGATTGAAACGGTCTGGGATAGGAGTTCGGTGTGGAATGTCTGGAATTAGGTTGATGGGGAAGTGGTCCGATCCGTGTGGGTCATCCTGGACCGACCACTGAAAGTTTGGAATTAGATCTGGATCACATACGGTTAAATCTATGAATGAAAAGTTAAAGTTATTTGAATTTTGAAATGTTGGGGAATTGTTGTTAAAAATACTTTCTCCGCGAGTGCTCTGATGTGGTTTGCGAGTGCTCTGATGTGGTTTGCCCCTTCTTTCCTATCAAACATGTATCGTTCTTTTCTCTCCTCCTCCTTTTTTGTGTTTGTTACTCTCTTGTATCACCCCTAGTCTTTGGCATTTATATGACCTTATTGTGTTGCAAGTGCGATAAAATCTGTACTTAAATATACTCTTTTGTAATGCCTCTAATCTTTGGCATTTAGATGAACTTATTGTGTTGCAAGTGCCATAAAACTCGTACTAAAATAAACTTTCTCGTTTTTCGGCACTTATATGACCTTATTGTGTTCCAACTTTTACTAAAATAACCTCTTTTGTTTTTCAATACTTATATGACCTAATTGTGTTGCAAGTGCAGTAAAACGCTTACTAAACCTTAAAACCCCCCTCTCTCTCTCTCCAACAGGCGTGGTCTGATCATGGGCATCTGGAACGCACACACGAGCGTGGGAAATATCCTGGGATCTGTGATTGCGGGCGCCTTTGTGGACATAGCTTGGGGCTGGTCCTTTGTAGTGCCTGGCATCATTATCAGCTTCATCGGGATCCTAGTCTTCTTTTTCATGGTGCCAAGTAAGTGGGTGGGGAAACGACCACTTGGGGATTTTACTCATTCACTACGACAAGTTGTCTGATCGGTTCTGCATTCGCCTCGTCCTTTTTCATGAGCCTTATTATCGGCTATGCTGTATGTGTCTAATCTAAAAGTACGTAATGCTAGTCCAGATTTTCCCTTAAATAATATCCATGTTTTGATTCTAAATTCTTCTTTTTTTTAAAAATTCCTCTTTTGCACGCTTTTGTGACCTATGCAGTTGCAAGCTTTGTAAATCCTAAAACTAATTCTCTTTTATATTTCCGTTCTTTTGAAATGTAATAATATGTATTATGACAGTGGATGCGGGGGGCTCATCAAGTTTTGGGCATATGGAGTCATTTACATTATCTTAAAGCTTGTACATTTGTCTTGCTTAAGATGAAAAATCCCCCACCCATCTATCTTGAATGGAAGTCGAGTTATTTTCATTTAAGGGAGGTAGGAATGTTTGGTAGCGGAGGTAAAATTAGTGAAATAATGGCCACCCAAATTTGTTGACATCCAAAGCTTGGGATACCCTGGAACCTGCAAAATTTACATTTTTTCGTCTTTGATCAACATTTTTCAGTAGCATAAAAAGTGTTGAGCCCACCCCCAATAATAAAAATATTTTAAAAAATTAACGGGCAGGACAATTCCATTTTCTACAATTTCGTTATTTTGACGAGCGCCTGATTTCACTATAATGCCTCCCATATGTTATACTTTGCTGAACATAGAGGTAAATCAGTTGTCAAAACTAAACATATACACTAAGTAGGTTCCTGTTAGCCGAAGAAACAATGTTCAGAAGCGTAGAAAGTGACTGAGAGAAGGAGTGAATGCTGTGTTCTCCTTTGATGAAATATGTTAGGCAGCGTAGTGAATTAAGTGCTGTCAAATTACACATAATGAAATCGAAGAAAGTGTCATTTTTCTACCCTTTTTGAATTTCTATTGAAATTTTTTTTTTTAGCCTAACACCTTTTATGTCCCAGTAAAACACATTTCAGTTTTGATTTTTCTGGAAAACATTGATAAAAGGCACTGAAAGAAATGTAAGTTTCCAGTTTTCAAATGCTCTCAATCTTCGGAAGTCACCAATCTTTGGGGGCACTTTTCATACTAATTTTACCACTCAAACCAGGCTACCCCTACCTCCTTCAATCACAGATATCTTGACTTCTATTCACAATTAATGGGTATTTTTTTAAAAATTTAGAGCAAGACAAATGAGCAAGCTTCAAGATGATATCAATAACTCCATTTACCCACAAATTGATGAGCATGAGACATATGTCATGGCGCGATGGAATCAGGCGCTAATTAATTTTTTTAGTGGGCGTATAAGCGTTGAGCCAAAATCCACGAATTCGATAGAAATTACCGAACCGATAAAAAAAGGCTGATTCCTTCAATATCATTTTTTTGACGAGCGCCTGGTTTCACTACGTTGCCTCACATATACCTTCAGCAAGCTGTACTAAGCCCAAAAGGCAATATTTTTTAGGAGAAACAAAAACCTGTTTCATTCTTTTTAAAATTTGGTCTTCTTTATGCTTTTTTTTTTTTAACCATTTAGAATTTGAATTTTTTTAAAAATGATTTCTTGAGCACGTGCAACCGATGCCATAGATCAAAAAATTGCAGTATAGAGAGATTTCCAATTTTTGGGGTTCGTACATTAATTTGAACAGCTGGTCAGTGGTGTTTGATTGTAGTCGTGCCAACTTGCTAAAAATGTATAACTACAACCTAGTTTGGATGCTCTGTCTCCTCCCCAGACCCCAGAGATGTGGATTGTGCCAAGCCGGACCACTCAGACACAGTAAGTCCTCATGCTAGTCTATTTAATAATACTGCTAATTATAATCGCATTTAATAGGTGAGTGGTTGGAGGGCGCCACTGTAAGGTCCTACTTCTTTACTTTCATTCAGATGTTTCTGTCTGTCTGTCTGTCTGTCTGTCTTTCTTTTTTCCCTGCACCAGATGGCCATTACTGTGTCGATGGGCTACTCTGTACTCAGACAAAACCTCAAGCATTAATGTAGGGCATATATATATCCATGCTCTACAACATGGTCTATGTGCTTTACAATTGTTTTCCCTCAGCAGACCCTAGAAAACTCAGAGAAGAAATATCTTCGATTTCCTGTGTAATGTACAATGGAATCGGCCGATTGAGCGCCCAATTACTGACAAGTCGCTACCCCAGAATTACAAAGTTTAATCTGCTCAGTACCCAGTTTTGAGAAATTTGACGCAAAAAAGTTTGAGTTTCACAACATGCATACCTTTTTCAAATGCAATTATTTTAATAACATGATAACGACCCTGAATAATCTTACGATTTTGATAGAGCAGATAAAACATTTGATTTCCAACCTCATGGTCTTAATAAACAGTGAAAAATATCAGATAAAACGTAATTTTGAGGTAGCGAAACTGACTAGATCTTTTGCTGCCTACAACTGGGTACCCGCTCTCCCCTGGGTGAAGTGAGGACAATTCATGTAAAGCTCCTTTTCCAGAGACTCAACGCGGGGCCTCTTATGGGGTTCGTACCCATGATCTTTCGGTTACATACCTGACGCCTGAACCACGGGTCAGGCCTTGTGATCAGGGGGTTGTGGGTTCGATTCTCGGGTTCACTGAGTTGGACTCGAAGGTTCCCCATTGTGTTTTTTGCCCCATTTCTTCTTCATTGCATTTTGATTCTCAAGAACACTGGACTTGTGGGCGGTTGGAGGATGCTCTAGTTTGGTTTGCTCCTTCTTTCCTATCAAACATTTATTGCCTTTATCTCTCCTCCTCTTTCTTTTTTGTGTTTGTTACTCTCTTGTAACACCTAATCTTCGGCACTATGCTCAGTTTGGAATTCGAACCAGTGTCATTCACTCCACAGTCTAGCATGATATCGACTGAACTAACGGAGCATCCTTTGAACCTGATTTAATAAAAGGAAGACAGAAAAATATCCAATATATTATTTCATCTCTCTTATATTTTTCCTGTGGACATGCAGAAACTATTTACATGACAGAATGGCCTTCCATATAATATCATATTAACTACTTTGAACAGTGGCACACCATTGCTTACGGGTTGTTCAAAGGTGTCACTGATAATTATGTTTCCTACTTCGTTTCTTTCCCTCTGTTATTTCTGTCTTTCCCTCTTGCCCTTTTCCATGTACTAAATGCCCGTTTCCTTCCCTCTGTTATTTCTCTCTTTCTCTCTTACCCTTTTCCATGTACTAAATGCCCGTTTCTTTCCCTCTGTTATTTCTGTCTTTCTCTCTTGCCCTTTTCCTTGTACTAAATGCCCGTTGTTGTGTCGATGACCTTCTCTTTACTCTTACTAACACAACCCCTCTGTTGTCTGCTTTTTCAATACTCGTAAATGTACTTCAAATGACAAATATTGGGTCGACACGCTCCCATGTGCCCTTACAAACACAGCTGCTGTTTTCTCTTTTACCGTTGAGATGATTATCATGATAATATGTCCAGCTTGCTTGGTCCATGACATGCTTTAGTGACTACCAATGTGAACAGCTGTCGCACCAACACTAACAGACACTCACGTTTTTGTGGAATCGCTTTGTTATTGGACTTCCTGTTTTTACCATTCTGTACATTCCCCTTTATATTTTGTTTTGATTGGAAACAACAACAAAAAATAAAAACAACCAACAAATACCCCCCCCCCCTCCCCACTCAGTCTAGTTTGTAATGGTTCTAGCTATAGAAACAGTGTTCTGCGTTTCCAATGACTATGTCACGCCAGAACACTTTTCATCCCCCCACGCCGGTTTTTAAATATTTTTGTTTTGTTTATTGTTGTTTTGTTGGGGTTTTTTTGTGGTTGTTGTTCAAAGTGCTTGCATTTTTTAATTTTTTAAATTTTTTTTTGGGGGGGGTATTATTTTAAATGGATTAGCTGGAGGGTGCTGTGTTGTGATTTGCTCCTTCTTTTATGTATCAATCATCATCCATCATCTCTGTCTCTCCTCCTTGTTTTATGTATCAATCATCATCTATCATCTCTGTCTCTCCTCCTTGTTTTATGTATCAATCATCATCTATCATCTCTGTCTCTCCTCCTTGTTTTATGTATCAATCATCATCTATCATCTCTGTCTCTCCTCCTTGTTTTATGTATCAATCATCATCTATCATCTCTGTCTCTCCTCCTTGTTTTATGTATCAATCATCATCTATCATCTCTGTCTCTCCTCCTTGTTTTATGTATCAATCATCATCTATCATCTCTGTCTCTCCTCCTTGTTTTATGTATCAATCATCATCTATCATCTTTGTCTCTCCTCCTTCTCTCTGTATATTACTTTCTAGTAATACCTCTAGTCTTCCGGCCATTTACTAAACCTATTTGTGTTAAAAGCAGTGTAAAACTCTTACTTAAAAAAAAACAAAAACAACAACCCTGAACCCCTTAAAAGTTTTTATTTAGTAGACTAATAACAATTTGATGCTAATCGTTTGTGCCCCCCCCCCCCCCCCCGAAACTTTTGCATTAAAAAAAATCATTTCAGTGGGAGGATGCCATTTCACAGGAATGCCCTACTTCTTTGTCCTACTTCTTTGTCCTACTTCTTAATGTTTTTATTTTTGTTGTTTGTTTTGTTTTATTTATAATATTGTGATGTTTTGGCACTGCGTAGTACTATTCTCCCCCATCACAGTTTAGCCAGATGTCGTATAGGAAAGTGAATGATAGACCTTTAACTTTAAATGTCATGAAAACACGAAGCTTAATTGTCGTTTTTGTTGGCTAAAAAACATTTTAAGGGGACAGGGCCCTAGAAGATTCTTTCTTTTCCCAGCTTGCTACAGTTGTAATTGTTAAGATCATATTCCCATTACTTGATTTTATTTAGTCCCTTGCCCTTTTATATGAGATTGACGCCATCTCATTAGTAGAAAAAGGTGAGTTTGATAGTGTCCGATAGTGCATTGTGAACATAATTATTAGAACACGTAACTATTAAAGATTAAGATTTAATCATTGAATGCTGGTGTTACGTCAAGGATCTTTGAAGCTATGATGATTTTAGGTATGATAGTGATAAAACAGAGTCATTAGTACTCGCAGGCCATTGCTCGTCAACCTTTTTCGAGCCAGCGCCCACTTTTGCAAGATTGTGGCCAAAGTTTTCGTATCGCCCACCACTACCAGGGCATTACGTAGCATCTGTCACAACACAGGCGACCCCGTGCAGGTTGACATGCACTGACACAAGGAATATTTCTCTTACAAGTTTCAGTAAGATGGAAGAAATGAGAATGATACGGGTGGGTGGTTGGAAGGTGCTCTGGTGTGGTTTGCTCCTTCAGTTCTTATCCATCAAGCATACATCACCAAGCGCAAGAGGGCAACCCATGATAGTGAAAGGTGGGGAAAGAGTTTGTTCGCGGCCTTTACCCTGATCCAGGGGGAGAAAAGCAATGACGATGATGGTGATGATGATGAACTATCAAACATATATCTTCCTTATCTTCCTTCCTTCCTTTTTTCTTTTTGTTACTCTCTTTAACACCTTTAGTCTTTGGCACTTATGGGACCTACTAATGTTGCAGTTGCCTTAAACTTCTACTTAGACCAAAACCAAAAAGAAGGTTACGGATTTAAATTTGTTGAGGAAAAGACCCCAATGTTGTTGTTTTTTGGTATTATTTTATCAAGAGGGCAATTGTGCATCTTCGGGGGGGGGGTGCCCAGGCCCAGGTCACCTCTTATTTGTGTCCAGTTGGGTTACAAACATACGAACGCGCTCACATACACACACAAAGAAACACGCTTACACAATGCAAAGTCCATCTCACTCATTTTGAATTCAAGGACACTCATACACATACCTTAAACTTAAAGGAAAAGACAGCCTCTCTCGCGCACACACAAACACCCACACCCACACACACACACACACTCTCTCTCTCTCTCTCTCTCT
>NW_004797335.1:607247-609101 GCF_000002075.1 Aplysia californica | reverse complement strand
ACACACACTACTATTTGGATAATTACGTCATAATCACCCGTTGCTCCCCCATCTCAAGTTGGAACAGGATCCACAAGAGCAACTCGACGTTGACCAGAGCTCTGTGCAGCATAAGGAATCGGAGGTATCCACACACACACACACACACACACAAACAAACGCACTCACAGAGCAGGATGTTAATGATATGCTTGAATCACTCACCATAACCAAGGCACACACTCCTACCCCTCTTCTAGATCCTAGGGCTAGGCACTCATAGACTTGTATTATGATAATATAATTTATACTATCCTAGATCATTTACTGCGATGTAATTCCTGTTGACTTTTGGGAGCTTCATTTATAATGATATTTATAAAGCGCATACCCACTCTCTGTAGCATGCTCTATGCGCTTTACAACTATTATTACCTTCTCAGCAGACTCAAGATCATTCAGAGGCACGGTCGACAGTGCAAGCTGCGGATTTCACGTGCTCGAACACTAACAAACTGACAAGGTCTTTTACTGTCTATAGACGGATATCCATTCCCACCTGGTCGAAGTGAGGGATATTCTTGTAAAGTGTCTTCCCCAAGGACACAATGTCGGGCCCCTTACGGGATTTGAAGCCATGACCTTATACCGGGTGCCCATTGGCACGATCGGGTCGGGTCTGGTCGGTTGGCTAGCCTGATTGAGGGCGCAAAGCGGCTGACTTGGCTCTCAAAACTGATTGCCCGACTCGTCGCTTAAAAAACAACCACGTTTGTTTTCAGGCGACGAGTCGGGCGATCCACCCGACCACGACCCCACCCGATCCCATCGCAGTGGGCACCCGGTTATACGTTTGCGGGTCTGAGAGGCCAGCCACGACTCCACATTTCATAGGATTAGACTCAAAATGGAATCAAGTGAAGGGCGGGGTTGGGGATTTTTAATTTTTTTTTTTTTTTTTTTTTTTTTTTTGGGGGGGGAGTGCTGCACGCACATGACATTAGCGAAACTGGGTGTGCGTTCATGGTGCACACGCTGCCCAACGAAATTGTTTTGTAGGGAGCAAATACCGGCGGCCATGACAGTGTATGATCTAGGATCTTATCATAATTCAAGTCTATGGGCTAGCCACCTCACCAGATTGTGTGCACTCCCATAGAATAGTAGTTTTTTGTGTGTTTTTTGTTTCTTTTTCGCAGCACCACTTCGCTTTTTTTAAAACTCGACTAAATTGAGCATGGATGTTGAGTTTGCACCGTTCAGCATCTTGCAGTAGTTGCAGTCGCAGTTTTCAGTTTTATCCCGTTGCAGACAATGCTTCTTAAAACACCACTATAAACCCCACAATGTTATAGTTTTTAACCTGGGCTATTTTAGCCATTTACTATTATTATAGTACATATTATAATGTAGGCCTATGTATATATCGCTTTAAAAAATGCTTTCTCAATATAAACTGCACAACCAAGTGAGTTCATGTCACTATTGTAAACTGCTATTAGTAGAACCTGTATTGATGACAACCTCTGCAAGACAAGCACCTGTACGACCGACCGCTTCCTAACCCTCCCCATCCCCTTTTATCGCCCCCTTTCTGCTTTTTTCTTTCTTTCTTCATTGATACTATTATTGTAATGACACTGTTCAAGAGAATCATCTTTCTAAGACGACCACTTTTCTTCTCCTTGACGATGGGTCATTGTACGACAGTAGTATGAGAGAGGGTGTGTGTATGCATGCATGAATGTGTGTGTGTGTGTGTGTGTGTGCGTGTGTGTGTGTGTTTGCACCTATATCTGTGTGTACGTGTTTGTATGTGCTTCTGTGTGTGTGTGTGCTTGTGTGTGTGTGTGTGTGTGTGTGTGTGTGTGTGTG
>NW_004797335.1:601000-603244 GCF_000002075.1 Aplysia californica | reverse complement strand
GGGGGGGGCTCTCAGATTGTCCATGTAAATGGGGGCGTACCGGCCATGCCGTTGACAGCAAAAAGACCCCCACCCCCCATGTCTTGACACACTTGACGTCTCTGCCCCGAGCTCAACTACCAAACATAACCTCTTTGACCCACGGCTCACTGAGCGCGTGTTTGGAGATCGCCACTGGTAGGTCCTCTTTCTTCTTTGCTTTCGCTCTGTTGTTTCTGTCTGTCTTACTTTTTCCGAGCACTTAATGAGTAATGACCATAATTGTGCCGATGTGCTTCTCTTTACTTCAACTCAAACTGATCTCACTGTCTCCTCGGCCACCGGATGTGTTTTCCCTTCTACAAAACCAGTGTCCTTTTCCTATTGACCACAGTACTCTCTGGGCGTTGCTTCAACCCTGAGGTGTTTACGGGAGGTGAGTGCGTGTGCTCCCTCCACAACATTATGTGTCAGCGCCAATCATAACTAGACGTAACACTAGACGTAAGTCACACTGGTTTACTCCGAGCTACGAACGAGCTATTTATTACCACTTTGGGCAAAGGGTAGTTATAACTTTTAAACGTGCAGTGGGAACGATAGTGTCAAGATTTTTAAACAGTAAATTTAACGTGTAAATATACAAACAGAAGGCAAAGAAGCAGAGATGACGATACTACAAATGTATTATCAATTTGGTTTCAAATTTGGCCGTCTTCATCTTGTCTTTCATGGCCAGAGGCCGATGCCATGACCTGATTATTGAGCTGTAAAAAAGCGAGGGAAAAAACTCCACCAGAACAAACCAAGCAATAACAGTAGCCATGAGATTATTAGGAGTTAATCCCCCACACCTTTTTGAGGTAAACTCTACCCATCTAATAGTTAGCTTACATAATCAGTAGCCTACTTGTGACTGCGTATGAGAATGGCCTGAAAGGGATGGCAGTGAAACATTTTCGAGTATAATTGTTCGCACTGCTCATTGGTGATTTAATTTCATAAACATCTATTTGAATTTATAAGGCCTATGTCTATGGATGAATTTAATGCAACGATGTTCCCAAATTGAGGAAGGGAAGCAGTGGTTATTTTTTATTATGTAGATGCTTTGCTTCCTGGGATTGATGTAAAGCATCACTCAACTTCAGAAGCCTGTTTTCTCATTTTCATATTTCTGCAAGTTGCAGTATTGAAGTTTTCATATCTTCGTCAAATTTTGCCGGATCAACTTACCTCTTTCTTTATTTACCTGTAGGGAAATATAGTTTTTGACAATAATATTAACTCAGTTTGTAAAAATTCCAACTAGTGTGTTGAGTTTAATTGGCACGGACACATATTTTATTGCACTGTTTTTAGTTCCAGAGGATGAAATACATTATGTGTCTCTATTTAATGCACAACATAACTTCTACACACCCCTTCCCCCAACCCGATATCTCTGTCTTCTCAGAGACTGCCTCTTTTGACTTTTAGTAGTGGAATCTGTGGTATAGTGGTTAGACCCTTTGCCATCAATGCAGGAGACATGAGTTCAATTCCTGTGTTGTTGGGAGAGTTTTTATTTCAGTTTTTTTTCTGCTGGGATGCTGTATATCCCTCTCAACCTGGGTTAGCTCTGGCAGGCAGGGTCGAAGTCACCTGCCTCTTAAATGATCTGAATAATAATTGTGTTAAGTGGATGGACGTTTAAAATAGTAGTGACTGTTTAAAAAAAATAATTTTTTTTAGAGGGGGGGGGGGTTGTTCTAGTCTCCTGTTTGTTGTCCTTACTCTCCAGACTGCACTCGCACATATTTTCATTCCCACTTATTTCTCTGGTACCTCTCCAGCACACCCTCCACTCCTCCTCCACCATTCTTTTTGATGGAGTTAGTTTGCCTGGTTTAAATGAGCTGTGGGGCATGTTGCCTGCCCCTTCTGTTTCTTTTCATTGTAGTCGAAATGGGAGCTGTTGTTGTTGTTGTTGTTTTTGTTGCTGTTGTTGTTGATTGTTGTTGTTGCGGTTCTTGTTGATTGTGTGTATGGGTGGTTGGAGGGTGTCACTCGTAGGTCTTAACTTGTTTTTTTTTCCCTCTGCTGCTTCCATTCATCTGTTTTGCTTCTTCCTGCACTATGTGACCATTGTTGTTCGATGTTCTTCTCTTTACTCTAAAACTTGTTGTTGTTGTTGTTGTTATTGTTGTTGTTGTTCTGTGGCTCTTGGTGACACTCTATGTTCTCATCCACATGACTCTTTCACTCACTCTCTCACCTCACCCC
>NW_004797335.1:575326-599397 GCF_000002075.1 Aplysia californica | reverse complement strand
AGTAAAGAGATATACAGAGTGAAACTGAATGTGATAAAAAGATGTAAAAAGTGTAACTATAACTAGTAAAGAGATATACAGAGTGAAACTGAATGTGATAAAGAGATGTAAAAAGTGTAACTATAACTAGTAAAGAGATATATAGAGTGAAACTGAATGTGATAAAGAGATGTAAAAAGTGCAACTGTTACTAATAGACAGCCTTGCTGGGACATTTCTCTGCCCTAAAAACACAAAGCTCTATCTCTGCTCAGCACCTAGTTTTTAGAAATATGATGTAAAAAATGTTGAGTTTCACAACTGTGTCAAGCCTTTTCGAAAGCGATTCTTCGAATGTCTTAACTCCGAATTATCTTACTATTTTGATAGA
Organism: Aplysia californica; assembly: GCF_000002075.1. NCBI lineage: Eukaryota > Metazoa > Mollusca > Gastropoda > Aplysiida > Aplysiidae > Aplysia > Aplysia californica. The sequence continues at coordinate 599,027 of NW_004797335.1, read as the reverse complement.
ACAGACAGAACATTTGGTGTCTGACCTCACGGTCTTGCTTAGTAACTCAAAGCGGCCAAAAATGTCGGATAGAACTTTGTAATTCTAGGGTAGTGATCTCTCTCTCCCCCCAGGCTCTCCTTCCCAGCCGCCGCCACGTGCCCCACAAAGAGAAAGCCATCTCCATCTGGAAGGCATTCATGATTCCGGTAAGTTATCATAGTAGAAAGTGCGGGTGGTTGGTAGGTGCTCTGGTATGATTTGCGTAGACTATGTGAGTGGTTCGTGGGTTCTCTGATGTTGTTTGCTCCTTCTTTCCTATCAAACATCTATCATCCTTACCTCTCCTCCTTCTTTTTTTTGTGTTTGTTACTGTCTTGTGACACCTAATCTTTGGCACTTGTTTGTACTACCTAATTGTGTTGCATGTGCCGTAAGACTCTTTCTAATACTAAACTGATATAAAGTGAATAAATAAAAATTTATTTACTCCCCGCCAGAGTGGATTTTTAAAATTGGGTAGGTAACATCAAAATTGACTCCTACCTAAAAACTGAAGCCTATCTAGTCAGTATAAATATTAAAGAGTACCTTTGAAAACAGCACATGGCTGCCCCTCAGGCAAGGGATGATTTTATTTTCAATACAGATAAAACAGCCATGTTTGTAAAATCTACTTCACTGTTTGATGAAGATTTTAGTTATTCCTCGATTTCTAGCTGGTGGTATGTGGAGAACAAAATGCTGTTCCTGTATTGTTCTTAATCCTGTAGTTATTCTATATCTCCCCCCCACCCCACCCTCGCCCCCACCCAAAATGATATTCCGGTATTGTTATTAATCATGTTGTTATTCTCTCTCTCCACTCCCACCCTCACACCACAACTAGGGAGTCCTGGAGTTTTCCCTGTGTCTATTTTTTGCCAAGCTGGTCTCCTACACCTTCCTCTACTGGCTGCCCAACTACATCTCAGTCAGCGAGAGTAAGTTTCTTAAAACACACATTAAAAAAAACAACATATCACGATGCGGAGGAATCAGGCGCTTGTCAATTTTTGGGCAAGTGGATTTATTGGTATCATTAGAAAGCTTATTAATTTGCCTTGATTTCGATGAAAATTAATACCCATCTATCAAATAGAAATACAGATTATTTGCGATTGAAGGAAGTGGCGAGGTGGGGGGGGGGGGTGTTGCCTGGTTGCAGAGGTAGAATTGGCAAGAAAATAGCCGCCAAAGTTTGGTAACCTCAATAGCTTGAGAGTCCTTGAAAACGGAAAATTTACATATTTTGTGCCTTTAATCAAAATTTTTCAGTAAAATATACCTTGAAATGTGATTTCAATTATATAAAAGGTGCTGAGACAAAAAAACAATTAGTTAAAAATTGCCAAACTGGTGGGAAAATGCGTGTTTACTCGGTTTCATTACTTTAAAGACCTCCTGATTTCACTATGATGTCTCACAAATGAAGCATGGTCTAACTTATCCAAGATGACCACCCATTGCCAAAAAGAAAAGCAGCCATCTTATCTTAGACAGGCTCTCCTCTTGGACAGTGTCATTATAGGCACAAAGCAGAGGGGGCAGGGGGTGGAGGTGGGGAAGAGAGTTGGAAGTAGCCGTTTGTGTAGATGGTTGTCTTGAATTGGTTAGCAGAGCAGGTTCAACTGTACTTCTGAGGTTGAATCAAAAAGTTATAATAATAATAATAATAATAATAATCACAATAATAAATGGCATTTATATAACACTAAACCCCGATTAAAGTACACAGGCTGCAAGCGTTTGACAATACTATACAACAATAACATAAAACATGGGTTCTGACCTAAAGAAAATCTCTCTAAATATTCAATTCATCTTATCTATATAATATACAAAGGTAGTTGTGATATTGTAAAAACTTTTCATGCCTGGACATTTTTAGTCTATCTAAATATTCTCCCCAAGACTGTTTGCAAGATAGCAGGCTGCACAGCCAGTTTTGAGTGGCACTCCAGTACTCAACTTGTGGTGTGCTTTACAGCTCTGAATTGACAGCTTTTTTTTAGGTCCTGAATACCATTTGACTACCGATGCTACGTTATAGTATTAGTAATTAATATCATCCTCTTTATCATCATCATCGTCATCATCATCGTCATCGTTATCATTATAATTATTATCATCGTCATCATGGTAATCTTCATCATCATTGTTTGGAAAGCAGAGTAGGAGGGAGAGTCTTGTTTGATTACATTAACATTTAAAATGTTTAAAATTTGTTCAATAGACACAGCTCAACGTTTGGCCTCTTGGGCTTCCTCCTCTTCATCATCATCATCATCATCATCATCATCATCATCATCATCATCTCCCCCACACTGTCATCAACGTTTTCATCAGCATTGTTTACTTGTTGCTTTCAGCATCACTGTCTGCGTCGCAGTCGGCCTACACATCCACCATGTTTGATGTTGGTGGAATTGTGGGTAAGTTGTCCTCGACCAAACCACAGGGGCTGACGGTGCTCAGAAGTTGTTTGTTTGTTTGTTTGTTTGTTTGTTTGTTTGTTTGTTTGATTATTTGAGTAAAGAGAAGCACAAACAACAGCAGTGTCTGTGGTGTATTGGTTAGGTGATTGGCTGTCACATGCAGGAGATCCAAGTTCGATTCCAGAGTGGGGAGAATTTTTATTGTTAGTCTCAAAGTCTTTCTGCTTGGATGTTGTATCCCTCTGGGTGGTGGTGGGGGGAGGGGGGGGAGTAGGAAGGAGATATACGTTGACTCCAGATTGGCCCCTTTTTTCGTGTAGGAGGGGGCTCAATATGCATGAAGTCAAGTGCATTCAGGCATGAAATTGTTGCATTGAGATTGGTTTAAATCCTTTTCTCCGGGAAGCCGATTTCCACATCAAATTACTTTTTGGCAATTGCCAAAAATGGTCTCTTTTACTGGGAGTTCATTCACTAGATCAAAATAGGTTCATTTTTAAAAATTTAATGACCAATTTAGTGACCTCTATGCCACTTTTAGATTTCGTACCAAAAGAAGACCTCGTCATAGTAGGTTTACCCCCCCCCCCACAGATAGAAAGAGTTAATCTGTGAGAGTGGAAGGGGCAGGTAATCCAAGTTACACACATAATGTGTTGAATGTCCCGATTTTTTCATACAAGAAAGTCAGCTTGTGAATGTATATTTTTCATTACTTCCCCCCCATATTTGGGCCCATTGCAGGTTGCATGTTGTGCATATAATATTGGGCTATATTTTTGGATCTTATTTTAACGAAAACACGTGTGTGTTAAAGGTGAGCCTATTCAGGATACTAAATCCGCAGGGTGGATGGTTGATGGGTGCTCTGGTGTGGATTTTTTTTCCCCCTATCAAACGTCTATCGTCCTTATCTCTCCTCTTCCTTTTTTTTGGTGTTTGTTTCTCTCTCGTAACCCCTCTAATCTTCAGCACTTAAATGACCTTATTGAGTTGCAAGTTCCGTAAAACTTACTAAAGCTGAAAATTAAACTAAATCCGCAGAAGTGAAATGACCTTATTGTGTTGCAAGTGCCGTAAAATTCTTACTAACACTAAAAATAAAACTTAATCCACAGAAGTGAAAAAAAAAATGAGGGAAAAATTCTCAAATTCTGTTTTCCAGGTGGCATTCTGGCAGGCTACATCTCTGACCGCTTCCGTTTACGAGGGCTCACCTGTGTTATCTTCCTCATCGCTGCAGCCCCTCTGGTAAGATAAACTCAGTGAAAGAATTGAAATCTTTACCATTATGTCTTTGGTTGTGTCATTTTGTTGACATGCTCTGTCACATTGTCACATAAAGGCATGTATCTGTGCATATACTCAGGTGTGCACTATTGCTGTGTCGAAAACTGAAATGTAAATCTGGATATCCAGTTCTTGCGCCTGATTTAAATAACTGAGTTGAAGACCCAACCCACCAGGTACTCTGATGTGGTTATATGACCTAATATGTTGCAAATGCCATAAAACTTTACTTTTACTAACACTAAACTAAAACAACCCGCTCCAACTTCTTTTTCGACTTGCTTTCTCAATCCTTGGTTTTCTATGAGATGGAGCGAGGCATGGTGGAGCAGACACAATGAAAGCTATTATCGCGCTGCCCTCTGGTTGTGACTACTGAAAATGGTGGGGGATCGGGGGGGGGTTAGGGCTGATGGGCCAATATATTATAATAATAGTAATAATAATAAATAGCATTTGTATAGTGCATATCCCCGCTCTACTGCAAGCTATATAAAAAGGGAGTCTAGATTACTTGCAACTTCCCGAGAGCCAGGCTTACTTTTGAACTGGTTTAGATCTAAATCAACCAGCAGTAAATCAAGTAGGAAGCAGGTTTGGGTTTGAAATTATGTTCCTGAGCAGGCCTGAAATCCAGGTTGCCCAAGTTGTATTCAATTATTTCCAAGTAGTTAAACTGGATATGAAAATATAAGTCGAAGCCCTGCTGTAGTGTGCTCTAGCCAGCACTTGTACTCAGGTATGCACGCACACCTACAAGCACAGACACATAACCACACACACACATTCACACACACACACACACACACACACACACACACACACACACTCACTTGCACACTCACACACACACACACACACACACACTCGCACATACCCACCCACAAGCACACACCCACACACAGACACACACACACACACACACACACACACACACACACACACACACACACACACACACACACAAACTCTAGAAGAACCCATACCATAAACAATTAGACCTATCCACATAGTGTATCGGATTCTCTTCTCCAGCTGTTTGTTTACCAAGCCTATGGCAGCAAGGTCCCGTACTACGCCAACTGCTGTGAGTATTGCTGGGAACGTTTGTGCTCTGATTTCTCTCGGGGTGCTTTACATAATATGTGTCATGATGCAGTGGAATTAGGCGTTTTTCAATTTTCGGGCATATGGAGTTATTGGTATCATCTTAAAGTCTGTTCATTTGCCATGCTTTTAATGAAAAAAATAATCATCTATCTTGAGTAGAAGTGTAGATATTTGTGCTCGAAGGTGGTGGGGGTCACCTGGTTTCAGAGGTGAAATTAGTGGGAAAATGGCCCCCAAAGTATGATGACTTCCATACCCTTAGAGTCTTTGGAAACTGTAAAATTATTTTTTTTGTTTGTGCCTCTTATCAACGTTTTCCCATAAAGTCCACAAACAAATGTGTTTTTAAATTGACTTGAAAGGTGTTGAGCCTAAGAAAAAAAATTGATAAAAATAGCCAAACTCATAGAAAAATGCTGGTTTCTTTGATTTCATTATTTTGACAAGCACCTGATTTCTCCTAGATGCCTGTGTGAGTGCACCTGAAGAAAGGCCCAGTTTTCAGCAAATCTTTTTTTTTGAGTAACAGGGTGAAAAAGTCGTACCTGGTCAAGAATTTAGTTCCATCACAAAACACACGTTTAACTATTTTTTAATAACATACTGAAAGGATTTGTTTATATTTTAAGCATACATATTTTCTATTAGTTAATTTTGCAACGTGTACTTCATCAAAGAATAAAAATATGCTGGAAATTGGGGTTTTCTCCAAACTTTGTTTTTACACTGCGTGTCACAAATATAGCACATCTTCAAGATTTTTGAAAAATGATAAAATCAGCACGTTCCGCTTTAAGTTTGCCCCAAAAATATTCCCTTATTTCAATATAGAAAATTTCCGACTACCGGGACCTTTCTCCACGCACACACATATATGAGGCATCATGGTGAAATCGGGTGCTTGTCAAGATAATGTAATTTAAGAACCTTGCATTTTTCCACCTGTTGGGCAATTTTAAAATTAAATTTTAGTTTTTTGGCTCAATATCTTTAGTCTCCTTTTAAAAACCCATTTCTGTGTGGATTTTACTGGGGGGGGGGGGGGGGGGGGGGGGGGAAATGTAAATTTTCAGTTTTCAAGCAGCCAAACTTTGGTGGACATTTTCTTACTAATTTTACCTCAGAAAGTAGGCGACCCCCACCTCCTCCAATCACAAATATAGATGTATAGGTATTTTTTTTCATTTAAAACGGACAAATAAACAAGATTTAAGATGGTACCAATGACTCTTCATTCCCAAAAATCAATGAGCGCCCGATTTCACAGCGCCGTGATACTATCAGCAAAAGCTGTTAAAATGTTCCAAGTTTAGAAAACAAAATTTTTCATAAGAGAGTCAAAAGTGTTTCATTTAAAACAATTGCATCCGGGTTACTTTTTTTTGCTTTGTTTTCTTCAACATTTCGAATTTAATTGCGACAAAATATTTATTGAACACTTTCAACCAATATTACAAATTAAGAAACTGAAGTAAAAACATTTTTCAAAAGTTTGGACTTAGTAGATTTGAATAGCTGGCCACGATATACATAATGATGATTTTGTTGTTTTTATATTTCTTGTTGGCATCCTACGCTTCTTCCTTTTTTCACTACCTCTTCCGTATTAGCCTTCCTCTCTTTCCTCATTCCTCCTCCTCCTTATTCTCCTTCTGCTTTCTCTTCGTTCTTATTTCATTTCTTGTCCTCTTACTCCTTATCGGTCTTCCTGTTTTTCTGCTTCCTCGTCCTCCTCCTTATTCAGCTTTGACTGTACTTCGTAAGTTGTTTCTTTCTTATGTCCTTTTTTAATGGCTGTTAGATCAGTTTCAGTTGGTGGTTGGCGGGTATCTCCTTCTTTCCTCTCAAACATCTATCATCTTTATCTCTCCTCCTTATTTTTTGTGTTCATTACTGACTTATTACACCTAGGCATTTATATGACTGGATTGTGTTGCAAGTACGTAAAACTCTAACCAAAACTAAAACTAGAATTTTCATTTCCTCCGTTGCCAGTGCTCCTGGTGGTGTGTGGTGCCTGCGTGAACGGGCCATACTCCCTGATCACCACAGCGGTCAGTGCTGACCTGGGCACACACAAGAGTGTCCGAGAGAGTGCCAAAGCCCTGGGGATGGTGACCGCTATCATCGACGGCACGGGCAGCATCGGTCAGTCTTCTGTTTATTGTTTACTGTTTCAGGACATAACTTTTTTCCAGCGGTTGGAACCATTTGGAGATTATTGATTTGTAACCCCATGTATCAGTTTGAGGGTACTGAAGTGAAACAAAGAAAATATGTTATTGATTTGTAAACCAAATGCTTGAAGCAGTTTAACCCCTTCATTGCCCTTCGTACCTAGTGTGTCATGAAAATGCATAATTTTTAGCGCTGTGCCGTACCTTGTATGTCCCGAGTGTTGGCAAAATTTGTAGCTCCTTGTTGCCAATATGACGTTACATGAATGGCATGCTTATAACCTGGCACTAATTTACTTCATGGCTTGCAAGCGATCGATAAAATAGATCTAGGCTTGCGGGTGGCGGCGTGCTCTTGTAAAACGTAAATATCGAAATGGCTTTAAAAAAGCAAATAAATTCACTTTTTCGCTTAGATTTACAGGTAATTCGAAATCATGAGTAAGATGAGAGGAAATGGAGAATTAGAAAAGTGAGAAAAGTCAAACAAAGACCGATGTCCGAAATATGTCATGAGTGTGCTAGATCTAGATCGCGCATCCTTTAACACTGAGACATTAAGCTGCTGTCCTGGGTAACAAACTCAGCTGAAAATCTGTGCTGACAGTTGAAACGTATACCCCGTGGCAACGAAAGCATTAAGGGTATGGAAATAAAATGATGCAAAATGGTCCACAAACCTGAAGATTCCGTTTCGGAAAGCATTCCTCACTCATTGTAGATATTCATTGATGTGTCAGAGGCAAAAGAACTGATGTAACAAAACGAATAACCCTGTTCAAATTACTGATATATCGGAGATGCATCCAAATGTGTTCCCTGGAGGTTACTGAATATATCTGCGATATTGGTGAACCATGATGTGACGTCGGTATCTAGTGCATAGACTCTCGGACTTGTAACCATAAGGTTGTTGGTTCAAATCCTGTTTAACACTGTTAGGGACCCGATGTTGTGTACTTGGGAAAGGCACTTTACACAAATTTTCCTCTCTTCACCCAGGTGTGAATGGGTACCCAGCTATAGACTAGGAAAAATCTTATCAGTTTGTTAGTGTTTTAGTATATGCAATATGCAGCTTGCGCTGTATGCTTCCTGAGAAGTCACTAATGTTTCTGAGTGTTCTAGAATCTTCTGGGGTTATAATGGTTGTAAAGTGCAAAAAACATAATAGAAGGTGAATATGCGCTCTGTTAATGCAACTATTATTATTATTATTATTATTATTATTATTATTATTATGATGATGATGATCTCTGACTCAAGATGAGGGTTGGTGAATAAGGCTTCTTGTAACCTTCAGAATAACCAAAAAACACTGGTTCAGCAGTGTGTGAAATGTATTATTATTATTATTGTTATTACTAGTAATAAAAGTACCCGTTCTACGAACGGAATAATAATGAAGGATTATTAGGAAAGTTAAGAAGAGGATATTTTACCTTGAATTTATCCATGTAGTACCCCCTCTTGACTACCTCTAGGCGTTAGACTTCTTTTCCCTCTTCGAAGGCTTGGCATTTTCTCCTAAAGTTCAAGCTCAATCTTTTTTTCAAAAAAAGAATTAGGCCTACTTGCCAATTGTTGCTTCCTAGAAGAACCTAATCTAGATTCTAGATCTAGCCTAGATCTCGAAGGATTATAAAGACGTAAGCCAATTATTGAAAGAAGGAGCCTTGGCCCATAGATCTAAGTTTAGAAATTCACATTTTTAATAACCGACAGGCGTCTCAGATGGCCTATGTTTCTAGATCTATTCACAGTAGGAAAACTCCACTTTCAAGAATACTTTCATATTGATCTCGATCTAGATTCACCTACAGCCTAGTTCTAGACTCTAGATCTATTCACAGCAGGAAAAAATCCACGTTCAATACTTTCATCATTCTTGATCTCGATCTAAGATTCACATAGATCTAGCTTAGGTCTCGATCTTAGATTCTATAATGCTCAGCAAGAAAAATCCACTTTCAATATTCAATAGGTTATCGAAATATCACAGATCTAGATTCTACTTTCAATTCATGGTTCTTCTTGATCTCGATTTATCTCGATACATTAAGTAGGCCTACGGTAGGCTAGACTACTCTTTGCGCTTTCGAAGACACCCTCCATGTCACTCTCACCACCCTCCCTCTGTTAGTGCTTTCTGGCCTCCTCTCTCTCTCTCTCTCTCTCTCTCTCTCTCTCTCTCTCTCTCTCTCTCTATCTCTCCCCCCCCTCTCTCTCTCCCAAAGTAGGGTAACTAACGAAAAAGTTTTTCTTCTTGTTCTCCCCCTCCTCCTCCTCTAATTCCTCCTGCTCCTCTTCCTGCTCCTCCTCATTCTTCTTCTTCTTCTTCTTCTTCTTCTTCTTCTTCTTCTTCTTCTTCTTCTTCTTCTTCTTCTTCTTCTTCTTCTTCTTCTTCTTCTTCTTCTTCTTCTCTTCTTCTTCTTTTTCTTCTTCTTCTTCTTCTTCTTCTTCTTCTTCTTCTTCTTCTTCTTCTTCTTCATCTTCTTCTTCTTCATCTTCTTCTTCATTTGTCCTCCTCCTCCATCTACACCTACACCTCCTCCTCCTCCTCTTCCTCCTCCTCCTAAAGGGTGAGACCGAAATCGAGAATTCCCGCAAACCTACTTTATGTACAACTGAACACAAAATACCCTTTGGTGCAGTCGGCACCCCGCAGTGAATATACAATGTCGAAGCAAATGATGGCGATTGCTACAAAAGGACTGAATTTAACTTAAACTGGGGCTTTCTTCTTACACATTTGATCTTAATGAAAATACAATAGTGCAACACTACGTTTCAAGTTATGGGTACTGGCAAAGTTTCATATTTTTTCATTCGGTAGTTTTTGAGAATATACTGTTCGCAAAATTTGGCCTTAGCTCCATTAGTAGTAAGATTATTATTATTATTAATATTTTTTGTAACCTTCCAAGTAAAAAAAACCCACTGGTTCCTCTGCATGTGAAATATTTTTCTGTTTATAACTTTCACCACCACCTTGGGTTCTGTTGTCACAGGAGCTGCCCTGGGCCCAATGTTGACCGGTGTCATCTCCAATAGTGGCTGGCAGAACGTTTTCTACATGCTCATCGCAGCCGATTTTGTCGCAGCTCTGGTCAGTGGCATGAAATTTTAATTATTTTTATTGTTGCATAAACACACACACACATACACATGCATGCACAAATGCTTACAATACTCTCTCTCTCTCTCTCTTTCTCTCTCTCTCTCTCTCTCTCTCTCTCTCTCTCTCTCTCCCTTTCTCTCTCTCTCACACACGCACACACACATACTTGCCCATATATTTACATATGCACACATACACTCGACACATGTACATACTTACGTGCACACACACTCACACACACACACACACACACACACACACACACACACACACACACACGCAGTTTATATGACCTAATTGTGTTGCAAGTGCCGTAAATTTCTTTGTAGAAAAAACAACCCTTTAGTCACACTTCTAATCTTCCGAATTTATTTGACCTTTTTGTGTTGCAAGTGCCATATAACTCTTATTTTTTTTAAAAACACAACAAAAAAAAACCTTGTAAAACATCTAGTCTTTGGCACTTATGTGACCTAATTGTGTTGCAAGTGCAGTAAAATTCTAGAAAAATAACACTCTTGTAACACCTCTAATTTTCATCCCTTATAATATGACGTATTTGTGTTGCGAGGACCTATTTGTGTTGCAAGTGGTGTAAAACCCTTACCAAAACTTAAACTAAACTTTTGGTACTGATCTCCACAGCTGCTGAGTCGCGTAGTGGTCAAGGAGATCCGTCAGAAGATCTACGGCTACGAGGATGACGTGACGATCATTGTGCCAAAGAACACCGTGCAGGGAGATGTGGAGTCACCCAAGCCGTCTATATCCCAGTCGCAGCAGAAGTAGTGGCTTCAGAAACATGCATAGACACTCACTCTTACACACAGACACTCACTCACTCACTCAGGCACACATGCGTGCGAACACTTACACACACATGCACACACACTCTCACCTGTGCACATATGCGTGCGCACTCACCCTTAATGCACAGACACTCACTCACTTAGGCGTACATGTATGTGCACACTCACACTCGTGCGCGCTCTAACTTATGCACATTCCGTCCCGATATAGTATGCAATGTGTCTGTCCCCATGCCATCTATACCTCGGTTTCAGCAGTAATTGTAGTCACACACCACACACACACCACACACAAACACACACACACACACACAGACACACACAGACACACCTCATCCTGATTTAAAACATTGTATAAAACTTTGTTTTAGCGTGGGTTTACTACTGTGGTATTAAAGCCTTTATTCTTGTTTTATAGAGGGTTTTGAAAATTGTTTTTTGGGAAGATTTCCTTTAGTTTTACCAAAGGCTCCCTATATTTCTACCTGAAGTATCCCTTTATTTCTACTTGAGGTTTCCATATACTTTTACCAAAGGTTCTCCTATAGCTTCTCCAAAAATTCTACTATCCCAGCTACTGTTGTTTCCACAAAGACTATAGCAAGTCGCACAGAAATAGAAAAAACACACGTTGAAACTGCAAGTGAAAAAATTTCCTTTGTAGCTGCCAGCAAGACTCAATCTGATTCAACTGTCCATGAAGAATCGTGTGAATTTTCTAGGTAATGATGTATAACTGTTTTTTTAAATTGACCTGGTGGGCTTGCAGAAGCATTTCTTGGTCACAGTAATTATTATGTGTGGGTGATTCTTTCCAGTGCTACAGTGTTCCACAATTTTAATAATTTGCTAGCAGCAAATTTATTTTTGTCGCTGTAATGATTATGATCTACGTGTGATTCTTTTCAGTACTATTGTGGTCTTCAATTTCTCTAACAGAATATAGACCTGCATGTTTGCCGACAATCGTCTGAAATCTGACGATCACGACACGACTCGCGAGCCGGCCGATGCTATCGCTAGGCCCACCTGTATTAGTATTAGTCAATGTGCAAAATGCGAGGCCTGGCCAACTGCCAGCGCCCCTTTTTCTCCCATCGGCTTTGTCGGCACTCCCGTTTTCGTGACGACTGCCGATGTCGCCGTTTCCAACATAATTGTTGGAACCCTAGTAGAAATACGAATGCGAAAAAAGGACGACGATCTAAATTATCTACTTTCAGTTTCGTGCTTGAGTGACCGTTTTTAATTTCGTTTCTTGACTGATTGTTCAGATCATGTGGGTTCATTCAAGTCCAACTCACTTCTACTAGATCTAAATCTAGATTTATAGATCATTATTTTCAGACAATCTGGTTGAGGCTCACATGCAGGTCAAAGAATGATCCTTTTACCCTGACCAACCTTTGTCTAAGATGCCCCCACCCCTTCCCCTTGCCGATGAGAAATGTGGTTATCTTAGAGAGGTGCTCCTCTTAGAGAGTGTCATTATAATATGTGTCACTGTGCAGTGGAATCTGGCGCTCGTCTATTTTTGGGCACATGGAGATATCGATATAGTCTTAAAGCCTGTTGGTTTGCCTTGCTTATGATGGAAAAAGTTACCCATCTATCTTGAATAGAAGTTTTGAGGTTGAAGGAGATGGGGATCACCTGGTGTTGAAGGAAAAATTATCAAGAAAATGCTCGTCAAAGGTTTGTGACTTACAAAGCTTGAGTGTCGTTTGGAACAGAAAATATACCTATTTTTTTGGTGCCTTTCAGGAAGATCCAAACCGAAATTGTTCTTAAATAGGCATAAAAGGTGTTGAGCCGCTAGAAAAAAAAATCACTAAAAGTTGCCAAATGGGTGGGAAAGTGCTGGTTTAATTTATTTCATTATTTCGATGAGCATCTGATTTCTCCAAGATGCGACTCATTTAGAAAAAAATGCATGGGAGAAGGTAGGAAGTGGTCATTTGTACGTACAAGTGGTTTTCTTGGACAGGTGGTTGTCAGATCAGGTTCAACTTTATTCTTGAGGAGGAGCCTAACTATCTTGAGGTCAGGGCGATGATTTTTCAGTTTGATCCATAGACACTAAATATGCCAGCTATATTTCCGACCGACTGTGCTATATTTCCATCTATCAACGATTTCACCCCTAATTTTTTACCAGTGGTAAAATAACCTTCAGGTAGTTTGAACCTCTGAAGTCCTCAAGTTAAAATGTATTATTGCTGAAGAAATTTGTACAAGTTTGCTTTTCGTATAAAAGGTTGTGATGATGGCTTTGGTAAAGTTTTAAATTTTGATAATTGGTTATGGCTTAAAGTTGAAGAGGGTCTCATTAACCCTTTCGACACGACCCGTTTTGCATTCTGTGTACATGAAGTTCATATGGAAAATTGTACAAGTCCGTGAGGTACATGCGGCGTCAATGGGGTAATGATGGGTGAGACTTTTTTTGTTCTTGTCCCTTGTTTTTGACCTGGTGTCAGATATTTGCAAGTTACAAATTAGAAAATGTGTTAGCGTGGTAGCAATTGCAGTGCTTCAAGAAAAACGACACAAAACAAGATAGAGGAAAATTGTTTTGAAAAAGATGAAGATGATGATGATTATGATGATGACAACGATTACATGTAAGTCTTGTTGTCATCAAACTTCCACAGTCTTCCTATAAGACTGCTTTCTTATACTCGGCATATGATATATATATATATATTCTTGAGATTTTATTTTATTCCTGGGCATTTTACAATCATTTGTACACTGTTCCCTTGAGTCAACATATTGATATTTTCTTGTGCAAAGAGAGCGGTAGTTGGTGGGCGCTAGTAGTTGTTGACGCTATATTTCTGGTCATTTCTTTGGCAGAGAAAGAACTTGTCCGTTTGTTCATGTTACTGCACCTGTAAATGGCGTCTTGCACAATGTGTGCTTTCCAGAAAGTTGAGATTGTTTCAGAATGCTTCCAGGTTTGCTGGGGTTGAATATATATTTATATATATTAAATTGTAACGGGCATAGAGCTTGCTGTTGAGTGGGAATTTATGCTACGCAAATGCTACTTATTATATCGTTATTTGCCATAAACATGAGTTTAATTTGGTATGGATGAAATGAATGTTTTTTTTCTTCAAGCGTCCCTTTGAGTCTGTTAGGATGACGCTGGCCACTTTGCTCGGGTTGTCTTTGACTTTGACAGAGGGGGGGAGGTGGCCCAGTGAAGACAGAGAGTGGAGGTGGCCCAGTGAAGACAGAGAGTGGGGGTGGCCCAGTGAAGACAGAGAGTGGGGGTGGCCCAGTGAAGACAGAGAGTGGGGGTGGCCCAGTGAAGACAGAGAGTGGGGGTGGCCCAGTGAATAGGAAATATTGACATGGGGAACTTGAGAGAGACGTCTTGCGGGTGCCCCACCTTTTTGTTTTTCTTATTTTTGCTTAATGTTTGTTTTGTGTACTCCCGTTCATGTCTCTTTTCATCCCATATAAAGATGGTTCTATTTTTATGTTATGATTTTGGTACGGAACTTTTTCTCATTGAAAGCGATTTTTAAAAAAGTGTTTTGCCAGAGTTTGCAGTGTGCGAACGTTAAGGTCTTTGCATGGAATGTGAAAGGTATGAACTCAATTCTGATGTATGATTTTATTATCTTTGTCTTTGTGCTTTGAAGTGGTGTTCCCCTTTGATGGTGTAGACTGTATTGTGGGGATGTAACACAAGCCCAACCCCCCCCCCAAAAAAAACCCCCCCCAAAAAAAACAACCTAATGCATTTCTGTTTTCTGGCAGCTCTAATGCAGTTGGTTACAAATTTGCCAAGAATTAGAAAGTGTTAGAGGTGATGCTTAATTTGATCACTACTCCTTTGATGAGTGTGCTCATTTGATCACTGTACTCCTTTGATGAGTGTGCTTGTGTGATCACTGTACTCCTTTGATGAGTGTGCTTATTTGATCACTGTTCTCCTGTACTGTCTGCTCATTTGGTCGCCTGTAATCTCCCACCCCCCCCCCTCCGTACAATGTTTATATATATATATATTGATGTCCAAGTCCTCACTGTGTCTGACCCCAAATGTTGTATTATTTTTTTCCGCTGATTCAGCTCACAGTATATTTCAGCCATCTACAAGATTTTGTGTCTGATTTTTGCCAAAGAGCTCAAGAGTTCCGACTTATTTTTTCATTGTCAAATATTTATGAATGGTCTCCCCTTTTCCCCCAGTGTCTGTTGTGTTAGCTTTTGGAATGCTTACAGAAGACATGAGTTCAAATCCCCAGTGGGGGAAGTTTATTTATCTATTGTCTGTGTCTGTCTGCTGGGATGCTGTATCGAAGCAAGCATGGTTGAGGAGAGGACCTACTCCTAAATGATCCCAAATTGTGTTGATAGGGGATGTAAAGCTTTAACTGCTGCCAATCCTCACAAAATGCTGCCCTTTTTTAGCTAATTCAACTGACAGTGGTTTCAAGTTGTCTGTCCATTCTACATTTTGTGCTTCATTTTGCCAAAGTGTTGCTACTCACATGTTTAGTTTTTGTCACTGCACTCTAACTGTACTTCTTTTATCAGTGTACTTGTTTTTTCTGTGTACTCACTTTACTCATTTTATCACTGTACGTATTTGATCACTGTACTCATTTGATCACTGTACTTTTTTGTCACTGTACTCATTTTTTCTCTGTACTCACGTTATCGCTGTGCTCACTGTACTCACCGGTGTCTGCGGTGTAGGGACAGGCACTTCCCCATCACTCACAGAAGTCCTGAGTTCAATACCGGTGTGGAGAGAATTTGAACTCCTGGATCTTTCTGCTGGGACATTGTATTTCTCTCAGCCTGGGCTGAATCCTGACATGTAGGGTCAAAGTCTGTCTCCTCAATGATCTAAATTGTGCCAATGGGGACATAAAAAATTATAAAAATACCTACTTTAAAAACCCCCTATGAAATTCACTGTTCGCATTTTATCAGCATACTCATTTTTTCCTCTTTTATAAACTTTTGTATTTGCTCAACTTTTGTGAGGGACTTAAGGGCAGCCACGCTTGTTGTGGGCCCTCCCTGAGTGCTCCTTAGACTGCTCAAGTCAAACCTTTTTTAAAAAAAAGTTTTTTGAGTAAAGAGAAGCATGTTAGAAAGCCTTGTCATTGTTAGACTTGAAGTATACTGTTGAAATTGTCGTGGGTGACCATCCATTGTCGAGGTGAAAAGTGGTCTTCTTAGACAGGTACACATCTTGGATAGTGTCATTACGATATTAGAAAAAAAATGCAAGAGGTTCAGTGGGAGGGGCTGTTTGCATTGGTGATTGTCTTGGACAAGTGGTTGTTACTGCAGGTTTGACTCTATTTGACCAGTGGCAACTGACAACAGAACCATTTCCTGTGATAACATAATTAAATTAGACTAAGGTAGATATTTTGATATGGGATGTTCAGTTGTGAATCCCACAAGCTTCAAATTTGTGATGGAATTTAAGATTAATGCATTTGACTTCCGAAATAATATAAATTGTGTCAGTCTTGGCATTAAATATTTACCTCAAATTATGATGATTTGGTTAGAAAAGATGTTCGAAATTTTACCGTAAACGCTCACTAGGGTGCAATTTTTAGCATATATAATAGATACTAGAACTTGTAATTTGTATTTTTGTTATTTCCCATTTTTCCGTTATTTCAATTTGTAAAAAATTTTTATTTTTTACTAGACTAGAAGATCAGTATTAGTCTAAGCATTTGTTTACTCATTAACCCCATATTAGTTCTATCTACTGTCTTTCTGTCAGCAAACTCTGCTTCGTAAAATTTCAGGTATTTTCACAAAATCCTACTAGCATCCCTGAAGTAGATTTTGTTTATACCTTTGTCTTTCTGCTGGAATTTCCTGTCCCTCTCAGCTTGACTTGGCCCTGATGGGCAGAGTTAGAGCAGCCAGCCTCTTAAATGATGTACATTGTGTAGATAGGGACATAGCGCATTAACAATCACAGCTTTTGCGCCTTACAAGGGGGTGTTCCAAGTTGGAGTTGAGCTTTAAGGTTTTTAATGGAGAACTGTATAAAAAAAAAAGAATGAGAAATGCTATTTATGTTTTGTGAACTGCTCCGAGAAAACTTTTTTTGGGTTGCTACTTAAGCAAGCTGTGAATGTATTTACATTTATTGTAATTACCTTGTCACTGTCCCTGTCCTTCCTTTTGGTGTTGATGGGGGCGGAGAACATTGATATTTTGCTCCCTCAGAATTACAAAGTTCTCTCTGCTCAATACATAGTTTTGACAAATTTGACGTAAAAAGTGTTGAGTTTCTGTGAAGTTTTCTGATGCATTTCTTTGAATATCTTGATGACAATAGAAAATTTGGTTTCTGACCTCATGGTTTTAGTAACTCAAAACAGTCTAAAATGTCAGACAGACCTTTGTAATTCTGAGGTAGCGATTTGTGCAATCTGTCAGATGAGCGCCTGGCAACCTGTTAGCTCAAGGCGTGGTCAGAAACAGAGACCTGGCAATGACGTACAGGCTTCATACGCTTAATATGTAAGAGAGTTCCTTATTGTAGTGTGTGATGTTGGTTTGCACGCATGTTGTCTTTTATTTCTACTTATGCAATCAGTGAATGCCTCAACTGTGTAACTCTGATATTGGAGGAAATGCTCCTAGCAGGAGACAGGAACCTAATGGCTATGACATGTAGCCCCTCAACGTTGATTGACAGTGTACAGTCGGGCACATAGAACTCAAAACGCATAAGGGACTGACAATATAAATTTGTACTTTTTTGGGTTGGAAAAATACATTTAGTAAGGGTTCTATGGCACTTGCAACACAATATGGACATATAAGTGCCGAAGATAGGAGGTGTTACAAATACAAGAAAGTAAAAAAAAACACAAAAAAGAAGGAGGGGAGATAAGGACCGTAGATGTTTAGTTTTATTAATTAGTAAGAGTTTTACGGTGCTTACAACTGCTTGAGGTCATATGAACGTGTGATAGATGCTTGATAGGAAAAAAGGAGCAAACCATACCAGAGCATCCGCCAGCGACCCTTGACAATATGTTTGACACATCTGTAATTCGGGTCAACCGAATAAAGAAAAATTATAGAGATATCAGTCCAGGAACGGCAAATTGTACGAACTATCCGCGATTTCAAGTTTTCCGTGTTCATGTAATCTGTGCCCGGCTGTCATTTTGTCGATTGACAAATTAAGACATACTGACAATACTCTTATAGTGACTGAAAAAATAGACGGAATACCAGTATTATGACTGACAATTTAGTCATGTTGATATTATTTCATTATAGTGACTGATAAAGTAGACTGACAAATAGAGAATCTACTGATAATATGATTATATTTATATTATCATGACTGATAAGTGTGGCTCAGTCCTGCGTTATGTACCTAATGGTATGGGTAGAGAGTAAGTAAGTAAGTAAGTAAGATAAGGTAGACCGAATGCCACCAGTATGTCAATTGACTGACAATTATTACAGACAAACGGACAATGTTGACTGTCATGTAGTTTCATCTGCACAAGGGGTTCACAGTGATTGGTAACTGATCACTGCCCTGGTGGGAGGTACAAATAGGTGCCCTATTTTTTGTTTTAATTCTTTCCTCACATTCTGTCTAAGTGTGGACTCTGCAATATTTTTGAAAAAGGTGTAAGTTCATTTCTTGTGTGGAGAAGGTGTGACATGTAATGTTTATAAAGTACTCTGTAATTTTTCCTGAGCTTACTCAAAGAAACCCTCTACTGTTGGGCAATGGGGGAAGTGGCATTGTATTCAGATATTTACAGCAATATACACATATATGTATATGCTTAGGTTTATGAAAAAGTTGTAGATTAACTCTTTCTACATTGTATACAGAAGGCTATTTCACGTGTACATGCTGACAAATATGGAATCCAATTTTCATCCAACCTGGCCATCACAAATTCCTTTCTAATTCTGCTTCATTGAATCTATTTAAATACGAGTAAAATAAATACATACCAAACCGAGTAAATTAATGTTCCTTTCAATAAACGTAAAGTTTAATTACAGGATAGCATGGATTGGTTGGGCTTTTGTAACGTTTTCTTATCTGTTAGGTCGGGATGAAGCCCGCCTTCTAAATCATCGAAATTGTATCGATGGAGACGTAAAAAATCCTACTTTTTAAAACAATTTTTTAAAAGTTAAAATTAATGGTCTGATTCGACCTTGCTATGCTCTTCCTTCCATTCTTATGATTATAATAGTTAATCTCCTATAGCCATGTTGTCTTTCGTCGGTGCAAAATGAAGCATTCATCAAGCCAGGTTCTGCCTTCTAACTTTACAATGCCTAAGACGTGGATAGTCAAGTGTTTTCACTTAATATCAACTCACTTACAGGCACAATAACAACATAATGTTTTCTACCGACATGATGATATTCCATTCCTGTGTGTTTGTATTGTGCTCAATGTCGTGTGTGAAATGAAACGATTTATGGCTGAGGTGCATGATGCAATACAAATAAAACAGAAATGATTCAAGATTTAATGAAGTTGCTTGATTGTGTAAGTGGTTAAGGTTTGAACCCCAGTTTCTACACCTTTTACAGACTTTAAAAGTTATTTTTTCTCCTCCCTGGACTATTGACTGTTGGGAAAACATGTACTCTACCTTGTAGATGACATCTAGTGTGTGTAGTGGTCAGGCTGGCGGACTTTCTACCGTAAGGTTGTGGGTTCGAATTCCGTCAGGGGCCCGACGTTGTGTCCTTGGGAAAGGCACTTTACACACATTTTCCTCACCTCATCCAAGTGATAATGGCTATAGACAGTGACGGTTCGTGTCCATATTGTCAGTTTGCTAGTGTTTGAGTGCGTGAAATCAGCAGCTTGCACTGTATGCTTCCCGGGAAGCAGATCACGTTTCTGAGTGTTCCCAGAGGGTGTGCTGGGGTAATAAAAGCTGCAAAGCGCATAGAGCACGCTGTAGAGCATGGATATGCGCTACATGAATGCAATTTTTATCATATGCAATTATTATGGGTAAAAAAAAACAACAACCTTTCATTCAAGGCTGGTTAGGTTATTTAAGATGTGAGATATCTGAAGGTAACGTCTATTTCCGAAATGACCGAGCCAAACGAGTCTTGGCTTCGGAAACTTCACAAGAAGAGTTCAAAAATGCCAAGTCAAGGATTCAAACCAGTGCTGTTTTTCCCGTAGTCCAGTCGGATGATACCAAATGTTGAAATTATGAGCCAAATGAGCACCCATCAAGTATTTCCGAAAGGCGTTGACCCAAAGAATATTATTACGGTGTTCTGCATGTGTCTCTCTCTCTCTCTCTCTCTCTCTCTCTCTCTCTCTCTCTCTCTCTCTCTCCCCCCCTCTCTCTCTCTCTCTCGTGTGTGTGTGTGTGTGTGTGTGTGTGTGTGTGTGTGTGTGTATGAGTGTGAAAGTGTGCTCAATGACAGTGGAAATAAATGCAGGCTCTGGGACGTTTGAATCAACATATATAAAGACTTTGCACTTTGAACTGGAACGTCTTGCCCTCACTGAGAAAAAATGGAAGGGAAACGAGGCAGGGGAAGACCCCGAGCAACTTACTTGGAAAATCTGAACAGATGTGTGACATGAGAAGACCAGGATGATTAATATTTTGAAGTGCTTATCTGGTTTACATTCAAGAGCCACGCTTCTATCATCATCATCATCATCATCATCATCATCATCATCATCATCATCATCATCATCATCATCATCATCATCATCATCAACCGTCTTGCTGATGCAGATACTGCATACCAAAAAATAAATGGAAATGAGAAATACAATTCGAACTCTTCTAAGGTTTGATTGACCCTTGGATTTAAGTTTTAGTTATACAGCACTTGCAACACTTTAGAGGTGTTACCACAGAGTAACAAACACAATACAGTAGAACTCGGCTCGGATTCAACAAGCTCGGATTCAACGAGATGAGATTGATTCCCCGTTTCTTTTTGTTTTCTTCTTTAAAATAAAAAAACCCGAATTCAACGAGCACTTAAATCAGCGAGCTCGGATTCAACGAGGTCGCTTCCAGGGCGAACAGCCCACGCAGACGTGGCTTCGCTAATTTTTTTCCCTGAACGAACTTTGTCTATTCCTGGAAACCACCCATTGCACCTGCATCGTGAACCATTATTCACTTAGCTGATTGCATGCGACCAATCAGCGGCTTTTTCCCATACCAACACAGGTGTTGTTGGCTCGTGCACGTGTCTACTCTGGCGTGTGTCGGGGTCGGATGGGCGGCCTGCACACGTGTGACTGTGTGAGCGTGTCGGGGAGGGGGGGGGGGGGGAGTAGTGGTCCGGGAGCTGAACGTCGCAGATACGAACGCGTCACAGCCTTTTTTTCCCCTCTCGGTAACTGATCATTATTACAATGATAAGCTGTTTTTGACGTAGGTCTACGTAATGAATTGTGCGCTGGTCTATGGAATCAAAAGTTGCCGCATGCTCGGCTCTACACAGCAGCACAACTTTTTGGTAAACAATCAAGATGACACAGCCGTGTGCATTTGAACGAATCGGTCTTTTTTTTACACAGCTCATAATATATATATGCAGGCATTTCAGGCACTACTTGTGACTTCTCTTTATACGTTACTGCTCAGTACCTGTAATTATCTACACAAAACCTCGTGTTCGCTATAACGAACACTCGGATTCAACGAGATTTTAGGCCAGGCCAGGCGACCTCGTTGGATCCGAGTTCCACTGTAAAAGGAGGAAGAGGGATTTATATAAGTATAAGGATGAGATAGATGTTCAATAGGGAAGAAGGAGTAAGCCCACACAAAAGCAATCGCCAATCACCCAGACCCATGGATTTGGGTGACTTTCCCTATACTGTGTTGATCAAGTGCCAGACCCCGTTGCGCTGAAACTCGCACACAACTCGCATACCAACTCACACGCGCCCACACCCACACGCACAATCACAAAAAAGAAAGAAAAAATCCCAAACAAAGCTAAACAAAACCCTCACACGTGGAATAACCGCCCACCTCACTCCCACTCACCATTATCTTCAATAACAAACCCCGAACCCCCACTACTTTAACCTGTGCCCTTATATCCCCCCTCTCTCTCTCTGAGGCCCCCCCCCCCCCCCCTCCTCTAATACCCCCACCTTTCCCTTGCTACGGCTCCATCCACCTCCTCAGACCTCCTCCCTTTTCGCCCCCTCCCCTTTTTTCGACTCAACCCCCTCCCCCAAGGGAAAAAAATTACCTTCCTCTTTCCTACCTCCTCCCCCCCCCCCCATCCCTTCCCTCCCCTTTCCCCTATGGCGTACGGAAGGGGAGCTAATGCCAAGTTTTCACCCCTTGTGAAAACACGAGTTACCTCGCCTGCGTTATTAATACGATGTAGCGGTCTTTGATTAGTCCTAAACTGCATTACCGAGGCGAGATCACAAAAGCGCGCGTCCGCTAAGAACCAGACTTTCTTAGGCCCTATCTCCCAGGTCATGTGGGACCGCCGGATAGTATATATTTGTGTGGGGTTGATGGGTGCTCTGGTGTGGTTTGCTTCTTCTTTCCTGTCAAACATCTATCGTCTTTATCCGTCTTTCTTCTTTTTTTGTGTGTGTTTGTAACTCTCTTGTAACACCTCAAATCCTCGGTATTTTTATTTTACCTTATAATGTTCCAAGTGCTGTAAAACGCTTACTTAAATTATAGTAATAGTCACAGTGTGTTTGTTCACAATTTGATTATTTCGTTTTCTTTCGTCCTTTCTGCTTCTGTTTCTGTCTTTGAAGTCTCCTTTTTACCCCGGTTGTTTCTGTCTGTCTTGCCTTTTCCAGTACTCACCAGTACAGTAACTGGTGGTTATTGATTGGGTCGCTGTGCTTCCATTTACTCAAAAACAAACAACCAAACCACCAACCAACCAACCAACCAACCAACCAACCAACCAATCAACCAACCAACCAACCAACCAACCAACCAACCAACCAACCAACCAACCAACCAATCAACCAACCAACCAACCAACCAACCAACCAACCAACCAACCAACCAACCAATCAACCAACCAAACAACCAACCAACCAAACAAACAAACAAACAAACAAGCAAACAAGTAAAAGAACAATTCTCCTTTCTTATTCTGTTAATCGATTTCGTTTTTCTTTCCTTTCTTTCTCTCAGCTTTTGCTCTATTGTATCATTTCCCCCAGTTCTATCTTAATGCCCTCATTGCCTAGAGATTTACTACAAGTCTTGAGGTTTGTATTTTTTTTTACTTGTTCAGCTGTTCTCTCCCTCGACCTCATAAAAAAAAAGATTTCTTTCTTTATGTACTTATTATTATCTTTAATTTTTCCCCACTCCTTTTAGTTATCTTTCTTTCTTTTTTTCTTTCCTCTTCCATTCCTTTGCAACCTTTTTCTATCTCTTCCTTTTTAAAAACTATTCCATCTCTTTCTCACTTCTCACCGTTTCTCTCTCATTCACACGCAAAGACACACACACACACACACACACACACACACACACACACACACACACACACACACACAAACACACACACACACACACACACACACACGCACACACACATACACAGACGAGAGAAAGGAAGAGAGAGAGAGAGAGAGAGAGAGAGAGAGAGAGAGAGAGAGAGAGAGAGAGAGAGACAGACAGACAGACAGACAGACAGATAGACAGACAGACAGGCCGTAAGAGAGGTCGGACAGAGGGC
>NW_004797335.1:573728-575099 GCF_000002075.1 Aplysia californica | reverse complement strand
TCAGACAGACAGACAGACAGACAGACAGACAGACAGATAGATAGATAGATAGACAGACAGACAGACAGACAGACAGACAGACAGGCAAAAAACTGTTTGCATGACATACAGCTAAAAATAATAACAGTTCCTTCCAAAAGGTCGCCCAAAAAGATTCCAAACGAGAAATAATTCGCGCAATCTGCAGGCTTTGGAAAATCTACGCGAAACGCGGATAGGAAACGGACTTAATATCACCCAGGACGTGAGTCCTTCGTTCTTGTGGTCAGCTGGTCACCTCGGTCTGCGAAACCACGTGTGTACTAATATCTTGTCTATCGGCCGCTTCTCTCTCGCATGGCTGCACGACATTAGAGAAGAGGGTGTTTGCAGAGCTAACAACGGGGAGTAGCTCCACATCAAAGACGAGAAGGCTTGGTATTAAATGAGTTGTTTCCCTTGACCGGTAATTATCTGCCCCCTGTAGGGAGAGCCACTTTGTGGGCAGTCTCGCGTGAAACGTGCGCACGGTCTGACTCGCGCGCGGAGAGCTTGATGAAACGAAATCTTGTTGAAGAGTCGAGGAATTCTAGAGTCGATTGTTCGTTTTTTGTTCGAATGATGTTATTCGAATAAATTGATTGTTGATTGTGAACCTTTTACACACCAATCGCGACTCTCTCTCTCTCTCTCTCTCTCTCTCTCTCTGTGTGTGTGTGTCTCCCTCTGTCTCATACACACACACACACACATTCACTCACTCTCCCTCTTTCTCTCTCTCCCTCACTTTCTCTCTTTCACTTCTCTCTTTCTCACTCATTCTTTCTATTCTCAACTCCTTCTTCTTCCTGCCCCCAGCCCTCACTTTGTTCACATTCTCTCCCCCGCCCTCTCTCCCCCTCCCCCCCTCTCTCTCTCTCTCTCTCTCTCTCTCTCTCTCTCTCTCTCTCTCTCTCTCTTTCCACGACGTCCCATTTTCCCATTCTGTCCCCAATCCCTCAATCTGTCCACTGAATCCAGCCCAACACCCGTCCTCTCTACAGCCAGTCGCATGTGCACGGATTATCACAGTCTGATGGGATTAACGGATTAACTGCACCGGTGCTACAAAACGCGGGCAGTGGTGGAAAAAGCTGGAACAGTCAGCAGTTGTAGACAAGTGATCACGTGACTGGCTCTTGCCTTTGATTGGACGCGTCGGAGCAGAAGTAACGCTAAGTCTAATGGTGGCCAGGACAGGGCCTATTTCCGGATCCGTCACTGCATGGCTGGTGTCCAAACAGTCGGCTGTAGCAGTTGTGATTGCTTTCTACTTCTCCCGTACTTTTTGTTGATCTTGGCAGACCGCTTCTCTCTCTCTCTCTCTCTCTCTCTCTCTCTCTCT
Source organism: Aplysia californica (assembly GCF_000002075.1). NCBI lineage: Eukaryota > Metazoa > Mollusca > Gastropoda > Aplysiida > Aplysiidae > Aplysia > Aplysia californica. Next base: position 573,736 of record NW_004797335.1, on the reverse strand, counting down.
CTCTCTCC
>NW_004797335.1:572143-573628 GCF_000002075.1 Aplysia californica | reverse complement strand
TGTGTGTGTGTGTGTGTGTGTGTGTGTGTGTGTGTGTGTGTGTGCTTGTTTAATATAGGAAAGAGAAGCACATCGACACAATAATGGCATTTACTCCTGGGGAAAAAGTAAGACGGACGGACAGACAAAAACAACAGAGGGAAAGAAAAAAAGTAGAACCTACCAACCAGTGGATGCACTTCGAATAACGTATATCCTTCGAATATTCATATTCAGGTGATGATCATCATCTCCTCGAATGTGTCCATCAGCAGCTGTAATTCGTTATCCCAGAGTAGCCGCGCTTTTTCTAGTTATCTCCCTTGACCGGTGATGATCGCCAGCCCGTTGGTGTAAAATACGGGGCTCGGGCGAAAAAGTCATATTACACTTACGAAAAGACACCGTGACGGTACAAACACCGACACCAACTGGTGTTGGTGATAGCGATTTTTTTTTCATTGGCAAAAAAAAAAAAAAGGGAGGGAGCTTGGGAAGGGTGTATTTACAACTTTTCTTTTTCCTTAAAAAATACAGGAGTTGGACTCGGCCTCCATATCGTATAAATAGTTCTTATGGATACGGAAGAATGTAAAAGGTGTCGTTTTGGCTTCTATGTCGTTTCGTTTTGATGGACTGGAAAGAAACAGGTATCGTTTCGGCTTTTGTATGGTTTCATTCTGGCATATCAAGAAGATAGAATATGGGCGGTTGGCGGGTGCTCTGGTGTGGTTTGCTCCTTCTTTCCCATCAAACGTATATCGTACTAATCTCTTCTCTTTTTATGTTTGTTACTGATAACTGTCTTGTAATTTGTAACATTTCTAATCTTCCTCACTTATTTACAGTTAATTTTCTAAAATAAAAAGGTGAGAGCTCTCATGGCCAAGAGGTTAAGGTGTCCACCTTTCATTCAAAGGTCCCGGGTTCGAATTCGGGTACAGAGAGAAAAATCTATTCTCTAAAATTGTCGTCTGCTTTCGTCGTCACTTTCTGCCCCCACTCCCTCACCTCCTTTGCCCCCTCCTCTGGGCCCCTGACCCTTTCTGAAGCCTTTCTACTACTACTCCTAGGCTCCTTCTCCCTGCTGTCTTTCAGCCTCACCCCAGATCTTCTGGTAAGAAAGATCTACACCCAGCCTTATTGTACAAGGGCGAAAAATCTCGGAGGTCCTGTGTGCAAGTTGCGTACGTTAAAGATTCCTTGTTGGTTTAAAATTGATAAGAATAGGTCTTCTACCCAACCGGGTAAAATTCAAAATTTCCTACCAACTGAAAATGTTGCGCGCTCATGCGACCTTATGCAGTTGCGCACGTCGTTAAACACTAACAAAACGAAACATAAAAACAATAGAAAAAAAGGAAAGGTATCGCTTGGGCTGCAATGCTGTTTCGTTTTGATGGGTTAAAAAGTAAAGGGTACCTTTTCAGCTTCTGTTTCTTTTCATTCTGACATATCAAGAAGAATGAATGTGGGTGGTTAACAGCAGCAGCAGCAGCAGCAGCA
>NW_004797335.1:570940-572043 GCF_000002075.1 Aplysia californica | reverse complement strand
GAAAATGTTGCGCGCTCATGCGACCTTATGCAGTTGCGCACGCCGTTAAACACTAACAAAACGAAACATAAAAACAATAGAAAAAAAGGAAAGGTATCGCTTGGGCTGCAATGCTGTTTCGTTTTGATGGGTTAAAAAGTAAAGGGTACCTTTTCAGCTTCTGTTTCTTTTCATTCTGACATATCAAGAAGAATGAATGTGGGTGGTTAACAGCAGCAGCAGCAGCAGCAGCAGCAGCAGCAACAACAGCAACAAAATCACCACCAAATAAAAATAAAGATATAATAGAATAAGAAGAATAAGAAGAAAGATGAAAAGCTCTGGTCTTTTCGGTCTGGTGTCATTTCATTGTTTAAATCCCAAACTTCAGCGTCTGTGGTGTAGCAGTCAGGCGCTTCGCTGTCGTACGCAGAAGGCTTGAGTTCGATTCTCTTGTGGGCAGAATTTTTCTCGAGTAGGCCTACCTGGGTCTTTTCTTTGGGACGTTAGCTCTCTCTCAGCTTAAATTGAAAGGTAGTGCGAAGTGTGCCTCTTTCTAAATAACCTTAACTGGCACAGGAGGGTTAAAAACTTCTATGTTAAAAAAAAGAATAAGCTTATATACAAGTACATTATATTCAAAAGTAAAATCTAACATTCCCACCAGAACTTCAATTCTTTTCGGTGGCGTTTCGTGTCGGTAACGTGTGAGCGTATACACAATTCCCCGTCTAAAACAGAGAGAAACCTGTCCGTCGCTCGTTTGTGACCGAATACCTGTCTTTATCTGCAACGGTTGTGTATAATTGTACTGCAAAAGGAACGCTTTCGCTCTCAGTTCTCGACTACAACGAGTCGTGGAATCATTAAATAAAAAAAGCAACCCCCCCCCCAAAAAAAAAACACAAAAAAAAACTTACCGCCTGAATGGTAGGGGGATTTGTGTTTTTAGTTACTTCCCCTTTGCCGTGTGGCCAGCCGTGTGCACTTCTGAGCCGATCGTGTTTTCCCAGGAGGGTCTGAGGTGAGAAGTAATGGGCGCTTTGATCAGCTGAGTGGACTCAGGCATGTGACTTAGCCACCAATATCTTCATCATATGACTCGCGCTGCAACAAAAAACATA
>NW_004797335.1:558968-568963 GCF_000002075.1 Aplysia californica | reverse complement strand
GGCATGCTTTTTTTTGGGGGGGGGGCGGGAAAATCTCAACTTAAACTACGAAATTTTAAAGTAGATTACTGACTCGGCGTGACAAAGAGGCGTACAGCAAAAAGTCACGCGATCAAACTCTCACACGTCATACCGAACGTTTGATTTGAGAATCCAGAAAAAAAAATGCAGGCGAGAAACCCAACACGCGAGGAAAGAGGAGATAATTGCGCTGGTAAAGAATTCCCCGCCAACACCTGTTTGGCGGTTTTTCTTGCAAGCTAATCCTTTCTGGCACGTGTGCATCAGCAGTTGGCACGGGGATCAAGCGTGTGTGCTGTAACCAGTTGGGATGATTGAAGTGTGAGAGGGAAGGAGAGAAGGAGAGACGGTGGTGATGGGTGTATAATGTGTCTAGATGGATGAACAAATGAAGCGAGTTTATCCAGACACCAAGCTAGATAGGTAGGTAGGTAAGTTGGTTAGTGGGTGGGTAGGAAGGTGAGTAGGAAGGTAGATATAGTTAGTGTAGTCAAAAATTCGTGTCGTAACTTATTGTCAAATATCTCCTTAATTATTGAACATACATTCTCCGACGTTTGCACAATGACATATATCGATTTGTCGGGGAATATTTTTTCAAATACCTGTACTCTAGATTCTAGAAATGTCCTTAATAAATACTATTAAAAAATCCAAGACGATGGTTCCCACAGCTTTTAAAAAGTTTACAGCTGGGGCAATATCGCTTTTAAAAGCAAGTCTGTCATTGTTTTCTAATAGCAAATTTATGTTTATTGAACTTTATTTTGATAACCTTTAGCGCAAGAGATAAGTTCACTGTAAAATCACTTTCTTGCAACAAGTTTTGCACACCAAAAGTGTCATTAGTGGGCTTTGACGTAGGGCATAATGCATATGCAAAAAGTGTGTCAAGAAGCGGGAAGTGCTGTGAACAATCCCATTTTTCGAGAGACGGAGATTTATAGTATTTTATACTTGTATGAAGAAAGGTCTTTTAATCTTATCTCAATTGTTGTGGGAAAATGATATGGTTACGTTAAGACAGATTGATACAAACTGCTGAGCAATGTATGAGTGACGGTGATTCACCCGTCTAAGAGATATTTGAAGATAAGTTGCACCATGAATTTTTGACCGCACTGTATATAGGTAGGAAGATAGGTAGGTAGGTTGATAGGTAGGTATGTAGGTGAGTGGGATGAGATGCTGAGTAGGTAGCTAGATTAAAAAATATAGGTGTTGTAACGCCCCCAACGACACAAATTAGATCGTTTAAGAAGCGGGTACCGACCTGCCTGTCAGGGCCAACCCGAGCTGAGAGAGATTCAGCATTCCAGCACAAAGACCGAAATCACCCATAGAAAATCTCCCCTCTCAGTAATCGAACTTGTGTCTCCTGCTTATGACAGGGAAACGCCTAACCATTACGCGACAGAAACCGGCTCAGGTAGGTAAGCAGGTGGGTGGTAGTGACAAGAATCTGATTAGGTGTATTTAAACAAAACCGCTTTCTCAAAACATTTTCTCCATACGATCTACGACTTTCCTTGTCCCCCCCCCCCCCCCCCCTCCCCCCTCTCTTCCTCTCTTTCTTTCTCGTTGTCTTTATCTTTGTCTCTTTCTCTTTCGTTCCCACTTTTTAAAATCTCTATTTCTCTTCTCTTATCCCTCACTATCTTTCTTTCTTCCTCACCCCATCCCCTCTCTCTTTCACTCCCTCTACTTCTTTCTTCTCCCTCACACCACCCATCCCTCTCTCTCTCCTCCTCCCTCCAACATCCTTCCCTTCTCCCTCACACCACCACCACCCCCCCGACCCCATCCTCCTCACTCTCCCTCCCACCATCCATCTGTCTCCAGAGCTCACACCAGTCTATTAGCTCCGTCACGGGGTGTCCAGTTTGGGCTCACCTGGGCTGACCACACAATCTGGGAACACATTAGCGCCAAATCACCGGCTAATTAGCCGCTTACTGCCGCCGTTGGAATTGCTTTGGCTACGCGGTCGGATAGAAATTATATTATTATTCTTTGAGCGTGCACAGCGCAGATGTCTCACAGTTTTAAGGGTTGTTTTAGTGAGCCTTTTGGGGCCCTTGCAACACAATTAGGTCTTATAAGTGCCGAAGATTAGAGGTGTTATAAGAGAGTAACAAATACATAAAAGAAAGCGGAGAGATAAGGACGATAGATGTTTGATAGGAAAAAAGGAGCAAGCCACACCAGAGCACCCGCCAACCACCCTCGGTTTAAGGACAACATTTCTGACAACAGTTCATTGAGACATGATTAAAAGTTTGGCTTTTTGAGGGAAAATCAGCTCACTGGCAATCGTCAAAATCAAAACTAAACGGCTAACAAACATCTTCATCATAGGTTATGTAATAGAATCTCAACAGCACTACCTAACCCACTCTTATATACCATCATCATCATCATCATCATCATCATCATCATCATCATCATCATCATCATCATCATTATTATTATTATTATTATTATTATTATTATTATTATTATTATTATTATTATTATTATTATTATTATTATTATTATTATTATTATTATTATTATTATTATAGTTGTTGTTATTGTTGTTCTTGGTGTTGTGATTGTCGTCAGTATAATTACTGATATAACGGTATTATAACATAACACGATAGCAATAGTAGCATCACTTAACCCCCTCACCCCAAAGAAAAAAACAAAACAAGCTCCATCCCCGCAAAATTACATTCCTCACATATTTCGTCTTTTTCACGCCCAGAGAGAATTCACTTCCGCCCCAAGACAAAATGCGTTGTGACGTATGATGGCGCGTGCATGGCGTGATAATGGTCACTTCCGGTGATTACTGTTTCCTCACTGGCCTCAGGTCAAGAGACCAGGCGAAGAAACAGGACAGTGGAAAAAACAACAACCCAACAGTTAAAGTAAACTTGGGCCCTCTATTCTGAACTTACTTGACCTACTACGAATACCCATGGTCTTGTTTTAGTAAGAGTTTTACGGCACTAGAAACACAGTAAAGTCATATTATAAGTGCCGAAGATTAGATATGTTACAAGAAACAAGAAAACACAAAGAAGGAAGAGAGATAAGGACGATAGAGGTTTGATATGAAAGAAAGAACAAACCACACCGGAGCAACTGCCAAACACCCCCATCCCCCCACCCCCACCCCCAATTCTCTGTCTGTTTTTGTAGTACTGTTTAACGTTTTTCTAAGACGTGGTTTTATTTCTGCTTTGCTGTTATATTACTCTGCTTTGTTGTGTGAGACACAATATCTCAGAACATAGATGTAGACATTCGTAGGGGGCTCTCGTGGCCTAGAGGTTAAGGTGTTGGCCTCTCACTCAAAAGGTCCCGGGTTCGAATCCGGGTAGCGACCGAAACATTTTCTTCTCTAAATTTGTCTCCTTTCACCTCACTTCCTGCTCTCTAGCAATGTTCTGTCGTCTGCTTTCGTCTCCTCCTTCTGCCCCCACCCCCTCACCTCCTTTGCCCCTTCCTTTGGGCTCCTGATTCTTTCTGCAGCCTTTCTACTGCTACTCCTTCGCTTCTTCTTACTGCTGTCTTTCAGCCACACCCCTGATCTTCTGGAAGGAAAAATCTACACCTAGCCTTCTCGGACAAGCGCGAAAAAAATCTCTGAGAGCCCGTGTGCAAGTTGCGCACGTTAAAGATCCCTTGGTGGTCTAAAATCGATAAGAGTAGGCTTCGGCCGCCACCCGGGCAAAATTCAAAATTTCCTACCAACTGAAAATATTAGGTGTGTCCTGTGCGCTCATATGACCGTATGCAGTTGCGAGCGCCGTAAAACACTTTACCAAAACAAACAAAGACATTCGTAGAGACAGAGTGCAGGAATCGAACTGATGTCTTTTGCGCGCTAAGACAAAAGGCCAAACTGAAATTTCGACGCAGGTAAGGTCAGCACAGATCAATGCGTGTATGAACTATAGGTAAATTCAACAACTACTACACTCGAACTAGTCTAGGATGTCCACCCGTTGCCGACGAGAAAACGTGGCCGTCTTAGACAGGTGACCGTCCTATACAGTGTCATTATACTATAAAAATACATAAAGTTAGGAAATGGGAAGTGGCCATTTGTATAGGTGAATGTTGCTTTTTTAAATTTGACCTTTAGACCAATGGAGGGTGGAGTGGTCGTTGGTGCAGATGACTGTCTTTTACAAGTGACTATTATTGCTGTTGTTTCGAATATTATGCTTTAAAAAGTTTAGCGTAAAAAAGGTAGGAGTACAACACCCCACCCAAAACCGAAGGACTATCACAGAAGCTGGATCTACTCTGTAAACAGTCTCCAATAAGACTGCTTGTGTTTGTACACAGTTGGAGCTTTCTCTCTCTCCCTCCCCACTCTCTGTCTGTCTGTTTGTTTGTGTTTCTTTGTGTTTGTGGGTCTATGTGTCTGTTTGTGTGTCTGTCTGTCTGTCTGTCTGTCTGTCTGTCTGTCTGTCTGTCTGTCTGTCTGTCTGTCTGTCTGTCTGTCTGTCTGTCTATCTCTCCCCTCCACTCTCTCTCTCCCCCCCCCCTCTCTCTCTCTCTCTCTCTCTCTCTCTCTCTCTCTCTCTCTCTCCACCCCCCCACACACTCTTTAAATACTCATGGCTAATTTCTTCCCTGACATCAAGTTGCTATGACGTTACTGAGGTTATCACAAACTGTGGAGATCGTCACTTCCGCCGATTAACATACCTGCGCAGACGTAAACTTCCTCCTATGATTGGGAAAAAAGGAGGAGAGACCAGAAAACACACACAAACCCCCAAACAAAAACAAAAGCAAACAAACAAACAAAAACCCCATAAAAAACAACGAACAACCAAACAGTACAAACCTAACAAAACAAAAACAAAAAACAAAAAATAAACAAAATACCCCCCCCCCAAAAAAAAACACACACTAAAAAAAAACAAAAAGAAAAAAAGAAAACAAATCCTCCGCTCCTCCCCTCCCCTTCCCCACAAAAATCCCCAACAAATCGCTCGTTTGTGACCAAGGAGACACCTCACACATGGAGACTCGTATCTAGTTCTAGCAAAGATCGCGTATAACAAGATAGTTAACTCTTCTCTTTGAGCCAATCAAAAAAGTGTCCTAAAAATTTGGTGGCATCACTTTTTGAAAAAGCACTTGGAAACGAGAACCACCTTTTTCGCTATCTTAGAATTACAAAGTTCTATCTGCTCAGTACCTAGTTTAGAAAAAAAATTGACTTTAAAATAATTAGGAGTGTCACAACTTGTCAAGCTTTTTCGAAAGCAACAATTCTTGGGATATTTAAAACACTCCGAGTAATCTTGCGATTTTGATAGAGTTGATAGAACGTTTAAAAGTTGGTTTCTGACCTCATGGTCTTTTAGTAGGTCAAAACGACCAAAAATATCACATAGAACTTTGTAATTTTAAGGTAGCGATTTGATAGAATAAAATAGCAAGACAACTGTTTTATTCTGTATTTGTAGATTTTCAACGCAAAAAAGAGAGATTAGGACGATGTTTGATTGGAAAAAAGGAGCAGACCACACGAGAGCGCCCGCCATCCATCAACATTTTCATTTGTACGTTTTGTTGTTTGGTTGAATGTTGTTGTTGTTAATCGACACATATTAGATTAGATTGAGTGCAAGTAATTATTATTATTATTATTTTTTATTATTATTATTATTATTATTATTATTATTATTATTATTATTATTATTATTATTATTATTACTATTATTATTATAATAATAATAATAATAATTATTATTATTATTATTATTATTTATTATTATTATTACTATTATTATCATCATCAGCATCAGCATCATCATCTCGTTACTTAGCTAGTGAGTTTCTTAATAAGAAGTTACTTAGGCTTATTACCAGAGAAATCTTGTCGGAGAAATGTGGAAATGCGGTATGGCAAACATACATCAAAGAAAATATCGCAGACCCTTAGGGATAGAGAGCCGCTTCAGTTGCTAGGAATCATCTGTCATAACATCGTGCACTCCTCCTCAACAACTTCACTGGCTAGTTCACGTGCCAAGGCACTCACGCATAGATGCATGTTCGCACTCACGCACGCACGCGAGCACGTACGCTAGTCAAAACGTTAGCTTTCAGCGATGTGGAAAGTTGGCCAATCCAGGAACACGGGATGGTTCGGACTTGTTCCGCAGATTTTTATTGACAGGATCTCCGATTCCAGAATTTGGCGTAAAACATGTGCTGGTATCTGAGTATGGCACACTAGGGTATCACCGATAATAATAATTTTAATCTTCATGTAAAAACGAGATTATTTTTTTTGTTAAAAGCAGTGCGATATATTGGTGGTTTTACTTTGTTGCTATGACATCATTATGAATTGTTAGGGTGTATAAGAGGCAACTTTCATCCTTTCCAGAAAAACGAATAACCAATTGTGTTATAGTAGCATAAATTTCTATATCTCATCTTTTTTCCAAGACATTTTATTTTAATGTTCAGTTTTCTTTTACTTCTAAAGTTTACTATTAATTTAAATAGAGATTAAAATATCTAAAATTCGAAAGACAATACAAAAGAAAAGCTAAGCAGTATTTTAAACATACATGTATTATTATATAAATGAAAAGTCACTAGGAAACTTCAAAGGGAGGAGATATTTAATGATAATGTATTAAAGCTGAAGTAAGTAGTTTCTCCTGTTTAGTTGTATCGTTTTGAGAATTAATCTTCGAATATAGTAGTATTCCCCCACAGTGTCTCCATTGCTTTTCTGGTGTGCTGTAAATGCCTGGATGGAAAAACTAGTTCTGAAGCGTCAGTGGTGATAATTAAGTTAAACGAGGGCATTTAAGTTGAACCTAACATTAAAAGAGTCACATGTGATGACTCATTCGAACAGATGACGAAAAAAGAGATGCATATTACATAATGAGCTGAACTTAACATCATGAAATCGCAATTTTGATACACATATACGAGTGAGATTTTAGGCCATATGTTTAAATGAAGCAAAGAGAAAAAAAGCGACGTGCCTTATTAGAAATCCAGACCTGGTAGAGAAAATCTGACAACAGATTCGTAGGCCTATTATACGACCCAAATTCCCTAATAGGAAAATCACATTCAGATGCCTAAAGCCAACAATTTTAAAAATTTTGTCGACCAGTGTCATCAGACTTGATGCAGCGTGTTCCCATACTTCTCTGGCATTCCTTTCAAGTGTGAGCACTCACTGCTGACTCCCCACTCACGCCCTGTTACTTTCTACACCCTACCGTGAGTGGACAGCGCTTGAAGAAAGGGGCGGGGCTTAGCGATTCAAACCCACCCCCTCGACTTCCAACCGAAACGAAGAGGAAAACGAATAGTAATAGATAGGAAAGTAATAACTCCTGATGGGTTCGAGATTAGATCGCAAAAACACCACGGGGAGTGATGACGTCATTGAACGTGTTTCTAAAAGTTGGGATTTGTTGATTTCCAGACTGTTATGAAGAGGTAAACGTGCGACTTCCTGCTGTGACGTGCTATTTATGCATTGTCGGTACCGTAAGCCACGGCGGCCTGTGTTTGATACATCCAGCTGGCAACAGAGTCCTTTATACCAAACGTGTGCCTACTCATGTAAAAGAACTGAAAGGTATGTCTTACTTTTTAAGTCATCATTTTATTACTTTTTAGACACTCACGGTTATTTATATAAAAGGAAAAAAAAAAAGAATCGCAGATATGCTTAAAATACAACAACAAACAAACAACAATAATAATAAAAAACAAAAACTTACGCCAGCCCGTATAAAAGAACTTTTATATATGTCTTGCATTTTAAGTCATAATTTATTAATTTTAGACAGTCACATAACTGAAAAGGATTGTAGCTATTTACACCCCCCCAAAAAATTAATCTATTATTCTTTTTATCCAATCACATGCCAGTATGTATATCAAAATTTAAAGATATTCTTACATTGCATTTTATTTCATAATTTATTAATATTAGCGTTTCGTTGTTGAAAAGAATCGTATTTGTAATTCTAAAAGTCCTTTTAGTTGTTGTTTTTTTTTTAAAGAAAAAACAAAAACCCCAAACGATAACCAATCTGAATACATAAACTGAAAGGCATGTCTTGCATTTTGAGTCATAATTTATTAATTTCAGACAGTCGCATAACTGAAAGTAATTGTACATAAACCAAACGCTTACAAACCTGTATACAGGAACTGAAAGGCATGTTTTGCATTTCAAGTGACAATTATCAGTTCCAGACAGTCACATTACTGAAAAAATTGGTAGATGTTTGATTTTAACAATGTAGACGCCATTTTCATTTTGTTTGATGCTCTAAATGGGCTATTTTATACCCCTACCCAAACACACACAAAAAACTAAACTAAACAAAACAAAAAATCCCCCACAAAACCCGAACAAATTTCACTTTCGTAATAGTTTTTGGGTATTTTCGCAAATAGGCTGGGCCAAGGCGTCATTTAATGTGTCCCGTGATATCGCAAGGTTGACAAAGACGCAGATTGCAGTTCAACGTTCTTGGTTGAAAGTCAAAATAATTTACTAGCGCGACTTTGTGTAAAGTGAGAATAATTAATTTTTGGACATCCTCATCTGTTTAGATAATATTTAAGCAAAATTGGAAGCATCTTTTTTGCCAAGTATCGTATTTCGTATACATGGAGCATTGGTTGTCTCTTTTTCTCTGATTGAAACGGGGTTTTGTGTGGGTTTTTTTTTGTATTTTAAAAATGTGAGCCTATGGATATGAATCTGCTTCACCTCTTTCTGTTGAGAAAAGAAATGTGTACAAGTTGGTCACTCTACATCATAAATGCTTAAATGATGATGCGCTATCAGATTTTTTTTAATCGGCTGAAACTGTGCATTTCAACTCGCAATTTAAGGTCATCTGGTGACAAAAAGAAATTACATTTACTATCTATTAAACTTAAAACAATGAGTAAAGGTGAATTTGCCCAATAGTTTAAGAGAGATCTAATCACTTTATTCATTCAAGTGTCAGCAAAAAGTAATTTTTGTTTTTAAATGTAAGATCTATCTATCTAATCTATCTATCTATTTATCTATTTATCTATCTATCTATCTATCTATCTATCTATCTATCTATCTATCTATCTATCTATCTATCTATCTATCTATCTATCTATCTATCTATCTATCTATCTATCTATCTATCTATCTATCTATCTATCTATATCAATATTATAATTGCTATATAGATAAAGAGTGAAAGAGAGAGAGAGAGAAACAGACATACACACACGCGCTCACACACACAAACAACCACACACACACACACACACACACACACACACACACACACACACACACACATAATAAGCAGGAGAAAGAGTGAGTGAATGAGTGAGTGAGTGAGTGAGTGAGTAAGTGAGAGAGAGAGAGAGAGAGAGAGAGAGAGAGAGAGAGAGAGAGAGAGAGAGAGAAAGAGAGAGAGAGAGAGAGAGAGGGAGAGAGAGAGAGAAAGAGAGAGAGAGAGAGAGAGAAAGAGAGAGAGAGAAGTGAAGAAGTCAGGGATAGTTTGAAGGGTTCTTATGATGCTAAGTTATTTCCCATTCGCATGAGAGGAGCCCTATCGGAAATAGAAGTTTATAAACTGTTTTATGCCCCACTACTTTAATTACTATCCTGGTCAGAAAGGTTCGATGGGACCGTAAAGAACACCCGAATTGGAATAAAAATAGCACGAATGGGCTTTGAACACATACATTGAAATGGTATAGATTTTAACCGCCCCTATAAACACAATTAGGTTATATAAGAGGGTGAGACCTCCGAGTTTAACGCACATCTCCGAAAGAACCTGAATGCATACCTCGCCACATCAAGGCAACTGTTTCCAGTACCTGACTTAGTCAACCTGATGCTCCAAATGTCGAACCAAAGAAATGCTATTGCGCTACCCCAGAATTACGAAGTTTTATCTGCTCAG
>NW_004797335.1:548968-553968 GCF_000002075.1 Aplysia californica | reverse complement strand
ATGAAAAAATATCCATCTAGCTTGAATAGACGTCAAGATATATACGATGGTTAAATTAATGAGAAAATGGCCGCCAAAGTTTGGTAACTTCAATGGCCCATGAGTCTTTGAAAACTGAAAATTACATACTGTGAGGCTTTAAACAAGGTTTTTCAGTAAAATTCACATGGAAATGTATTTTCATATCAACATAAAAGGTGTTTAGCCAAAAAACAAATTTTTGAAAAAAATTGCAAAACTGATGGGAAAATGCCCTTTTCTTTCATTTCATTATTTTGACGAGCGCCTGATTTCACCACGATGCGTCACATATACTGAATTCTTCGTTTGCTTTCTCTTTTGGTTTTTATGTTTGTTACACCTATTGTTTCGCTTCTACTAAGAGATGCCTTTCTCAGTGAAATTCAACAGTATGATATTTTAAAAGATGTTTTTTTTTCTATTTTTATAGACGGATCTCAAAAGAGCAAGAGAAAGACGCCAACAGGAACCACACTGCGACGAGGGTGAACCAACATGATATCTCTCAGTGTCTTACCCCGTGCAGCCTATTTTGTTCTTGAATAAAACTTCTTGTGTTGCACTAAAAGTAAAAGCGGCGATATGGACTACGAGCATCACTAACCCCCCCCAATATCTGAAGACAGAAGAGACATCAGAGAAAGGCACAACATAAGGTTGTTGTCTTTTAAATAAGCCAAACTTTGTGTTGTTGGAAGCGTAAGAAAAATTCATCAAGGTTTAAAGTGGACAAGGTGGCCAGGTTCGCTTTGACTTATTGTTGACCTTCACCTCACGATTGAGGCGTCAGTTCAAATTACGTTTTCTGATTGACCAATTAACAATAAACATGACAGAAGCCGTGATAAAAACGACGATGAAAACGGCGATGGCACCAAAGAAACCTTCGTTCTTCATTCGAGATATTCTCGGCGACACCGACCACCACGCCCCCAGCTCACCCACCCCGCCAACCCCGCCCCCTTCCTCCCCGAGCCCGTCAGAGGACAACAACCCTCCCCCACGTCACCAGTACCGCATAAACCCTCTCCACAACCACCACAACCACCACAGCCACAATCGCCTCCAAAACCACTACCATCAGCAACAGCAACACATCCTGCAACGTCTTCAGCAAGAACAGGAACAACAAGCTCACCAAAATGAAGGCTATCCCCACCACCATCACCACAACCACCACCACCACCACAACCACCGCCGCCAACAAGAGCAGCAGCTACACCAGCATCAGCAACAACCACAACAACAACGACAACAGAACACAAGCACTTGTCCCTCCCCCCGCCGCCCCACCCCACCAGCCACAGACCTCTCCACTGGAGGGACCCTGATGACGTCAGAGCGGTCATCTGTCCGTCACTGCGTGACCCCTCGTCAGTCGGACACGCCCCCCAGGTCACGGCCGTCCCCCCACCCGTCACACAGCCCGCTGATGACGTCACCACCACGGCCAGACGCCATGATGATCAACCACTTAGATTCGGTGAGAACTGCGTCTATCTATCTATCTATCTATCTATCTATTTATGTATCTATCTATCTATCTATCTATCTATCTATCTATCTATCTATCTATCGATCTATCGATCTATCGATCTATCGAACTATCTATCCATCACTCATACAAACACCAACACACACAAACACAAAATGGGTGGTTGGTAGGTGCTCTGGTGTGGTTTGCTTCTTCTTTCCTATCAAACATCTATCGTTCTTATCTCCCCTTCTTCTTTTTTATGCTTGTTCCTGTCTTGTAACACCTCTAATCTTCTGGCCCTCATATGACCTTATGCAGTTGCGAGCGCCGTATTACCTCTACTAACGAACACACAAACACACACACATACATACACACACACAACACACACACACACACACAACACACACACATACACACATACACATACATACACACACACACGCTCACACAACCACAAACACACAACCCAAACAGAAACAAAGGTTAAACAAACAACAATAACAAATTGCTTACTTGTCTTTTTACTTCTGCTTCGTCTGTTGCCGTTAAGCGTCGGGGGGGGGGGGGGGGGAGGGGGGGGGGGGGAGTTCTCTGGTATCTCAGCTCTGCAGCTCTTTTATTGGGAAAATATAATTTATCGGGGTTTCCTGCACTCCCTCAATCCATCTTTTGCGTGACCATTCTCTTCCTTTATAGCCTGGGTACTAAATGTTATATTTATTATATATTCTCTCGGGGCTAGCTGGCTAGGTGACATTTTTAACAGGTGGCTAAACTATTTTATTCTGTTTTTCTATGAAATGCAGACAGGATTCGGTACCAACAGCCGCTCTTACTTTTCATTTCCCTACCTGCCTCGTCTTGTGACGTTCAGGGTTCTGAGGAGACATTTCATCTCGCATGCAGTGATTTTGTTTTCATGGTAAAATAACAATAACAACACATTACATTAAACAACGTCTGGCACCCTTCCACAGACTCCGCCTCATCAGAAGACCTTGACCCCGTCTCCACCGACGCCGGTCCTTCGCAATGGAGCACTTCCGCTTCCTGTATTCCCCTACGCTGGTCCCATGACACATCCATATATGGGCTTCTCTTCAATGGCGTCTTCATATTTGCCCAGAGGTAAGTAATGATCGATTGGTTGTTTGATGGTACTTCTTTTTAGCCTAGTTATAGTTAGGTTTTACGGCGCTCGCAGCTGCATAAAGTCATATAGCGCCAAGGGGTGGATGTCAACAGAGAAGTCCAAACGGGAAATCAGGCTTACTCTGCTCACCTCTCTAGCCTCAACAGCACAAAGTCTGCTTTGACTATCAAGGCAACCCGGAAAGAGCAGTTCATAAGAGGGTGTCAAACATACAAAAGAAGTAGAGGAAAAATGACGACAGTAGGGATGAGGAAAGAAAAAAAAAGCAACAGTTCCACCTTTCGTTGTTCAGACACAGTATAAGATAAGATATTAATATAATACTTTATTATTCCAAAGGGAAATCTTTCTTGGCAGTATAGGACTGTAAAAACACATGCAGGTATACATAAAAACATCAAAATTGTATATTACTCTAGTTAAAATTCAAGATGAAAAGAGAAGTAAAGCTGAAAAAATGTACACATCACATCAGATGCATCATTAAATCCACATGCAGGAATTTGAGTACAAGAATTCTGGAGTTATATACTCGTAGATACATACTCTAAAGAGCAGTGCACATTTTGCTTACTCTGACAATAGCCTTATGCTAGATGATAAAAAACTTCTTTTATATCTTTCTTGTTATAATTGTGGTGTTATACTTTTAATTAATTCTAGTAAAATCATATCCTAAGATCTTGCTGGCTTTCTTGATGATTCTGTCAAATTTGTCTTTATCTTTCATCTTTAAATTCCCTGCGCAGCAGTAAATATAGAACAATAGCACCCTTTCAATCATAGAATGGTAAAAAAGGGACATAATCTTATTGTCAACACGGAAACTTCTTAATTTCCTTAAAAGGGACATTCTTTGATTTACTTTTTTATGCACAAGAGCAGGGTGGAGATGCCAGTCAAGTTTGCTATCAATTGTTACGCCAAGATACTTGTCAGAGCTTACCACATCCATGAGCATATGGCATTGATACATCAGCACATTTACAATTCTACTGTGCAGAAGAACATGTTAGTATTCCCCCTTTGGGAATGGCCTATAGACACTTCAGTCAGTGGCACTGCCCTGGTTGGGGGGGGTGATAATCCGACAAGGAGACAGGGAGATAAAAAGAAATAATTACGACAGACAAACAGACAAAAAGTCATGTTGACGTTGTCTAAGATGGCAAACAAAGGTATCATTAATCAAATCAAAAGCTTCAGTGAAAGACACCAAGATTTCACTAACCAGAGATGCATTCTTCAACTCTTGAAAGACACGCGTTCTTGTCATGCGACAATGCTTGAACTCGCGCTATTTTGTTGCACCTTAAAAAAAAAAAGAAGCGCAAATTCATTATTCATTAAACAATTTTAAATTCAGGTTTTTTTATTTTCTTTTTAAAATCTGAAACTTTACTCAAAAGATATGCCTGCATATTCGTGCACATACTAAGAAAAATGCAAATTCGTGTTTCTAATTTTGGGTATGTTCTTTCGAAATGTGTCGCAACCTTGCTTTTGGCCTCTGTTGATCGGACATAACGATGTGGCTCATTCGTCACTTACCTCTTCACTGCTGTGTAGATTATGTACATACTCTTATATAATAGTAATAATAATAATAGTAATACCGATTATTCTGTTGTACTCAGGTGTGTTATCCCAAACTTGTTCACTGACATTTACCAAAAAAAAAAACCAAACCAAAAGAAAAACAAACAAAACGGACAACAAAAACAACAACAAAACATCAACAACAAAAAGACCCCCCCCCCCTTAAAAAAATGTTATAGAAGACATTTGAGAAAAGTATAATACATTAATTGTAACTTGTACAATAATTTATTGCTTATCCTTAACAAGGAGAAATGATTTTGTTTCACCCTCTCTTTAATGAACCTTTTGTATTGTCTGTACACATTATATAAATGGAAACGCTTCAGCATGGATAGGGTTGATGCAGATTTTAAGAGGACTGTACCATAAGGGTGCGGTGGCAGAGCGGTTAGTGCGCTCGTATCTGACGCGGAAGGTCCGGGTTCGAGCCTCGGTTCGGACACGGATTTATTTTCGCCTCCTCCTGCCAACCCCAATGATTATAAATACAGTATGTACGGTCTCTGGCCAACCCATCAGTAATGGGTACCTGACTTCGAGTTGGGGAAGTAAAGGCGGCGTTGAAAGGAACTGGCCACCCTACCATACTATGCCGAAGGCCCAGGAAGTTGTCTCACTGACAAGACAATCCCCAATGTCCGGATCGGATGCGGGAACAACTTTATTTTACTTTACTTTACCCTGACGCAATGTGAGATTAATTTTGTCTTTCTGCAAGGTACATTCTACAATACATATTATATA
>NW_004797335.1:547767-548868 GCF_000002075.1 Aplysia californica | reverse complement strand
CCCCACCCCCACCAGCTATAAATACATAATGTAACTATGGGCGCCGGTTGGAAGGTGAATGGGAAGTCATGAAGGCCTCTAATCTGGACACATACACGTGACAATAAATAATTGTGTTTAACATTTCATGCGTAAATGTTCTGTTTTAAAAGAATATAGAAGAAGAATTAGCATTATCAAGTGAAAGTTCAGATATAGACATACGCACTCATGGTTCACTACTTATTTGGACTATGGACAGGATAGCCCTGGTTCGAATTTTAGTGCGGTCAAAAATTCGTGGCTTAACTTATCCTCAAATATCTCTGTAACGGGTTAATCAGTGTCTCCCCACATTTTGCACATCAGTTTGTATCAATTTGTATCAATTTGTCTTTACTTAATCATATTTTTCCACAGCAACTGAGGCTAAATTAAAATACCTTTTTTTCCATAAATTTATATAAAATACTATAAATCTCCACTACGTGGAAAATGGGATTGTTCACAGCATACGCAAAAGGCCTACGTCACAGCTCACTAATGACACTTTTTAGTGGCAAAACTTGTAGCAAGAAATTATTTTAATAGTGAACACGTTTTTGCTCTGAAGGCTCTGAAAACAGGCGTTCAATAAAAATAATGTCGCGATTAGAAATTAATGACGGACTTGCTTTTTAAAGCGATATTGTCCTAGCTGTAAACCTTTTAAAATCTGAAGAAACCACCCACTGGGATTTTTAATCAACGAATTTTCTAAAATACAGTTAACAGGTGATCATAAAAATATTGATCTGATAAGACAAATGGATACAAGTCATTGTGCAAAATCTGGAGACTTTATGTTCGATAGTCGAGGAAATATTTGACATTAAGTTGCGCCACGAATGTTTGTCTTTCATTTAGGTTTGAACCTCAAGCTTTCTGGTGGCAAGTCAGACTCATGGCTTACTTTATCCGAAAGACGCTGAACGCTGACATTTTTGAAAGCACTACAGAGTTCTTTTTAGGGCGTTTTAAAAGCCTTCAATCTGTTTGGCTCGGTCTTATCGGAGATGGATGTTAAATTCGAAGGTCCCGTAACTTAAAACAACTTTAAATTGTTGAAAGGGAGGGGGGGGG
>NW_004797335.1:542005-543264 GCF_000002075.1 Aplysia californica | reverse complement strand
ATAGATAGATAAATAGATAGACAGATAGATAGATAGATAGATGCAAATTAACTAACTAACTAACTAACTAACTAACTAACTAACTAACTAACTAACTAACTAACTAACTAACTAACTAACTAACTAAACCAATAAACAGATTTTAAAAAAATGAATATGAGCTATTTTCTTGGGGATGACTAGTCTGTAAAGTATCGATCCAAAAGAAGCGTATCGAGAAATCAAACGATTCCAGGTAATTTATGAAGGCCCCACGCTAAAATGCACTGTATTTTCTATTCATTTACTACAAGACTGAAATAACTGAAAAGAACATCATTCTATTCCCTGAGAATAAAAGTGTAGATACAAATTCCAAAGCTCCCACGAATGAGCGATATTGCCCTGGTTGAGGAGCAGTAGAATAGTGTATCCGTGTTTTACAGTAAGCTCTATGCGATTTACAGCTCGCCACCTCAGAATTACGAAGTTGTATCTGCTCAGTACCTAGCTTTGAGAAATTTGTCGTCAAAGATTTGAAGTTTCTCATCATGTCGAGCTTTTTAAAAAAAATGCAAATCTTTGAACCTCTTGGTAAAGACTCCGAATAATCTAATACAATTTTGATAGAAAAGATGGAACATTTGGTTTCTGACTTCATGGGCGTAATAACTCAAAACGGCAAAAAAAAAGTCAGATAGAACTTTGTAATTTTGAGGGAGCAAACTATTTTTACTCCAGCAGATCTCAGGGCACTCAGACACATTCTCAGCTTCCCAGGAAGCATACAATTGCTCAATATAATATCTTATGCACCCCCCCCCATGTGATAATCGCCCCCCCCCCCCTTTTTGCTAAAATAAAACCACATTGTCCTCGCACTGTTGCCATTAACAATGACGCATGATGTCCTGTCTTTATATTTAGGTGTCTTTACGCCCCATCAACACCATTCAGATAAAACATTTCCGACCCTACATGTCAGGGTCAGCCCGGGCTGAGAGGGATAAAACATCCCAGCAGAAAGACAGTAATACTCGACTTCAATTTTCACCTCACTCTGGATTCGAACTTGGGTCTCTTTAGACAGTGAAAGATCTTGTCAGTTTGTTAGTGTTTAAGCGCTTAACCTGCTGCTTGCACTGTATACTTCCTCGGAAGCTGAGAATGTTTCTGAGTGTTCTATGGTCGGTTGGGGTAATAATATAGTGTAAAACGCTCAGAGCTTGCTTTTGAGTGGGGATATGCGCTATACAAATGCTATTTTTTATTATTATTAT
>NW_004797335.1:539706-541768 GCF_000002075.1 Aplysia californica | reverse complement strand
GTAGTAGTAGTAGTAGTAGTAGTAGTAGTAGTAGTAGTAGTAGTAGTAGTAGTAGTAGTAGTAGTAGTAGTAGTATTTCATCTTCCGTGCTACAGCGCTAACCGCTACACCACAGAATCCGACCCCTCTGCTCGCCAAAACGTTGTGCGAGCAATGTAGTCGTTTGCGATGACGCAATAATGTGATGTTCAAGGGCATGCTCTATGCGCTTTACAACCATTATTACCCCAGCAGACCCTCTGAGGACACTGAAACATTCTCGGCTTCTGCGGAAGCATACAGCGACAGTTGCGGATTTCACGCCCTCAAACACTATCAGACTGACAAGATCGTTCACTGTCTATAGCCGGGTACCCATTTCCACCCGGGTGAAGTGAGGAAAATTTGTGCAAAGTGTCTTTCCCAATGACACAACGTTGGGCCCCTGGCGGGATTCGAACCCACGATCTTACGGTTGCGAGTCCGAGAGCCTAACCACTAGGCCACCGACTACCAACGTGAATATTATTAAGTTTTTGAGTTACGGGCCTATCGTGTGAAGATAACGTTTATATCCTCGTCATTATGCACTAAAACTATGCAAAGAACAATCGTCTTTTCTCTTCTCTATTGGAAAGAGTCAATGTAATGGTTAAACACTTCTTTCAACTCCGTTAGGTTCTTTGGGGAGCAGAACCTCCAATTCAACGTCTATCTCCCATTAGACCAAGCCATATGGGTTGAGAGCCTTGAAAATTCCACAGAAGAACCTGAGTCCAAGACTGCCCTATCGGGGATGCGAACCAAGGCCGCCCGCTCTAGTTTGATACCGAATGAGCCTGCGGATCTCCTTATTTTCTTTTCTGTTTCACTCTAACAAAAGGACTGACCAGTTTGCTTCTTAATTACTTAAGTTTGAGTTAGAGTTTGAGTTTGAGTTTGAGTTTGAGTTTGAGTTTGAGTTTGAGTTTGAGTTTGAGTTTGGGTTTGGGTTTGAGTTTGAGTTTGAGTAAAGAGAAGCACATCGACATGATAACAGTCATGTCGTGCAGATAAGAAGCAAGACAGATAGACGGAAACAGTAGAGGGAAAGACAAGAAGTAGGACCTGCCAGTGGCGCCCTCAAACCACCCACTTTAAATACTTATCAGTAGAGATCAAGGGACAAAGTCAACCAGAACCCCCCCCCCAAAAAAAAAAAACCCCAAAAAAACAAACAAACAACACAAAACACCAAACAAACAAAAAAAAACCCGCACACAAAGTCTCGCCCTCAAAGGGTTAGTAGAAATGCAAAAAGGGGAGACAACTAGAGAATAGAGAGAGAAGGAAGGTAGGCAAACACCCTTAGTTTTGGCAGAGGTTATCCAAAACGGGCAATTATCAACATTTTACACCAAACTTCGAGCGAGGGGCGCGAGAGAGACAAAAACTGCCAATGTTATGGAGGCAAACGATGTTTAAATCCAGCCTAAATGCCGTTAAGAACGCCCTGAAAAAATATTTCTCTCGCGGGCGGGCGATCTGTAAATCTTAAGAAAACAAGCGCTGAGACGCGCTGAAGCCTAACGGTAAAAGCGAGTTTTCGTGTGGGGTTTTCGATGACATTTAAGAACAAAAATAGGGAATTGAAAGAGAAAACTAAAAAAAAACCCCAGCACTTAAAATTTCGGTGGAATGAAAACTTCACCTGCGCTTATCTATCTATTTGGGTTGTTTTTTTTCTCTTTTGAAGGGTTTTAGATTACGAGAGAAATCACGAAAGGGAAACAATTATCCCGTATTTTGCTTTAAATGTGTTGATAACGTGCTGAATTACTTTTTGTATGGAACTTGTGCAAACGAATTAGAAAAATAAACCGAAAATACAAAACAAAAACAAAACAAAAAACCCCCACTGTGGTGACAGAGGGGGGTGGGGGGTGGGATGAAGTATGTAATTACTTAATGGAACGAAATTCACATAATATTTTTATGCGCCTACATCTCGCTGTAAGTTCATTTTTGTACAGACAGAGACAGTCATTTTGTTTCAGTATGCGTTCACGACATGTTTTATTTGTGTGTGAATGTGTGTGTCTGG
>NW_004797335.1:536364-538924 GCF_000002075.1 Aplysia californica | reverse complement strand
CCCCAACCTTGTTTTCACACACTCGTCCCCTCTCTCTAGATATCGATCTCTTTACACCTACTCTCTCTATCTTTTTCTCTTTTTCTTCTCTCTCTCTGTCTCTTCCTTTCTTTGTTTGTTTGTTAGTTAGTTAGTTAGTTTGTTTGTTTGTTTGATTCTTTCTGTCTTTCTGTATTTCCTTCTATCTTTCTTTCAATCTTTGTTTCTATTTTTTCTCTCTCTGTCTGTCTGTCTCTTTCTCTCCCTATCTTCATTCTCTTAATCTTTCTCTTTTTCTCACTCTGCCCGTATTTTCTATAATTTACCTTCCGCCCCGGCCCCACGGCACTTCAATCGTTTTTACTAATAACCTCTCCTGCCCCTCCTCTCCTCCTCCTACCCCTTCCCCTCTTCCCATTTTCATTTCCTCTTCCCAACCCCCTCCACATTCTACCCTATTTCCGCCCCATTCCATCCCCTTTCCTTCTTCTAAGTCCCACCCAAACATCCTTGCATCTCCAGCACTCACAAAATCTCAAATTACACATATCACACTTCACGCAGTATCCCTCTATCCTCACTTCCTTCCCATTAATATAACCCCGTAATCCAACATTTCTCAGAGACAAGTGAAATGTTTTCACAGGGTAATCGTTTTCTGAGCAACTAAAGAAATAGAGAGAAGCCTGTCATGTGGAAGATTTGAAAATATTGAGAAAACAGGAAGAGACAGGATAAGGCAATCGTATGCAGTTGTGAGCGCCGTAAAACACTTACAAAAAACCCAAAAGGATAAGGGAACTTTATTATCAACATGGTGGTTTTGCAGTTTCAGTAAAGAATAGAACATCAACCTAGTAAGACAGTCATAGGGAAAAATCAACATGGCAGACGCAAGAAAGGAACGACAGAAGGAAATAAAAGTAGATGTAGTTGGACGTACCAGAGAAGCTCTTCTCCCATCTTTATTAAAGCTTTTCTACTTTCTTCTTTGTCTTTGCGTTCCCTAGCTAGATCTCAATGGTAGTCGACTGCTGGTTCTTCAACCTGCATCTCAACTTTAAAAAAACCCAAAAACATTTGTAACCGTTATTTCCTACTTACCAGGACCCCTTGCCTTAAGGCAGCCACGTTCTAATTTTGAAGGTACTCTATTTATATATGCTTTTTATTCTGACAAGATTATTTTCAGTTTTGGTAGGAACACATTTTGGATTTTGCTCGGAAGGCAGCCGAAACCCGCTCTTTTCGATTTTAAGACCACCAAATGATCTTTAACGAGGGCAACTTGCGCTCGGGACCTTAAAGATTTTTCGCCCTTCTCCGAGAAGGCTAGGTGTTAGATCTTACTAACTCAAAGATCAGGAGTGGGACTGAAAGACAGTAGTAAGAAGGAGTCAGGAGTAGCTGCAGTAAAAAGAGTTAGCAGTAAAGGAGAGAGGAGCCCAGAGGGGCGGGGCGGGGGAGGGGGTGGATGCAGAAAGTTGAAATCTTTTTTTTTTTTTCAATAGAAACCTTCATATTGACAAAGAGAGAGAGAGAGAGAGAGAGAGAGAGAGAGAGAGAGAGAGAGAGAGAGAATATGCTGCAAGGTGTCATTTCATACTTCCGAGAAGTTGTGTACGACTTTTGAGTGGCACCCTGTCAGAAGGAGAGTTAAATAATGACTATATAAAGACCACTTCTATAGCGCCTACTCCATGGTGGCTGTAGGCGCCTCACGATAAAAATAAGCTTTAAATTTAAACCAAAGTTTCATGCACACTGGTCCAGTCAACGTACAGTAGTTCTTTCAAACACATCCATAATTTTATACATACGGGATCTTGTTTGTTTTAGTAAGCATTTTACGGCACTTGCAACACAACTAGGTCACATAAAAGTGCCGAGGAATAGAGGTGTTGCAAGAGTGTAACAAACAGGAAATTAGGAGTGATAAGGACGACAATATGTTTGAGAGGAAAGAAGTAGTCAACCACATCAGAGTACCTGCCAACCAGCCACACCCGTCATCTGACAAAGAACACATACACAAAAAAAAACCAGTCACTAAGGCTTCTGATCACACTTTTTGTTTGGAAGAAGAATTGAAGTTGTTGGTAAAATGTATTTAGATAAAAGTGTTTGTTTGCTTATTTGTTTGTCTGTCTGTTTGTTAGTTTGTTAGTTTGTTTATTTGTTTATTTGTTATTTGTTTGTTTGTTTGAATAAAAGAGAAGCCCATTGACACGATAACAGTCATTAAAGTGAAAGGAAAAATCAGACAAGAGACAGAAACAATACAGGGACCATTTGTTGGTATGCCAATACTCTATTTATCATCCTTAAACTACTGCCGAAAGATGGGGAGGGCGGGGAAAGTGAAAGTGGTGAGTAGGCGGAGAGAGTTGTTTCCGTAAGGGACAAAAACAACACAGAAAACAAAATTTAAAAACCCCGACAAAACAAAACAAACAAAAGGAAATCACAAAAACCGCTTTAAAGAACTGCAAACTAAGCCATTTAATTATGTGTTTAGATATATTAATTTATTATATTTTTTTCAGGATGTTATTTATTAATATAATATATATTTTTTATC
>NW_004797335.1:523731-534193 GCF_000002075.1 Aplysia californica | reverse complement strand
TAATAATAATAATATGAGAAATAGGGGTCTGAACGGGAGTCTCTCCCACTGCATTTAAGAGAGGCGCTTAAGATAAGGCCTAAAAACACATTCACTGAGAGTGGCTGGAAGGCGCCACTGGTGTGTCCAACTTTTTAATTATAAAACAGACCGGTAGTTGGAGAGCATCACTCGATCGCAGGTTCTTTTTCTTTTCTTTTTTTCTCTGTGTTGTTCTTGTCTATCATTTTTGTTTCTACTTTGCAAAAATCGGGCGGCTGGAGGGCCCCTCTGGTAAGTCCTACTTCTTAACTCTCCCTCAGTTGCATTTTTTTCTGACTTTTACCTTTCGCCAAATGACCATTATCACGCTGATACACTTGTTATTATTCAAACAAACAAAACCAAATTGACGAATATGAACATCTTATCTCTAAGTCACGTGTTTTCCCTCCACACTCGGAGTTTAGTGGCATGCTCCTTCCCTTTCTGACTTCGGTTTTTTTTGGTCCTTCGCCTTCTATCTTCTTTCTTTCTTTCCTTTTTTTCTTTCCTCTTTCTTTCTTTCCCTCTTTCTTTCTTTCCCTCTTTCTTTCTTTCTTGTGTTTTCTTTCTTTTTTCTTTTTCTCTTTCTTTCTTTCTTTCTTTTTTTCTTTCTTTCTTTCTTTCTTTCTTTCTTTCTTTCTTTCTTTCTTTCTTTCTTTCTGTCTTTCTTTCTTTCTGTCTTTCTTTCTTTCTTTCTGTCTTTCTTTCTTTCTTTCTGTCTTTGTTTCTTTCTTTCTGTCTTTGTTTCAGTCTTTCCTTCTTTCTTCAATTTTCTTTCTTCTGTACCGCCATCTATGATGAAGCGGTTAGGCGCTTTTCTGTCGCACGCATTCGGAAGCTGGCTCCTAAATAATCTAGATTGTGTCGATGGGTGCGTAAAAATAACTTTACAACCCCCCCCCCCAAAAAAAAAACACAAAAAAACAACCCCAAACAAAAAACAACCATGATGCTTGTTTCGTCGAGGAAATGGGACGTTTGTTACTAAGTTTGTTAGGGTGGTTGTTGTGGTTGTTGTTGTTGTTGTTGTTGTTGTTGGTGGTGGTGGTGGTGGTGGTGGTGGTTTTTTGCGGGGGTGAGGTGGGGAGGGGGTCAAGAACGACATACAGAAACAACAGAAGAAACAAAACCAAAAAAAGTAAAATGGACAACTGGCAACTTTGTATTCAATCAAATCCTGACAGAAAACTATAACAACGAACTTAATTATAATTTAACCTGCTCTAATAGCTACCTATCAAAGACAATCATAAATATACAAATAAGATCCAACCCCCCCCCCCCCCCCCCCCCCCCCAAACCCTTTCCGTTTTTCTTTTCACTGTTACGAAAAGGACATTGTACCGCAATCCATCCACTTGTTTAAGATAACACTTTTCTCTTCAACAACGGGTGGCAATCTTGGACATTTCGACTGTATATTATTATGATTCACCTTCACAAACAGACACAAAGTAGACCATTCCAAAGATGAGTATTGGAAGAGAAATGTATACAGGGTGATATTTTTAAAAATAATAAAACGAAGCGGAAACCGTGAACACTCCTCACAGTCATTCTGACATCTGCATTATGACACATGGCAATGTCTTAAAATGTTAACATTTCTGAAATCTGCCCTTCAAATTCAAACTGTGCTACTTAAAAATATTCTTTAAAAATGTCTAGACAAGAGGCAAATGCAGTTTTCGCCGCGCAGAAAGACGCCGTGACTGAACCGAACCTGAACACCGTGCGTAATACGTCACACAGTTCTTGGCAACTGCGGTAGACTGTTTCTAAAATAGAGTGCAGCGTTCCTAAAGAGCTGTTTTGTTTACTTGGTAACCATGGAGAGCATTACGTCATGCCATCGTCAGTGGGCTTGTGTAGCTTCCATTTTAGTCCTTCCACCTCCCACCCCCAAACAACAAACTTATAATAGATGAATAAATAAACAAATAAATAAATAAAATAAAGCTGCTGTTTTCCACCATTACTGAAGTAGCTGTCTGGGGCAGATTTTAAGTCAATGTCAACACTGTTTAGATCACACAGGAGGCGGTCCTCTTCATGTCTGTCTGTCAGGACCAACCCTGTGTGTATGGGTCACTTCTTCCACAAGGATGAACAGGTCTGTTCGACAGGTCTGTTCGATAATATTGTTTGTGTGGGATTTGTTTTAGTTTTAGTAAGAGTTTTAGGGAACTTGCAACACAACACATTAGATAGGTCATATAACTTTTATTAGTGCCGACGATTAGTAGTGCTACGAGAGACTAATACACAAAAAGGAAGAGGAGGAGAGATAAGGGTGATAAAATGTGTGTATAAGGAAAGAAGGAGCAAACCACACGAGAGCACACACAAACCGCCCATTGTGTAAATGGAGTTCACATCTTTCGTGAACAAACTTTTCTGTTTAGATTGCAAAAAATACTATCAGAATTCTGATTGTGTACCAAGCTTAATTAAAACATACATTTTTTTCTCATCTTAAGCAAGACAAATGAACAAGGTTTAAAATTATGCTACCTGTAATAACTCCACAATTAGAAAAATTTACGAGATCCTGATTCCCCCTCCGTCGTGAGGCAACTACTACTGTTAACGATTCGCTACATCAGAATCAAAAATTTTATCTGCTCAGTACCTAGTTTTGAGAAATTTGACGTCAAAATTTATAAGTTTCACCTGTCAAGCTTTTTAAAAATTATAAATCTTTGAATATCTTGATAACGACGCCGAGTATTTTTACAATTTTGTTAGAGGAGATGAATCATTTGGTTACTGATGGTCTTAGTAACCCTGAACCGTCTAAAATGTCAAATAGACCTTTTTAATTCTGTGGTCGCGAAGTACTCCTTACTATGTGTGACTGTGGGTCTGTTTGTGAGTGCTAGCAATATTATGTGTGTTTAGATGTACATTGTATGTGGAAGAAAGGTGGTGTTAGACAGTATGTCTTTTGGGGTGTGAGTATGCTTTACTCTCTCTCTCTCTCTCTCTCTCTCTCTCTCTCTCTCTCTCTCTCTCTCTCTCTCTCTCTCTCTCTCTCTGAAGTGAAACTTCAGAAAGTGCACTTTTAGCGACCAACTGACAAAAAATTTTTAACAAAGTTTTCCAAGAAGCCAGAGTTATTGTCCAAGATGAAGAAAGTTTTACAAAAGCAAAGGGAAGGCTTCCCAAACTGCAGGCTCAAGTGGATTTACTTTTTCCTGACTAAAATTTGTTATCATCCAAAAACTCACGAATTTAAGAACCCACAAAACTAGTTTCTTTCATATTTACTTCAGTTTTCTTTCCCGAAATTTGTCCCCAAGATGTCAATATTTTTTTTCGATTCTGACCTTAGCTTTGAAAAAAGAATTCTTATTAATCTCAATTTTATGTGTAGCGAGGGCAGGAATACTCTCTCTCTCTCTCTCTCTCTCTCTCTCTCTCTCTCTCTCTCTCTCTCTCTCTCTCTCTCTCTCTCTCTCTCTCTCTCTCTCTCTCTCTCTCTCTCTCCCCCCCTCTCTCTCTCTGCTTTTTTTCTCTTTCTCTCCCCCCCCCCCCCTCTCTCTCTGGATTTAACAGGGGATAAGCTGAACATTGCACTTTCAAACTACGTCATCACCCCTTTCCGCTCATTATTTTCTGATATAAGACTAGCATCAACACCACAATTCCAAAGGCACAAGAAAAGCGTTTGACATATCCCATTTTAAAGCGCAAGTATTAGATATTACTATAAGATCACCACAGATGTTCCAGCTTATAAAATACAATTGTGAGGCATCGTGGTTAAATCAGGCACTCGTCAAAATAATGAAACCGAAGAAAAAGGCATTTTCCCACCAGTTTGGCAATTTTCATCTAAATTTTGTGGGGTTTTTTTTGGCTAAACTATTTTTATGTTCATATGAAAAAACATTTCCATCTGAATTTTACAGAAAAACTTTGTTTAAAGGCACAAAAAGTGTTTTTTTTTTCAGTTTCAAGATCTCTTAAGCTACATTTTATTTAAGTTTCCAAACTTTAGCTGCTATTTTCTCATTAATTTCATCACTGAAACCAGGCTACCCCACTTTCTTTGATCGCAAATATTTCGACTTCTGTTCCAGATAAGTAGATATTTTTTTCCACTGAAAATATGGCAAATACATAAGCATTCAGCTGATACCAATAAGCCCACGTGCCCAAAATTTGACGAGCGCCTGATTCCAATGCGTCGTGACATAATTATTTTGAATTTTCATATGAATTTGTAGAAAGTTCCTTTCCAATAATTCTGGAAGGGAGTACTTATTTCTTTTCTTTGGTCATGGAAGTATTTCTTACAAAACCACTAAGCTGTCCAGGACAAATTCAGTGCTGCATCTCTTCATATTTGGAATTATTCGTCTTCAGTAGGCATATCATGTGTTACTTCAGAATTACGAAATCCCTTTTGACATGGCCCTTTTGAGTTACTAAGACTATGAGGTTGGAAACAAAATGTTCTATCTGCTCTATCAAAATCATTAGATTATTCAACGGCGTTATCAAGATATTCAAAGAATTGCTTTCGAAAAAGCTTGGCATGTTGTGAAATTCAATTTCTTAAACCGCAAATTTATCAAAACTGGGTACTGAGCAGATAGGGTATTGCTGTCATCAAATGGGTCTGCAGGTATAGGGAGTACAGAGTTTTCTTCGACGTGGATCACTGGTTTGAATTTTGGCTGATCTGCAATCTGAGTTTTCATCTAGTACTTAGCATGCATTTTGAGAAGCCAACAATTTTCATCATGAAAACGTAACAGCTAGTGTAATAAACTGTTTGTTCACGCTTGATTCTACTTTCAGCAAAAGTCAGTTTCTGTCAATGATCCTTAAACTATTTATACAATCCAGAAACACAAGCTGCATAGCTTATAATAATATTGTTTGTCATGAACACCAATTGTCCATCCGAAATATTTGTGTACACGTTTGATTACATTTATAAGCTTTTTGTCACACATACTATAAAACAAATTGTACACGATAAAATTTGGAAATCAGCGAAACAGAAAACATAAAGAAAGCATATTGGTTGCACAGTGTCAAAGTCTTTGTTGATCAGTGTTAGTATTGTTATCATTAATATGGTCATATCATTACATATATGTATATTATATGTATATTCATATTACACCAATTTCAGTATGACTCTCAGTCTAGACGCTTAACATTTTAACAGAAAAATGGAGGTGTTTTATGGTACGCGATCCTGTGTAATAGTCAAACTTACATTTTCCTTACGGCGAATTGAAATGCCTTACCTTTACGCCATATACACCAGCAATAGCAACTAGATTCATCTAGATCTAGTTTAGTTTTCTTTGTTTCCTTGGTAAGTGTTTTACAGCGCAGGCAACAGCATAAGGTCATATGCGCCCACGGGACTAATTGAACATTTTCAGTTTGGAAGGAATTAATTTTGAATTTTGCCCAGGTAGCTGCCAAAGCTTACTCTTATCGATTTAAGAAGACCAAGAGGGGTTTTTAACGTGCTCAACTTGCACACGGGACTTCCGGGATCTTTCGCCCTTATCCGAGAAGGCTACGTGTTCGATCTTACCTACCATAAGATCAGAGGTGTGGCTGAAAGACAGCAGTTAGAAGGAGCCAATGAGCAGCAGTAGAAAGGCTGCAGAATGAGTCAGGAGCCCAGATAAGGGGGCAAAGGGGAGGAGAGAGCAGAAAGTGGAGACGAAAGCAGACGACAGAACACGGTTAGAGATCAGGAAAGGAGGTGAAAGGAGATAATTTTAGAGAAGAAAATTGTCTGTCGCTGTCAGGTTTCGAATGAGAGGCGACCACCGTAACCTCTAAAACACGAAAGCTCCCCTCCCCTGATGTGGTTTTAGGTTTAATTCACATATTATAAACATTGTAAGGTTACTCAAGAGATAGAACTTACGAATCTAACGTCCATTTCCAAGAGAGACTAGTCAGTTATATTGTGACGCACCTTTAAACTTTCCACAGCAACCAAAGTTCGAGCAAGCTCTGAATATAGGTACAAGAAGCGAATTATACTTTATAAAAAAAGAAAAGAAAAGAAAAGAAAAAACTAAAAGAAGAAAAGGAAGACTACACCCCCGCTCTCCAACTCCCCCACTTTCAAAAAAATATTTTTTAAAGTTCCAGACAACTGAAAACCTATCCATTCCGTGTAATGTTTAAAAAAAACACACACAAAAAAATAAACCAACAACTAATCAACAATATAAACCACCTTTGACGGTGCCATCTGTCTCTTTCACCAGTTCTGTGGACAGGCCATTTAGTGCAGAGTCTGTGACCTCTTCACCAGCGTCTGAAGTACTCATCACACGATGAGAACAAATCTCGTAAACAGTTTACGGTTAACTCTCACACCACCACTTGTGGCACCCCTCCTGGTGGTCCGGTCACGGCTACACACAACTAGTCCTTTTTTAAGATTTCATTTCATTATTCTATCTTAATTATGCCAAACTATCCAAAAAACCAGCTTAGCGGAGTGAGATGAAATTGCCCACATTCAGTCAAATTAAGGCATGAAAATTAGCATAAAACCTGCCGTCTCAACCCTTTGGGAAAATCTAAAAAACTAGCCGAATTAAATCATGCAATTTGGCCCAAAAACCTGTCACATTAAGTAGTGCGACATATCCCAAAACCTGTCACATTAAGTAGTGAGACATATCCCAAAACCTGTCACATTAAGTAGTGAGACATATCCCAAAACCTGTCACATTAAGTAGTGAGACATATCCCAAAACCTGTCAAATTAAGTAGTGCGACATTTCCCAAAACCTGTCACATTAAGTAGTGCGACATATCCCAAAACCTGTCAAATTAAGTAGTGCGACATATCCCAAAACCTGTCACATTAAGTAGTGCGACATATCCCAAAACCAGCAAGGAGTACCAAGATGAAATCACACAGTGTTTACGTATACTCACGCCAGAAACAAAATCGTGTCCTAAAAAATCCTAACCAAGATTTTGATACCTTAATACAAACAATCAATTTAATCAATGAGGAGGTGAAAATTTCTAATTTGGTGGTCTGAAGCACACCTATTGTGTTTAGTTGCACGATCCCCCCAACTTGTGCACGCCGCCTGCAGGTGTCAATATTCTCAGGTCTTTGATCCGCGAGCTTTGGGGTAAATATCTCGGGGGCTCCACAGGGACAATTTGTGAGACATTTGTGTATATCGCTGCTGTGGCAAGCAATCCACTCAAGTCCAAATCTTTAGAATTTTTTATTTGTGAGGCAGCGCGGTGGAATCAGGCTCTCGCCGAAATAATCAAAGTGAAGAAACTTGCATTTTTCCGCAGGTTTGTGAATATTTCTCAAATTTTGGTTTTCTGGCTCAACACCTTTCATGCCCATTAAAGAACTAATTTACGTGTGGATTTTTCTGAAAAACCATGATTAAAGGCACAAAAATGTAAATTTTCAGTTACCACGGACTCTTAAGCTAAGGAAATAACTAATCGTTGGCGGCCATTTTCTCAGTTATTTTACGTCTGAAAACAAGTTACCCCCATCTTCTTCTTTCGCAAATATCTCGACTTGTATTCCAGATAAATGATTTTTTTTTCTTCCTAATAAAGACAAGTGAACAAGCTTTAAGATGATACCAATAATTCCACATGCCCAAAAATTGACGAGAGCCTGATTCCACCACGCTGCCTCACATTTGTACAACCCCCACCCCATCCTTGTGCCCCCCCCCCTCTTACAGAAAGCTCTACCAAAGATGCACCTTGCAACATCTCCTAAATTAATTTTAATGCTATGGTCAAGGTTAATAATCTTTTTGCTTTTCAAGATTCCTGATAGGAACAACAAAACAAAAACTAGTTGTTGTTTTTTTCTCTGGTGTAAAAAGTACCCAAACGGGCTTACGTGGATTGCCTGTGACACCAACAATACAATACATGTGTTGAACTGTCGTGAAATAAGAACTTCTGAATAGTGTCTACGTGTGCCTATAGGACGTTAAACCTACATGAGAAAACATAGAACATATTGTCTTGTAGTGTTATGCTCTCTGCGCTTTACAACTATTATTGCCCTAGCAGACCGGAGAACACTCAGAAACATTCTCGACTTCCTGGGACAAATGCAGTGCAAGTAACGGATTACACGCCCTCAAACATTAACAACTGACAGGATCTTTCAGTGTCTATAGCCGGGTACCCATGTCCACCTTGATGAAGTGAGTCGCCGAGCAAACCGAAGAAACCTTCTCAAATTGCCGGGAAGAATACAGCGCAAGCAGCAGCCGGTAATCGTTCAAACGTTAATAAACTGACAAGATCTCTCGCCTTCAACAGACAGATATCTATTTCCCACGTGGGTAAAGTGAGAAAAATTTGTGTTAAGTGTACTTTCCCGAGGACACAACGTTAAGCCCCTGACGGTCTTCGAACCCACGGCCTTTCGGTTGCGAGCCCAACAGCCTAACAACTAGACCACCGACGCCTTTTTTTTTCTATCCAACGTCTATCGTTATAATCTGCCTTGCTCTGGCTCTTATATGATGACATGATTGTGTGGCAAGTAAGGTAATGCTATTACGGTACTAAAATGAAACTAAAGATTTTTTTAACGGATCCACGGTATAGCCCGATACGGTCCTGGAGAAATCGCTGACCGCAGTTTCCCCATTATCGAGCGAAGTAGGATATATATACGCTCGTAATACGTAATGTT
Source organism: Aplysia californica (assembly GCF_000002075.1). Taxonomy (NCBI): domain Eukaryota; kingdom Metazoa; phylum Mollusca; class Gastropoda; order Aplysiida; family Aplysiidae; genus Aplysia; species Aplysia californica. The sequence goes on along the minus strand of NW_004797335.1, from coordinate 525,465 downwards.
TCTTTAACTCATTTTTTAAAGCATTTTGTTGTTGCTGCTGTTTGTTTGTTGTTGTTTTTTTGTTTTTATGGGGGGAGGGGGGAGGGTGTTATATCGATGACATCATTATTCAAAAAATTTTCCTCCCATTGCATTGTTTCTAAAATTCATTTTTGTTCGTTCGTTTGTTTGTTTGTTTGTTTGCTTGTTTGTTTGTTTGGGGGATGTATTATTGGCCTCATAACGAAACATTTGTGCTGTTCATGCCCGATAGCATTGAAAGTTACTTGTACTTCTGTCTTGTCTCTGTCTGTCTGCCTCTGTTTTTCTGCATGTCTGTCTGCCTATCTGTCTCTACCTCTCCCCCCTCTCTCCCTCACTTTCTCTCTCTCTCTCTCTGTTTGTCCCCCCCCCTCCCCCTCCCTCTCTCTCTCTCTCTCTCTCTCTCTCTCTCTCTCTCTCTCTCTCTCTCCCCCTCCCCCCATCTCTTTCCCTAAACCAGCCCCACACCCGCCACACATCACATTCGTACGAAATCATCATCATCATCATCGTGACAAAAGCTGTTGATAAATAAAGATAACAACTTTCCAGGTATAAAGTTGAGCTTCTCCCAGACAGATATTGGAGATGTTGGCAGCGCCCACGGGGAAGGCATAGGTTTGTGTGAACCGGCCTTAGATGTGTGCTAGGATAGGTCGATGGTGTTTACCACCGCCAGAGCCCTCTGTAGGCGAGGATAGAGGGGAGATTTCTGTAAGAAATTGGGCAGGAAATAGGCAGCTCGTGAACTTTACCTTTCATGTAGATCTCTTGGGTTGTGTATTCGGAGGTAGCATTTTTTTTAGGTCTCTTCATTATTAGATATGGGCAGATAACTTGGGTTGTGTATTCAGAGGTGGCATTTTTTGTCTCTCATTATTGGATACAGATAGATGACTTCGGTTGTGTATTTGGAGGAAGCTTTTTTGTCTCTCATTACAAAATACGGGTAGAACACTGACTTGAAATGTGAATTTGGAGGTCGCATTTTTCATCTACTCATTATTAAAGACGTGTAGGCTAGATCACTTGGGTTGTGAATTTGGAGGTCACATTTTTTTTGTCTCTCATTATTTAACTCGAATAGGTCCCTAGGGGCTTAATTTTTGGAGGTCGCATTTTTTTTTGGTCTCTTCTTTATTAGAGACGGGCGGATCACATGAGTTGTGTATTTGGAGGTTCCTTGCATTTTCCCCCACTCATTATTAGATATGGGCAGATAACTTGGGTTGTGTATTCGGAGGTCGCATTCTTTTTTTTTTGTCTCTCATTATTGGATACAGATAGATGACTTCGGTTGTGTATTTGGGGAAAGTTTTTTTTGTCTATCTTTACAAAATACGGGTAGAACACTGATTTGGATTGTGTATTTGGAGTTCTCATTTTTTAAAATCTCCTCATGAATAAAGACGGGTAGGGAACATAATAACTGGCAACACGCTGGGTTATGTTACAGATTATCCTGGTTCGAATCTTTATGTGGCGTTCCTGAACCTTAGTAATTAACGAACGTTTTAAGAGCTCTCCTCCGTTATAATAAAAGACCAGAGCTGGATAACTGCATGGTCACTCTAAATGTTTGGAGTTTTTCCCCCGTGTTATTGGCTCCAATTATTGTAAACAAGTCCGATCATGCTGTAGCGCATGGATATGAGCTATATTAAGCATTGTTCATTATTGTTGTGGTTGTTATTATGACTATTATTTTTATTA
>NW_004797335.1:516691-521577 GCF_000002075.1 Aplysia californica | reverse complement strand
ATGATGATGATGATGATGATGATGATGATGATGATGATGATGATGATGATGATTGTTATTATTAATATTATTACTTTTGTTTAGCTTTGTTGTTGTTGTTGTTGTTGTTAGTATAGGCCTACTATTATTACTACAATCAAACCCGTTATGCCGCCTACCATGAGACGAGCATGAAATTGACGGTACCAACGGGTTGGTGGTAGTGCGCGTTAGTACAGATTTCTATCTTAGTGGTAAACTGACCGAGACTAGGAACAAAATGTGGCCAGTCTTACCTCATCTAGGACTGTCTTGCGCGATGCCATGTGCATGGTCCCCCCCCCCCTCACACAAAAACACACACACACACACACACACACACACACACACACACACACACACACACACACACACACACCACAATCTCTCCTCCATAAGGCAAGTATAATAATATTTGGGAGAAAATGGCCAGGGACAAACGCCAGTTAAAGGCCCGTAAATCTCGCCACACGGGCCCCCTCGGCCTCACCTCGCCGATTAGAGCCGCCCTTTGAGCAGGAGTTATTGCCCCTTGCCGGAGCGCCGGAGAGTAAATCTGTAGACAGTATCTGGGATTATCGTCCCTGTGGAGATATGGTGGATTAGACGTGATCCGATGAGGTGGGGGGGGGGAGCGTCTAGGGATGCAGTCTTGTTGCTCGCCGTCTGGTTATCACGGGACCAGGTGGCAACTTATGATTGGTCCGTGACAGCCACGTGACTTTGAGGTGCTTAAAGAGGGGCTGAGGTTTAAGTTAGATCCAAGGACCTTTACAACAAAACCTCTTTGGTTAGATCTAATTTGGTACCTTTTAAACACAAGGGGGCTATCCCCAAAAATGCTGTTTTGAGAAAATCAGAAGTAACGTTTTTGCACCCTAGACAGTTTCTTCAAATGACAAGGAGAGTTGTTGTTTTTTTAATCTATAATCGAACAAATATACACATCAATGAAACCAAACTTCTCCGATAGGTAGGGCAATGCCCTCTTTTGGTGTAGGTCAAGATTTCTGGAAACCCCCGAAATCTGCGTTAGCCCGCTTGTCCTTAAAAGATACTATTTAATTTTGTGAAGTTAGAAAACTTTCTGTAAGAGCAATTCGGTCAATGGATCCAAAACAAGGAGCAGCATTATTCTGTGTACGTGGTTGGGAAAAGGTAGAAGGTGTGGTGCACGGGGGTGGGGGGGTGGCTTGTATTATGAAGTCTACCCCTGTAGTAAGTTTCCTTGTTCTTGAAATAAAAAGGATTACTTTACAAACGTGAAATGGCGGTCATACCTATAAAACTATGTTCTTTATGTTTTTTAAACATTGTTGATTTTATATCTTTCTGGATTTAAACAAGTTGGTTTTGTTCTCTGCGAAGAAAATAATTTTACAACAGGGAAAACATCTTTTGCTTCGCTGGGGGAAAAAGTTTTGCTGCCGAGAGAAAGTTTCTAATGCCAAATTATTCTTAGCAATCGTAAGTGTCAGAACATTTTCCGTTGGACTCAGTCTTCACGAGCACAATATGACAGCAAAAATTGCTCAGGAGCAAGGACACAAAAATGGAATCTTGTTACTTTGACCTGACCCTCCAAATTTCCGTTTTATGCCGCCTTCCCCACCCCCACCCCTCTTACCCCCTTTCCCTTTCCTTGTTTCTGACACCATATTGTTTACTGTCTTCATTCATAATATGCCAAGGCAAACAAAATGATCGGAAATAAACCTAAACAATGACTCAAACACAGAAATAGGACTAGTCACTTATCTTGCCACGTTCAGCCAAAAGCCAAGTCTGAAATCGTGATCTCTCAATTAGCCATGACAAAACATTCTCCTGTTTCTCCTGTTCTAAAGTCAGTTTTTGTTGGATTAGGAGGACAGAGCTGACTTATCATGTCGGATACGTTACTTTCAGAAAAATCTCTTTGATAAAAATGGTTTCTTCACTGCTCTATCATAGAATTACAAAGTCCTATCTGGCTTTTTTGAGGGGCGGTTTTCAGTTACTAAAACCATGAGGTCAGAAACCAAATGTTCCATCTGCTCTATCAAAATCGTAAGATTATTCGGAGTCGTCCTCTAGATATTCAAAGGACTGCATTCGAAAAGGTTTGACATGTTGTGAAACATTTTCAAAGCCAAATCTCTCAAAACTGGATACTGAGCAGATACAACTTTGTAATTCGGGGTTAGTGAGTGTCGCTTGTCTTATGGTTCGGCTACCGGACTCGTCATCGTGATATTGTGGGGTTGCTAGTCTAATGCTGGGCAATCAGTGAAGACAGTGAAAATTAAATAGAAGCAACAGAAATGTGGCTTCTTAGGAGACTGCTAAGAATGTCATGGAGGGAAAAGAAATCAAATGAGGTAGTGCTTGATGAGGCCCACGTGGGACGCTCACTGTTAAAAATAATCAGGAAACGATAATTAGATGCAGTTTTTGGGACACCTGAATAGACATAAGGGTTTTGAACATCTAGCTCTCACTTGCAAAATTGAAGGCAAACGAGGCAGAGGTAGGCCCAAAGCAACATACTTAGGGTACCTAAACAAATGGGTAACGGGGAAAGATCAGGGAAGCGTAGCTTTGTTAAGAGCATCCGAGCAAAGGCATGAATGGAGAACCATGATCGCTGATGTCTGTCGCAGACCTGGCACTGGATGATGATGCGTCTAGTGGTTAGGCTACCGTACGCGTAATCCTGAGACTGTGGGTTCGGCGGTACAGGACTCCGCTCGGCCCGACGTCGTGTCCTTTGGAAAAGCACTTTACATCATTTAATTTTTCCTCTTGGCTCCCTCCTATTAGAGATGGACTGAATTTTTTTAAAATTCAATCTCTTAAATAACCTTACCGTGTTGCAAGGGCTTGAAACTCATACAATGTCGCACAGCCACGAGATTATGACGTAAAAGAGGAAACCAAACAAACAAACAAACAAAATGTAACAATACAGACAAAGGGCAACATGACCCTTTTTCATTTTGCACGTACCAGTATTCAATACCCTGTCATTAGCATAATGTACAGGTATGCATTTTGGTATAAAAATCAGTGACAGCGATACATCTGTATACTGTTCAGTGAAGGATTCGCTAGTTCATTGATTTGTCTTTGTCTTGTAGAGAAAAGTGTATCCTTCTGCGAAAGACGCATGTACATTACAATGAAAAACGTCAGAAATCGAGACATCAAACACACTAATCATTTTCTCTGTTACAGTTATAGGCACGACGATAGAGCTCTCTTGAAATCTCTTAAAACCAGGATTTACGAAAACCGGATTTTATTCAAGTGGCGAGTATTTTTATAGGCTGCATTACGCCTCCTTCGTGGCTGATCTTATATCATTGTGTTTGCTAACATAATACAAACCTTTCTCTCAAAGCCGTCGTGTTTTTACCCCCGTTTATTTAGGTATGGGTTTCTTCTGACACAAAAGGTGTCATGAGGCAAGGGAGATAACGTCTCCTCATGTCAGTGAAGGATTTGTGGAGACAGGGGAAGGCTACTCTGTCTGTCCCGGTCTGGTCTTGTCTTGGAGGGCGTGGGCTTTAATTTGTAATCCCCTCAACTCCTCGTTTGTAGCAGTCTCATAGTATTACCATCCCTCTCTCTCTTCCTCTTTCCCTCTGTTGCCGCCAGTCCCTGGAGTTTTTCCCTCTCTATCTTTCTGGTTGTCTGTCATTTTGGGAGACCTCTCTTTTTTCTGCCCCTACCCCCCCTCTCTCTCTCTCTCTCTCTCTCTCTCTCTCTCTCTCTCTCTCTCTCTCTCTCTCTCTCTCTCTCTCTCTCTCTCATTCTCTCTCTCTCTCATTCTCTCTCTCTAACTCTGTCTCTCTCTATATCTTTATCTGATCTTTCTCTCTCTCTTTCTCCACCCCTCCCCCAGTCTCTCTTTTCCCTTCTGAGAGCTAGAATGAAGAGGGGAGAAGGAGGGAGGACTGCGAGAAGAGAAGAGAGCGTAGACGGTAGAGGAAGCATGTGGCGACAACAGAACACTAGGTCAGTGCTAGACAGCCACGGCCAGAGCTGCAACTCCACACACTGACACATATCATCACTCTGACATAATATTCTCTATTATCTATTTGTGGTGGCCGAATTTTGCTATTCAAAAGGCTTTTTAATGGCTGCATCCATCGATCGACATGCGGTTTTCACCAAAAGATTCTTTAAAATATTCTACAGATCATGACGCCCTTCGTTTTTTCAGTTTTGAGACAGTTTTGCTGCAAAAAGCTAGATTTCTTTATTTCGCCGACTGCTTTTGTAGCCGACGCTTCTGTCTCTGCAATTTTAGAAAATCCGGTGCGGAAGTGATATTTTGCGAGGCGCATTTTGTTTTGAGAGTATAGATCTAGATCTAGACCTAATTTTTTGCATCTCTCAAGATTAATTGCTCCATTCCAGTAGAGTATAAATATAGTAGGCCAATGACTTTCAGTTGATGTTAATGCACCGATCATCCCTTTCATCGAAAAGGGGCCCGGCTAGTATTATAACTAATATATCCCACGAAAACGTAACGCGTGGACATCATTGAGTCCCGAGACAGACGGATGACAAAAAACAGCGAAAGACAAACGATCAAATTACTGTATTGAGTTTTAAAACTAAGCTTAAGCCTGTGGTCTTCTGTCTAACTGATAGATAGATTTTCATCTGGTTTTACTTATTTTTGAAGTAATATTTATTATTAGTATTTTTTCTTCTTTTTTGGCTGAAGTGTCTACGTTCTCTAATGTTAGAGAATGTATACAAGCTGTCTACGTTCTCTAACGAAAAACAAAAGTAACAATATTAAGCCTGTAGGGCCCTATTTGAACTGCCGGATAAGGCTAGGCGACTTTTCAATCTTTGTTTTTCTTTTT
>NW_004797335.1:510605-516591 GCF_000002075.1 Aplysia californica | reverse complement strand
AGATAGAGAGAGAGAGAGAGAGAGAGAGAGAGAGAGAGAGAGAGAGAGAGAGAGAGAGAGAGAGAGAGAGAGAAAGGGCTACGGTAAAAGTTCCCTTTTCGGATGCAGTATCGACATGTCATAAATAAGCGGGTATAGTAGTTGGGAGGCGCCACTGGTTTAAACTTTCCCTTTGTTCTATCTGTCTGTCTGACTGTCTGTCAGTCTTTCTATTTGTCTGTTTGTCTGTCTGTCTATGTTACATTTTCCCCAGCACTAAATGACTAATATTGTGTCGATGTTCTTCTCTTTCCTCAAACAAACATGTTCTATAAAGTTGGCCACCATGACGTTACCCAATAAGTGCAAATAAAGTTAACTCACTTGAGCCTATTCCCGTGTATTTACAGGATGCACTTTATCGATTGGTATCTCCGGTGATTTTCGGTGACAAGCTACGGGAAGCGGCGAACCAACGGTTGGCCCACTTGTTTCGTTTCGTTAAAAAAAATGGTGAAGTTTTGGGCGATACCTATTTAGCAATAACAGACTGAGTCAGTCACCCCTGCATTGCGATAAACGATTTTATTATGAATTGGGCCAAAAAAATAAAAGGGTGCGTAACCTCCTGCTGGTGCCATTTCAAAATATTGATAAAATAAAAACTATTCGGACAAATCAGATGTAGTTTTCATTTTCTGTTATAGAATTTATTACTTTCTCTTGTTGCTTTTTAAAAATTACTAGACTCTATAGCTTTCAAAGTCTTTTCGGGGGGCTCTCGTGGCCTCGAGATTAAGGTGTTGGCCTCTCATTCAAAGGTCCCGGGTTCGATTCCGGGTAGCGGCCGAACAATTTTCTTCTCTAAATTTGTCTTATTTCACTTCATTTCCTGCTCTCTAGCAATGTTCTGTCGTCTGCTTTCGTCTCCTCTTTCTGCCCCCACCCCCTCACTCCTTTGCCCCTTCCTGTGGGCTCCTGATTCTTTCTGCAGCCTTTCTACTGTTACTCCTTCGCTTCTTCTTACTGCTGTCTTTCAGCCACACCCCTGATCTTCTGGTAGGAAAGATCGACACCTAGCCTTCTCGGACAAGGGCGAAAAATCTCGGAGGGCAAGTGTGCAAGTTGTGCACGTTAAAGATCCCTTGGTGGTCTAAAATCGACGAGTAGGGCAAAATTCAAAATTTCCTACCAACTGAAAATATTAGGTGTGTCCCGCGCGCTCATATGACCTTATGCAGTTGCGAGCGCCGTAAAACACTTTACAAAAAAAAATAAAAAAATCTTTTCGTGGTTAACGATCCAACATACCCCACAACTGTCAAGCTGCAATACTTGTTGGGTGAAAAAAAGCTCAGGCTCAAGTGAATTAACGTACTGACAACGTCTTTCATTTGGAGCATATCAAGGTAGGCAAGATCAGGTTGAGGGGTTTGGGGGGGGGGGGATAGTACTTGGGCAATATGCTTCCACTATACAAAGCAGTATCATGCACACTGTTTTAAGATCATCTGTCAAGACCGAAAAGATCACACTTTCAGTCAGTAGATGAGGGTGTACTTGACTTGTTCCACCCTCTGTGTGGTCAACGAAATAACATGTAAAAAATTAAAGATAAGATCCTAAATATTTGGAGCCTTTCTTAATACATTGCCAAGCCAGCAAGGTGTGTGTTGTCAATAATTCTAGAATTATAATTATGATCTATGTGTCTGTATGTATTATTGTGTCTGCAGTGTATATGCGTCTTTTCCTACTTATTAATTTAAAAAAGGAAAAACAGGAAACAAAGAAAAATAAAAATAAAATGAAGTTTTCATAAATAAACAGATAAATGAATAAATCAATGAATAGATAAATGAATAAATGCAGGAATTGAAATAAATGAATGAATGAAAATGAATGAATAAATGAATGAATGAACGAACGAATGAATGAATGAATAAATGAATTTCAGAATAAATCAATCAATCAATCTAGCAATCAATCAATCATTCAATCAATGGAACCCCCATCTAGAATACCCCTCCCCCATCACGACACGTAAGCGATTCCTTCATCCATGATCAGAAAGTTGCCTGAGTAAGTATAATATAGCTTTACAAGTTAAGTGCCCTTTTCAACAGTGTAAGGGGGTCTGTCGTGATCGAGAGCTTACGGTGTTCGGCTCTCATTCAATAGGTCCAGGGTTCGAGACCTGAAACGGGACATTTTCTTCTCTGAAAATTTTCTCATTTCAAGTCCTTTTCAGCTCTCAAACCATGTTCTATCGTATGCTTTCGTCTCCACTTTCTGCACCTTCGCCCTTTCCCCTTGTCCCCTCCTCTGGGCTTCTGACTCTTTCTGCAGCTTTTCTACTGCTACTCCTTAGCTCGTTCTTACTGCTGTCTTTCAGCCACACCCTTGATCTTTTGGTATGTAAGATCTAATACTTAGCCTTCTCTCAGGGCCCGTGTACAAGTTGGTGATCCCTTGGTGGCCCAAAATCGATTTGAGTAGGCTGCGGCCGCCACCCAGGTAAAATTAAAAATTCCTACCAAACTGAAAAGGTATAAGGTGTCCCGCCCGACCTTATGACCTTATGCAGTTGCGAGGGCTGCAAAACACTTACCAGAACAAAAACAACATTGCAAGGTTTTTTACGAGACGGAAGTTCTTAATTTAACACCCGTCTCACAAAGTACCGAGCCATCTGGTTTGAGAGCCCCTAAGGCTCTAAAAAGTGACATGGGTTAAAAAACAACAACAACGAAAAAAACAAACACAAAAACAGACTAACAAACCCCCCACCCCCAAAAAGCGACACTCATACAGTTGGAGATCTGAAACACTGCTGTCCACCTGCAGTCCAATATACGTCTTTTTCATGGTGGATATTTATCAACTATCAATATCTTCGACAAACCAAGACGTCCAGACTATACTTTTACTTTTATCCGCCGCTTATACCACTTTGGGTGTCGCGGAAAGAAAGATACGTGCTGAAGAGCTTGGGTCAGGGGGATACCATGAGTTGTAGTGTTTCCCGGACTCCATCTATCCAGGTCTTTCTCGGTCGCCCTCTAGCATTGCTGCCGTTGGATTTTTAAAAAAATGTAGGCACGTTGTGCTGGATGGTGTGTTGTTAATCACATGAGATGTCCGAACCACAAGGTCAAATGGGAGGTCTTCTTCTTCTTCTTCTTCTTCTTCTTCTTCTTCTTCTTCTTCTTCTTCTTCTTCTTCTTCTTCTTCTTCTTCTTCTTCTTCTTCTTCTTCTTCTTCTTCTTCTTCTTCTTCTTCTTCTTCTTCTTCTTCTTCTTCTTCTTCTTCTTCTTCTTCTTCTTCTTCTTCTTCTTCTTCTTCTTCTTCTTCTTCTTCTTCTTCTTCTTTCCTTCCTGTTCTTCCACCACCCCCCCCCCTTTTGTGATTTTCTTCTTCCACTCTTGTCACTCCTCTTCTTCTTCGTCTTCTTCATCATTTTCGTCCTTACCGTCGTCTTCCTTTCCTCTGCGCCACCACCACCCGTGCATTCAAACCCACACCTCAACACACCAAAACCAAACACTCCAGGAACTAATCGCCACTCTGCCCCATCTCCAATCCCCCATCCCCTGTTCTTCCCAAAACAAAGTCTTCAATACATAAAAATAGTCCCCCCCCCCCAACTCACACACATACACTCACCTCCCAAATTACCTCACAAACGAGAAGGGCATGCCTAGAAACTTACCATAAGAAAATCTCTCAACATAAACGGATCATTTCCGAAACTGAGAAGACATTTACGCCTCGCGCTGTTCACATTTCAGGAAGTTTACGGTAGGGCCCCCTTCTCTCCCCTGCAGTGTTGCTGTTAGCACCAAATGCTAAATGCGAGGGGGAATTTGGCAGGAGCTTAAACCAATACACAAAAGATTTTGGAAAATATTTACGCTCTATGTTCCTGATCCCTGAAACTATTAACAGATCTGGGGGCCGAGGGAAAGGTTGTCTTTCTCGCCACAGGAAGACAGGGGTGACGGAGGGAGGGAAAGGAGGGGGGGGGGGCGGGGCTCCCCCAGAGGAGGGAAACTCCGCAGTACAGGGATCATGCTACTAATCGACTGCTTGTCAACTTTGGAGGTATCGCCTTCTCTGGTCGGCCATTTACTTGTAATTTTGGTGGGCGGTGGGTTTTGTATGATTACAGAGAAGCACATCAGCACAGTAACGGTTATTTTTAGAGACCGGGAAAAAAGCAAGACATACAGATGAAAACGACAAATGGAAAGTAAAGTAGTAGGACCTACCAGTGGCGCACTCCAACAACTCACCGTGCGTTGGGATCACCCTGAAAGGGACAGCAGGTATAAAATTATGTCTCGCTAAAGAATAAATGGAGGTAGAAGGTAAGAACAATTTTAGTCTCTTTGTTTTGTGTTTGAGTACAGAGAAGCACATCGAAAAATTAAAATAAAGAAGTAGGACCTACCTGTGGTACCCTCCAACCACCTGCATTGCAGCCTCTTAAAAGTATACACAGGCTGACAGGCACCGTCCTATATGAAAAAATGTTGGTATTTTTGCGCCTCCATCAACACACTTTAGATCATTTTGGAGGCAGGCTTCGATGCTGCCTGTCAGGATCAGCCCAGGCTGAGAAGGATATAAGTGTCAACAGAAAGAGAGATGTACTATATATAAAATTGTCCCTAGACGGGATTCGAACTTGTGCCTCCTGTGTGCCATGGCGAAGTGCCTGACCGACACATTAAAAACGCCAGCCACCACCCCTGAGATCTACGAGTAGCAGAGGGAACATAAATGGAGCTATAGTTTTGTGTAACCTGAAAACCGCCAAGTGTTGGCAAAAGGGCAACTTTGATTTGTTTTGATTTTTGTTGTTTTGTTTCTCTCTCTTCATCCAGGATCCCCCCATCAAATTGAAACCATCTGATTAGCGCAAAACGCTTTTTGGTTTTAGCTTTAGCTCCATCTTTTTCCATTATTTCCCAATGTTGGTAGGAGTTAAAGTCCCACTTTAGACAAAGAGGTCGTTTCAAAGGCAGAGCCCTATTTGTCTTCTTTCGTTTTTGTAAGCGTTTTGCGGTATTTGCAACACAATTAGCTAGTATAAGTGCCGAAGATTAGAGTTGTAATAACATTTAAGCTTTAGTAGGAGTTTGCGGCACTTGCAGCACGATAAGGTCAATAAAGTGCCAATGATTAGAGGTGTTACAAGAGACTTACAAACACACACAAAACGGAGGAAGGATAAGAGTGATAGATGTTTCATAGGAAAGAAGGAGCAAATCACACTAGATCACATGCCAACCACCCGCTATTTTCTTCGGGCTGATCCCGAGCAGAGAAAGATTACCCCGTAACTTCAGATAGAAGGAGACGTGTACTTAAAACACGTGATCTGGTGAGAAAACAAAGATACAGGAATACTTAATCAAAGACAAATATATTCATTTGAATACAGAATATTCAATTACAGACAGATAATATACTCAGTACAATAACAAATTTCACTTAACGGGAAGACTGAGATACCCGATTAAAGGCTGAGATACTCAGAAGAGACGTCACCATTCTAAAGGACGGGGATACTCTTTCAAAGACGGTGATACATCAAACAGGCGTCACCACCCGAGAAAACAAAGACACTCAGTTGAAGACGGAGATCCTCAAAGAAGAAAAAAAATCACCATTTTATCATTAAAACTGTTTTAAAATATTACCAATATTATTTTCATTATTATTGTAATAATTATTATTATCAGTTGTAGTCATATGAGTAGTACTTAAAGATAACATAATATTATTATCGCCATTTATTGTTATAAAAATGTATTCGATCAGCTGTGTTATTTATTTTTGTTCCTTTATTAACTTTGCGCTTTTGATCGCGGGGAAAGAAAAAGGCAGGGGAGGTGTGGATTGGGGTTGGTGTGGAGGTGGGAGGTTGGGTATAGGGGAATAGGGGGATGGGGGATAGGGGGATACAGGGCGATTTGGGGAGGGAGGGGGTAGAGGGATA
>NW_004797335.1:504810-510430 GCF_000002075.1 Aplysia californica | reverse complement strand
GTGGGATAAAGGGTGGGGGGGGGGAGAGATAGGGCTCTTAGGGTCCCAAATGTTATCGCTGATGGGTCCCCGGCACGTCTCCTGACATTTCGACCGTCTGGGATCGCGTGGAGCTCTCGCCGTCCTGGGTGGCAGGCCTTGTGTGTGCTCAACATACACTTAGATAGTTATATTGTGTGAGGACGTCGTGGTGAAATCAAGCGCTGGTCACAATAATGAAACAGAAGAAACCGGTATTTTCCAGCCAGCTTGGCAATTTAAAAAAAAGTTGAATGTTACTTTTTTAGCTGAATACCTTTTATGTCCATTTAAAAGCACATTTTTGTTTGGTGTTTGCTTAAAAACGTTGGTTAAGGCACACAAAAGTACATTTTCGGTTGCCAAGGACTCTACAGATTTGAAAGTCATCTAACTTTGGCGGCCATTTTCTCGCTAATTCTACCTAAAAAACCAGGCAACCACACCTCGTTCAATCGCAATTACCTCAACTTTTAGGCAAGATACATGGGCATTTTTTCACCAGAAGCAAGACATATGAGCACTAATAACTCCACAAGCACAACAATTTTACGAGCGATTCATTCTACCGCGTCGTGACACATATTCTGTGCAGGGCACTATTGTAGGGCTGTTGAGAATAGAATGGCATCTCGACACGATAGTTGTCATTCAGTGCTGGGAAAAAGTAAGACAGACAGACAGAAACAAAAGTAAGAGAGTAGGACCTATCACTATCAGCGGTGCCCTCCAACAACCCGCACGGGGTATTGTTGTCGGTGGCAAGTTATGAGTGTGCTCAAAACAGGCTTGAATGATTATATTATTATCTTAGACCAGGTACAGTCATGGCTAGCAATTAGGTGGCTGGTTTATGCCCTGTTGTGGTTTGCTCATTCTGTCGAATCAAACATCAATCGCCCTTATTTTCTCCTTCCTTTTTGTATTCGTTACTCCTTGTATTAATTCTCTGACAAGATATATACGACTTACTTGTGTTGCAAGTGCCGTAAAGCCCTGAATAAATCTAAATGAATGGTAAGCTTTGTTCGCTCTCAACACTGACTTAAATTATTATATCCTAGACCAGACACTGTCATGGATTCCCATCTTTGCTCTCTACCCCCCCCCAAAAAAAACAAAAACAACAACACACACACAAAAAAACTTCGATGCGCTGGTGAACATTAGAGGCGCACAAATGAAGGGTAAAACAGTAGTCCGGCTCATAGACTTGACCTATAATGTCCTAGATCGTACACTGTCATGGTTACCCCCCCCCCCCTCTTTGCTCTCTATAACAATACTTCGCTGCATTGGTGAGCACCACGGGCGTGGTGTAAATGAAGGGCAAACACCAATTAGGTTCATTAACTTGAACAAAAATTAAATAATAATCCTATTGTCATCATAAACCGGGCACTGTCATGGAGGCGCCATTCTTTGCTCTCTGTCAAAACCATGGACGCACAAATGAAGTAGTGCAAACCCGAGTCTTAGTCTTGCTGTTGTCGTCAAGTGAGTGAGTGCATAACCTTCCCCTCCTTGACCTTCGATTGGTGCCAAATTGAGTAAAATGTCGCGCCCCATGGTGAACCGGAATTACGTCAGAGTACACAATCTTGGATATTAGAATTGTGTACTCACACAGATGTGAGAGGAGGAGATGTTTTACTCAGATTTACGGGTGATAAAGGAGGGTTGTTATTCCTTGACGAACGTATTTGTTTCGTATTTGGTCTGCGTTTATTTTTGTCGTTTGTTTTCGGGGGTTTTTTCGGGTTGGGGGGAGGGAGTGTCTCTTTTTACATTTATCGAGTGCACCGATAGGAATATGGATGTGTGTGTGTGTGTGTGTGTGTGTGTGTGTGTGTGTGTGTGTGTGTGTGTGTGTGTGTGTGTGTGTGTGTGTGTGTGTGTGTGTGTAAAGTTTAGATGTACAGCTCAGATGTGACATAATTTTAGGCTTTTAAATATATTTAATGAAGGAAACTGAGAAGATGGGTTGGACTGGATTATGTAGAAATATGGTCAAGGAGATATTTGATTTGAGCTAAAGGGAGCGTGAGGCAATGGACGTTTTTGATTCAGAGAGGCTGAGAGTAAGCTGTCGAAATTATCCATGTCTGAGGTATTCATGGAATCTCTCAACACTGTTAATGTGGTGTGCAGCAGTCGGCACTTGAAGCCATTGAAAGAAACGACTATCTTACGAGCGATTAGTCCGTGGTCTAGTGATTAAGGGACTGGACTAGCAATCGTAAAGATTAGCTGAGATAATAGTAGTTGAAAAGCGTATAAAGGAGACCCTATATAAATGCAATTAAAAGGTATTTTGCACAATACCGCGCGGTGCTGGACATAATCTGGGCACCAAACCACAAGTCAGCAGTGGTCACAGTTTTCTGTGCTTGAACGTCCGGGGCAAATTTAGTGAATGCGGGAAGGGGATTATTTGTACTGTGAAATAAGGCCGTCACTAGTCGACCAGATCCGCCCCACCCCGACAAGACACGACACGACACGACACGAAACGATACAACACGACACGACACTACACGAACCCGTCAATGGGCACCTGGTATTTGGGGACGCTCAGTAGCACTTGGAAGATTAAGATTTGGGGAAAACGAGAAAAAAAAAACGCGTTTTAGGACAGGAACCATAATATGGAATATAATCTATCTTATAATAATATTCTTCTATCTCTGTCCCCAACAGTACCCGCCTGCTTCCCTCATATCGACCCCTTTTTGGAGCAAATGGCGGACAACTCCTATTCCTTGCCCATCCCACTTCCTGTCTACATTCGGACAAGATCGCCTTCTGGCTCCGAGAGTTTTGTCAAGCCCAAGAAATGTCGGAGGAGTAGAACCGTCTTCACAGAATTACAGGTCTGTTTGTTTGTGTGTCTGTGTGTTTGTGTGTTCTGTGTGTGTGTGTGTGTTTGTCTCTTCTGATGTTGGTGTGCTAGTGTCTTTTGCTGTTTGTGTGCTTGTGTCTTCTGTTTGAATGTTTGTGTCTTCTATTTGTTTGTTTGTGTTTTCTTATGTTTGTGCGTTTGTCTTCTGTTTGTGTGTTTGTGTCTGTTGTTGTTTGTGTGTTTTGTTGTTTGTGTGTTTGTCTCATTTGTTGTTTCTGTGTTTGTATCTTCCATGTGTATGTTTGTGTCTCCTGTTGTTTGTGTGTTGGTGTGTTCTGTTGTTTGTGTGGTTTCTATATACTCACCAAAAGTGTTTTACTTGATCAGAAATGAATAACGGTAGAAAGCTGAATTTGGTGCAAAAACCATCAACTATCTCTCTAGAAAACATGTACATTTTGGAAGCGCACAGTACGTGAATGCGGGTATGTTGTTCTCCAGTTTCAACAAACATTATGGAGACAACTGAGCTCAGGACAGCAGTGAAGTTTTTGTTCTTGCAAATCAAGCAGCAACATGATATTTTTACGGTGATGCATGTCGTATAATTTGGAACTGATTGCCCATCCTATGCTGTGATAAGACTTTGGTGTAAAACATTCAAATGCTGATTCATGTACATTGAAGATGACCACCGTGATGGTCGCCAAGTGACTGTAATAACAGAAGAGTGTTGAAAATCAAGAAAGTTGTGTTGTCTGATTGGCCGGTGATATTCAAAGGTTTGAGCAAAGAAACTAGGCTTAGCATTGGGTTAGTTGAACAAATCGTAATTGAACATTTGAATACGACCAAGGTTTCTGCGACATGGGTCCCGCGTTTGTTGACTCCTCCTCAAAAAGGGCAACGTGTGGATTGTTGTCAAGAATGGCTTGGTGTATGAATAGGATGAAACTAATTTTTTTTGAAACACTTGTAACCATGGATGAGACATTTGCCCACAACTACGATCCTGAGTCAAAATATGCATTAATGCAACAGAAATCGCCCTCATCTCCAACACCAAAAAGGCAAAGTTGCAGCCATCAAGTGGAAAACTGATGCCATCAGTTTTCTAGGACCAAGAAGAAGTGATTATGACAGGCTATCTTGAGAATGGACATACGACCACCGGAGACCATTATTCTAACCAGCTAAAGAATATGAGAGGCTATAAAAGAAACAAGCAGAGGAAAGATCCAAAAAGGCGTTTTGCTGGCTGCTTCACGACAACGCGCCAGCACACACTTCAAGAAAAGCTGCAGAAACTGAGCGAGAAAGGGGGTATGCAATTTTGCCACATTCCCCCTATTCTCCAGATTTAGCTCCGTCTGACTTTTTAAAAAATTCCCCAAACTGAAAATGATTTAAAAGGAAGGCATTTTGAAAGGGATGATGAGGTCAAAGAAGCACTAGAGAGATTGTTTTCTGACAAAGAGAGGGTGTTCTATTCTCATAGTCTTTTCAAGGTCATACACAGATGGCAATAATGTATAACTGTGGGAAGTGACTACACAGACAAAGGTTAAGGTTAGTACCAAATTTCAGCTTTCTACCTTTATTCCTTTATGGTCAGCTACCAAACTTTTGGTATGCCCCTCGTATATATCTCACTACGACCAAGTTCTCATATTTCTGTGTACTACCGGACACAAAATTTACAAGTGCATAATTTGCAACAACAACATCATCAACGACAACAATAATAGCAACAACAACAAAAACAAAATATGTGTTGTTTGTTTGTTTATTTGAGTAAAGACAAGCACATCCAAAAAAAAAAGAAGAAAAAAGAATGGTCATTTAATGCTGGGAAAAGGTAAAAGAGAAACGACAGAGGGCAAAATAGGAAGTAGGACCTTTATTGGCGCCATCCAACCACCTGAATGATTACTACCGTGTTCTCTGATTTAATATGTGTTATTACTTGACAGACTGAGGAGAGATACGGACAATAAATGTTTGATAGGAAAGAAGGAGCAGACCACACCAGAGTACCAGCCTTTACATCTTATTACGACTGTGTCCTCATATTTCTAATTTGCATAACTGGAATCAGTATTTGCAGGTGCATGAATTATAACAACAGAAACAACAACGACAACAGCAACAACAACAACAACAAAGACAACAACAACAACAACAACAATAATAACAACAACAGCAACCTTTATATCTCTTCCTCCTCCTGCACGTCCCATGTTTCAGAAAACAATTTCATTATTCTGTTTGTTTGTTTGTTTGTTTGTTTGTTTGTTTGTTTGTTTGTTTGTTTGTTTGTTTGTTGGTTTGTTTGTTTTTAACATGCCCTTTGTGTTTTTTTACTGACAGCTGTTGGGTCTGGAGAAGAGATTCGAGGGCCAGAAGTACCTGTCCACTCCCGATAGATTGGACTTAGCTGAATCTCTGGGGCTGTCACAAATACAAGTCAAAACCTGGTACCAGAACAGACGGATGAAGTGGAAGAAACAGGTGTGTATTGGAGGGAGGGGACATTTAGGTTACGTAAGTGTTGTACGGCCTTTTCGACACAATAAGGTCATAATATAAGTGCCGATGATTAGAGGCCTTACAAGGGAGTAACAAACGCAAAACATGGGGATGAGAGATAAGAACAATAGAGTTTTAACAAGAAAGAAGGAGCAAACCACACCAGAGCACCTGCCAAACACCCAGGTAGGGAGAGATGTAGAGGATTTAGTGTAAATGAAAGGGGGGGGG
>NW_004797335.1:498547-504200 GCF_000002075.1 Aplysia californica | reverse complement strand
CCCCCCCCCCCCCAGGTCCTGCAGAAGGGCGCGAAAGAGGCACCCACAAAGCCCAAAGGTCGGCCTAAAAAAGACTCCCTGGATGGCGGAACCGAGTCAGAAATCGAGGTAGATGACGACACACCAGAAGATGACGTCACAACGGAAGATAATATCATACCTTTGAGTCCTGAGGTCAACTCGCCCACGTCAGAAGACGAGCTAGAAGCGCATGACGTAGAACAAACTATGGCACACGAGGGGGCCAAGTGTTCAGATTCTGAGGCGGAAGAAAGGGAAGAAAGACCGTGGTGACACTTTCGGTGTCTCATAAGATGGTTGAGAAATAATGATGGTTTATCTGTAAGCTGTAGCTTTCTGATCGATTTTTTGTTTGTTTGTTTTTGTTTGTTTTCTTTTTTGTTTGTTTGTTTGTTTGTTTGTTTTGGATGTAAAGAAAAGCCCATCGACACAATAATGGTCATTTAGTGTCACGAAAAAGTGAGACAGACAAACAGAAGCAATAGAGGAAAAGTAAAGAAGTTGGAGTTTTAGAACATTAGCCTATGACGTAAGAGATTGTTTATCATCGTTTTACTCCTCACTTCTGGAAAGAAAGGGAGAGGGTGCAGAAAATAAGTCTTTTGTGAAAACGTGGGACACACACACAAAGCGACCACGAGACACTCTTAGTTCTGATTTGTAAAGACGACCAAGCGTCTACACAAAAAAATTTTTTAATTATCATTATTTTTTTTCGATAATATACTGGAAATCCCAATTTTGTCTTTTGTTTCTTTTTTTTTTTCGAGCCCCAAGGTCTCACCGCTTCTCGTAGTTTTATGGACCTCTTTCGTCGTATAGCTCAGGAAATATTTCACAGCTCTTCATGCCAAGTTACCCCATCTGAGGACTCAATGTCCGGGAAGATCCATGTCAGCGTTGCTGAATTTGTTTTTTGTTTGGTTTTGTTTTGTTTTTGGAGGTTACTTTTAAGTGCAGCCACGCATAGCCTACATAGTTTTTCCTCACGTGAGTTCACGCTCTACAAAATTTATACTGCGGTATGCCTGTGTGTTCGGGCACGAGAACCTTTTGAAATAAAACATTTTACTTGACATACAAGTACGGGCGCTTCTGAAGCCATTGGCAGATTTATGTTGTACATCTATGTTTTACTTTAAAGGGAAAGGATGGAGGGTATCTTACCAGAATAATGTCCACACTTTGAAATTTAAAAAAAACAGAGAATCATGTGCATGTCTTTGGCTCTTTGTCGTTATGGGTAGGTCAAAGCTGTATGGAGTAGAAGAGATGCTTTTACGTTTTCGTTGACGTTCGTCCTCAAAGTTGTTGATATTTGTTCTTGTTATTTCTGCAGAAATGTAAGATCGGCTCACAGTATTTGGTTATCATTAATTGCTTTGCTATGTCATGAGTTGTTCATACGTCTCCTTTGAAAATCGAGAAGTGTATCAGAAAGAGCGAATTTTTTTTTTTAACCCCAACCAAACGGAAAAACAAAAGCAAAATCATTTGTGCATTAGTTACTCTCATTCTTAGCACAATTTTCCGAAAGAATAAAGGATGAAAAGATAATAAAGTTGATAAGCATTGAAATTCAATTTTTAAAAGTCCGTTTTTTAATAGTTTTCGGGCAGTATCTTAGTGAAAGACAAGAAACTGATAAGTGTTCAAATTTAACTTTAAAAGTCCATGTTTCATGGTTTTGGGGTTGTATCTTGATTCATAATTGTTCCTCTTCAGCCTAGTATTTCCAGGCCAGAGCACATTAAATTTTTTTCTAAAGTTTTGCGCTCTCTTCGATACAATTCAAGTCAGTAATGAACATTATTTCTTCCTTACCACGTGAGACCCCCCCACAAATAAAACGTGGGTATGGTGGGATGTTTGCTTTATGCCAACTTATAGACGAGGACTCGTTGAAATATTTCTCTTGTTTAGGAATCGAACTCATGTCTCCTGCGTGTAAGAGGAAGAGCTTGACTGTTATTCTATCTTTTGTATAGTGTTTTATGACCCCGTGGGACATGTTTCAGTTGGTAGGAAATTTTGAATTTTGCACGGGTGGCGGCCGAAGCCTACTCTTATAGATTTTGGACTACCAAGGGATCTTTAAAGAGCGCAATTTGCGCACGGGACCTCCGAAATTGTTTCGCCCTTGTCCGAGAAGGCTAGGTGTAGATCTTACCTGCAATAAGACCAGGGGTGTGGCTGAAAGACAGCAGTAAGAAGGAGCCAAGGAGAAGCAGTAGAAAGGCTGCAGAAAGTGTCAGGAGCCCAAAGGAGGGGGCAAAGGAGTTGGGATGGAGGCAGAAAGTGGAGACGAAAACAGACGAGAGAATACTGTTAGAGTAGACAGCAGGAAAGGATGTGAAATCAGAACATTTCAGAGAAGAAAATTTTCCGTTGCTATCCGGATTCGAACACCTTAACCTCTTGGCCACGAGAACTTGACTGTTACTACATTGATGCTGGTGTGACTCGGAAGTGTCTATACGATATCATGAGACTTTAAAAAAATTGGAGCCACGTTTTGAATTAACTTTACTTTGTTTCTTCTTTCAAATGATAAGTGTCACCTTTTTCTAGTGCTCGGTTGAACTGTCTTGTTTGATAAATGTTTCTTTCTGCTGTTGTTGTTCTTGCTGATAGTGGTCGTGGTGGCTGTGGTGGTGTTAATGTTTTTGTAATTTTTTTTTTTTAATTGCCATCGAACAATACAATTGTCAAAGTGTTAATAAAATGCCGTAGGTTGATTGTTTTAAAGAAAAATCTTATTTCTGTTATTGTCGAGTTTTTGTTATTGCTCGTTAATGTCATTAAAGCTGTTTCGGTTTTTTTTTAGATCCAAGGGATTGTTAAATGCTTTTACCCTAATTGACCGTTTTGTTGTCGTGTTTTTTTCTTATTGTTACCGGTGTTGGTAATGTTATTGGGGTTATTGATTTTTGTAATTTTTTTGAAAGTACATTTTGGATCCTGAATTGGGAGAAATCGTCAACGTTAATTTAATGTCTTCAGATTCGCAGACATAATTATACACAAACGCACAAATACACATGCACCAAAACACAATGCAAACATGCACACGCAAACTTGTAAACACACTTACACACATACACACGCACAAACACACACACACACACACACACACGACGCCCTTCGTTTTTTCAGGTTTGAGACAGTTATTGCTACAAAAAGCTAAATTTCTTTATATCGCCTATCGCTTTTGTAGGCTGACGCTTCTGTCTCTGTTATTATAGAAAATCTGCCAGGTTTGTTAATTTCAAGTCGTACTTCCGTTCGATACTATCGTGCTTTCTTTTTTTACTTGGTGCTAAATTCACTGTGATCATTTCGTTTGATGCCCATCACCGCTTTTTCTGGACTCCGTTGTGAAATTCTTCTTTTTTTTTTCTACTGGGAACAACGTCAACAGGTCTTAGATTAGAATCTAGATCTAGATAGCGTCTGATCATGCCGAAAAATAAAACAACGTTCAGCAGTTGGAACCCCTCGCGCTCGCAAAGGTCGAGGTAGTAGGCAAATGCCTTTCAGTTGATGTTAATGTACCGATCATCCTCTTCATCTAAAGGGGGCCCAGCTAGTATATATATATATATATATATATATATATGTATATATATATACACACAAGCACCAACCCGAAAGTTCATACTCTTTTATCTTTTTTTCTCGATTACGCCCCCACCCCCCCCCCCCCCCCCCACCACTCTTTTATTTTTTTTTCTCATTCCCACCCCTCTCTCATTTCTCCTTTTCTATCTCCCTCTTTCACATACACTCAGTATCTCTCCTTCTCCTTTTTGCTCCCCCCTCTCTCTCTGTCCCTCTTCTTCTCTTACTCTCTTTTCCTTCCTCTCAATCTTACCCTCTCTCTCCCTGCCTCTCCCCGCTCCCTCTATCTCTGTCTCTCTCTCTTTCTTCTTCTCTCCTTCCCTCAGAACTACTCCTCCTCTCCCCCTCTCTTTCTCAGCGGACGTATTAACATTTAAAACGACAACAGCAAAAATGTCCTTCATCTTCTGTCCCTTTCTCACCTTGGCTAAATAGGTACTGAACTTTCACAGTGGCTAATGAGGTTCCGAATTCACCCTAGAAGCTGATCAAATTTAAAAATTGACATTAGCCGCCAAGCTGAAAAACGCATATAATATACCACCTTGGTGTGACGTGGTATATCTGGTTGAAAATGTAACAAAACAAAACAAAACAAAACAAAAACACGAGCTAAAACAATGTGCAGGCTCATTTTATATAAAGACATTTTAAATTATTATTTTCTTTGGTAAGGGAGTTACGGCGCTTGCAACTGCATAAGGTCATATTATGAGCGCTGGGGACACGTTAGATATTTTCAGTTGGTTGGCAATTTTGAAATTTGCCCGGATGGCGGCCGAAGCCAACTCTTATCGATTTTGGACAACCAAGGGATCGTTAACGTGCGCAACTTGCACACCGGACCTCCTAGATTTTTCGCCCTTATCTGAGAAGGTTAGATGTTAAATCTTACCTACCATAAGATAAGGGGTGTGGCTGAAAGACAACAGTAAGAAGGAGCTAAGGAGTACCGGTAGAAAGACTGCAGAAAGAGTCGGGAGCCCAGAGGATGGGTCAAAGAAGATGAGGCGGTGGAGGTAGAAAGTGGAGACGAAGGCAGACGACAGAACATTGCTAGGAAGCAGGAAAGGAGTAAATTTTAGAAATGAAAACTTTTTGCCGCTATCCAGATTCGAAACCAGACTTATTGAATTGGGGGAACACCGTATCCTGTCGACTACGGGAGCCCTACCCCCCCCAAAGACATTCTAGACAAAAACGTTGTGGATAACACGGTAGCTGCTATTGGTTTTAATATTTTTGGGGATGAAACCAAACGTCTTCTTCCCGCACTTTCTAAATAGAATATTATTATATGAACACATTTTAAAAGAAGGCAACTAAATTTAAAAAGTAAATAAATTGAAAACCCAAAAGCTGCAGCAATAATAAATAAATAAATAAATAAATGAATGAATAAATGAATAAATGAATAAATGAATAAATGAATAAATAAATACATAAATTCATAAATACATAAATACATAAATACATAAATACACAAATACATAAATACATAAATACATAAATAAATAAAACAGCCCTAAAGCCAACAGCAAAAAGCTCCCCTAAAAACAACAACCTAAACATAACAAAAATCAAACAACTTTTGATCACGAAGAGTCTAACTTCACAGCACGTTATGGGTAAAATTAGATATTTGTTCGTTGATATCTAATACATGACATACGGTTGATGAAATGAGTCACACCACTATGGAATCATGCACTCGTCAATTTAGTTCGACATGGGCATCACCTTAAAGCTTATATTATTATATTTGTCTTGCTTTTAATTTTTTTTTAAACCCACAAAAAGACTCAATTATTTTGAATAGAAGTTGAGATATATGCCATTAAAGGGGGTGAGGTTTCCTGGTGTCATAGGTAAAATACGGGAGAAAATGGCCCCCAGAGCTTGGACCCGTGCAAAGTTGCAAATTCATACTACAATATTAATCGGTATACTTTGATCAACACTTTTTAGCAGCACCCACACGGATGTGTTTTATATGGGCATTAGAGATGTA
>NW_004797335.1:494502-498447 GCF_000002075.1 Aplysia californica | reverse complement strand
CAAATAAATAAATGAACATTAAATTATAAAAGATATTTTGTAACAAGAAAAATTATTTATGTATTATGTATATTTATAGTCAATGAAAATAGCCCGTGGACAGGAAACTGTCAATTTCTTCGATATAATTATCTTTGACCAGGGCCTGATTTCACCACGATGCCACTCATAATTATTGCTACTCTCAGTTCTTTAAGGCATGTCTAACATGGAGCATCTGAGAGGGTTATACTATATTATAGTAGGAAAAGCAGACAGCCTAGGGGTAGGAGAAGCTTCTAATTCTATAAAATGCAAGGGTATTCACCTTAGTCTACTCTGTCTCCAGAATTCCTTGGACACCTGCTTGTGTCGTTACTGATTTTGATGTTTTACAAAGAGTTTTAAGGGATTTGCAACACAATAAGGTCACATACATGCCGAAGACTAGAGGTGTTGCACGACTTAAGTTTTAGTAAAAGATTTACGGCATTTTGCAACACAATAAAGTGCTATAGGCGCCGAAGATTAGAGTTTTTTTTACAGAGAGTAATAAACATAAAAAAGCAGGAGAGATAAGACAATAGATATTAAAATTTGACAGGAAAGAAGGAGCGAACCGCACAAGAGCACCTGCCAACCACCTGCTTCTGATTTTGAGCCATGACATTTTTACTATGTTCTTGTGTGTGTAGAAGCAGGTGGAACTTTTTATTGTTTTGAAATCTTTAGACTGACCAGTCCGTATCTCAAATTAATAATTGTAATATTATCCTTCGCCTTGTATTCGTCACAGCCCGGACGTCCACATGTTGAACCGGTTTGCATCCTGTCCATTACACCCTTTCATCTACATTTTTGTATTGAGCTTGAGTGCAAACATGGTGTGCAGACTGATGCCCCCAACAATCGCAAGGCCAGGGTAGTCATCTGACCGGGAACCTACCGAATGGACTCAGTACCGTGCCGTTTGTGAAGGTAAAGAAGGCAACGATACCCATCAGCGGCCAGGACAACGCAGCACTGCCAGAAACGGTTGTCGTTCACAGCCCTACTTCTACACGCGGCCATTGGGACGATGCCATAAGCCACATTTCTGATGGGGAGGATGAACGTCAAGAAATGAAGAAATTTTCGACTTCTGAAACGGTTCTAGCTGTGTTTTCAAATTATAACCCCGTTTTGGAAAAATCCCACTCCAGGGATTTCCGTAGCACAGTTATTGGTCGCAGGCTTTTGGAAATACGACATGTTATGTACCCATAACAACTACGCGAAATCTGATAAAAGCGGAAATTATTAAACCAATGCAAGTTAGTCGTAACAAAATGGAAGATGGAGCTTGTAGAAATGTATGTGGAAAAATAGGAGATACTATGCCGTTGGCTCTGAGAAATTCTTCTCTTGCTCCTGTCACGAACTCTGTCTTGTGTACCATTCTTGTTGCTCTGACTTCCCGATGGAGTGCCCTCTGCAATGGATAAACGGCTTGCAGTTACCGTCGTCCGGAATCTTGCGCACTGATTCCACATCTATGAACAAGCTGGACCTCATGGTTGTCACTGGCTGTGCAGCAAACCTTGCGCACGCACAGAGCAGTTCTACAGATGGTATCTCTTTTCAGTTCTCCGTCGTGGATCTCAGCACAGGAGTTCTCTACGACAGCTTTGAGACGTATCTCTGCTACGCCACGGAGAAATCTGTGCCCGTGACTTTCAGGATGGACGTATCGGGCATCATCAGTCATACGGTAACTAAAGAACAGCTCATAGATTATCTTAAAAGCGGAGCAGAGTTTATTTTCGAAATGTTCTCTGTCACGTTTCCAAAGTACTACTGTAGAAGGTCTACGCCACGTGAAGGTCCATCAGGGTTTACAATTCTGTTCCAGATGGACAAGCAACGAGTCACAGACATTGAACTTTTTCGAGACACGGATGTCGATGATACGCGCATCCAGATGCAGTGCAATGTCTCTCGGGGCTGGACATGTGAGCATTCCGAATGTGACGTTGACGGCAAACTGCAGAATGGACAATGTCTGTACGCCACGTATGTCAGGATATCCGTTCATCCATACTTTCCTGCGCTGACAGACAGAGAAGATGATGGAAGCTTCGGATACGTTCGCTGCTTTTTTCGCGATCTCTCTCCTTACGTGGTGAACACGCAACTTCTCGGACTGGGAAACCATTCGTCTAGCTTCACGATGGACTTACGAGTCACCAGTCTGACGAAAGAATTATTCTCCTAAATGTCGACCTGGCCACAGGCTATAAAGCAAAGCATTCTGGGCTACATGAGCTACGGGACATCTACACTGAGGCGACGCAGCGAGATCAGCATAGGACTTGAACGTGTTTTTATTATTGGAGTTGACAATTGGCCAGAAACTCCCTCTGGACCTAACTCGGAGCTCACTGACACAGATAAGAATAGAGAACTTAATATCTGCGTTCAGTTGTCACCCACAGCCCTTGACCTGAGCAAGGAGTGTTCTGGTGATTAAGGTCCTCTGGAAAGACACATGCCTGAAGTGTATGCCAAGTGCTGGACATCAGTATCTACTGCTGCTTCTGCTGACCTAAGCCATGGGTCGATGGCAGTCGACAGCCAGGTTGTGGCCTGGTTTACTGTGAGAGTATATTTCACGATGGTATAGATTGTATCATCTTTTCCTGATTTTTGTTTTTTAACAGTAAGATGGAACAAATAACTCCACATGCCAACATATTGACGAGCACCTGATTCCACCACGCCGTGACACATTTATACTCAATTCCGTTAAAAATGCCTCACCTCTTAAAGAAACCTTGCGTTGTACAAATCCCCTATTTGGTGACACTGTCACAATGTGAGCTATTGTCCACCGTTTAGCATTAAAAATCAACATTCTTATGCTGGTGTTATCGTCTCTCATATTGTGGCATTTTGAAGCTTCACTAATTCAACTGGACTTGCTTTACACATTGCTACATAAAACTGTTGCGAAGAAGGAAACGAACCCAGTTCTTAAATTGATGATCGATAAAGATTTCTCACCACTCGGGAATCGAACCGGGGTATTCTGCGTGTGACAGTAAAGCGCCTAACCACCACACCACAGACGTTCATCCAGGTGCTACAGTTAAGCTCTTCAAAAAAAAAATAATTAAGGATCGACGGCACAGTGGTTCTGACTGAGAACCGATGGAAGCGGCTTAAAGAAAGAAAGCAAAACAAAATAAAAACAAAAACTTACCCCCAGCCCCCCATACCGCAAAAGAAAATGACACACGAGATTAAAAAAAACTAGTTGTTGTTATTGGGTAACTATGGGAAAAAATCAACACAAACTGTGTGGTGACTCAGGTCAAAACATAAATCCTGGAAATTATTTTTAAAGGGTATTTTCGCTTTAATAAGAGTTTTTTTTTACGACACTTGCAACACAATCAGGTCTTATGAGTGTCGAAGATTTTAGCTTTAGTAAAAGTTTTACGGCATTTGCAACACGATAAGGTCATATAGCAGCAGAAGAATAGAGGTACGTTTCAAGAGAGAAACAAACACATTGAAGAAGGAGGAGAGATAAGGACGATAGCTGTTTGATAGAAAAGAAGGAGAGTTTTCTACGCCAGAACACCCTCCAACCACCCACTTTTATTTAGCGATTTGGGGAAACACAACACAAATATGTATGTTAAGGCTGGTCGAAACAGCTGGAGTAATGGCACTGATTCTTTCCAGGGTATATTTTTGTTTTCCGGCGCGTATATTGTGAACTAATAGTGCTGCAAGTTTCGTAGAATTCTCATTAAACAGACAGACACACACACACACACACACACACACACACACACACACACACACACACACACACACACACGTCAAAAGACACGATGAACTGATTAAAACTATTTTCTTTCACATAGTTATTTTACTTGAAAAATC
Source organism: Aplysia californica (assembly GCF_000002075.1). NCBI lineage: Eukaryota > Metazoa > Mollusca > Gastropoda > Aplysiida > Aplysiidae > Aplysia > Aplysia californica. The sequence continues at coordinate 494,535 of NW_004797335.1, read as the reverse complement.
ACATGTTCTATTATTTAGTTTTACTTTTTCATT
>NW_004797335.1:490370-491497 GCF_000002075.1 Aplysia californica | reverse complement strand
ATATATTACGTATTATATAATATATAACGACACTAGTTGAACCAACAAACTTATTATCCCTTTAAACATCCTATTAGGAAGATAGCAATACACCTTGTTCTACTGATCATATATAGTATAATATAGGCCTAACATAATGCACGCGTCAACAATTTTGTCGTAATGTCAAAACTGCTTCGATAACATGCTTGAAAGCGCAGATAAAATCGTATGCACTATTTTACAGTGAAAGTGAACATTGGGACCGATTTTGAATTAAGATTCTACTGATAAAGCTAAAAAAAAATAATAAAAAATTGTGCCACTTTTTGTGTGTCCAAAAAAGGTTGATTGACTAAAGAGAAGTAAAATAAAATTAGAACGTATTTAAGTAGGCCTAAACAGAGAAAGAAAAAGATAGATGGACATAAATAATTACCGGCGGATATCTTTATAAAGTAGGGCCAGTAATCCGGTGACGCCCTCCAATCACCCGTTTCGAAAAGTTAAAATGTGGCTCGGTATAGGTAAGAAATCTATGGCCTCGTAATTGTCCTTGTAATTCTCCTGACGTTTTGCACCGTCGTCGACATAGTTTTAGATAATTTAGGGGGTGGGATGTTCCAACACTGCCAGTCAGGGCCTACTTGAACAGAAAAGGCTAAACCATCCCAGCAGACCAACGGAGGTACTCACAAAAGAAAATACATACACACATACACACACACGCACACACACACACACACACAGACACACACACACACACACACGCGCGCGCGCACTAAAACAAACAAACAAACAAAAACAAACAAAAAACAACAAAAAAGAAGCTGGCCCGCTCGAGAATCCAACTCACGTCATCTGTGAGCGCAGGAAGCCCTCGCCAAAGACAAAGAACTCATATGTTTTATCATCAACGTGTGGGAAACTCTTATTGGGCTTATAACATACATGAAAAGAAAATGTAAACCTATATTTTAACTAGGTCACATGGGAGGTGGTACATGTCACGCGCTTGTGGACTCCACCTCCGAGTTTGTGTCTTTGTGAGTGATTGTTTGATTTGTTTTGTGTTGTTGTTGTTGTTGTTGGTGTTGTTGTTTTATATTGTTGTTACTGTTGTTGTTGCTTGTGTTTTATGCGTGTGT
>NW_004797335.1:488700-490270 GCF_000002075.1 Aplysia californica | reverse complement strand
AGTGTGTGTGTGAGTGTGTGTGTGAGTGTGTGTGTGTGTGTGTGTGTGTGTGTGTGTGTGTGTGTGTGTGTTTACTAAAGGAAGAACCTTGTGTACATCCAACATTTAGAATGTCATAAATGTCAGATAAACGCCCTTTCTACGCCCTTTTCTATACAGGAAGGTAGTTTACAGAACTTTCGATTGAGTTCCCACAACCTTTAGGATTGGACGCACCCTAAGCTCTGTTGGTATCATGGTACAATGTACCATGGTGACTGGAAGAGTGGATAGCCCTGGTTCGAATACCCAACGGGGGAGTTTTCGACTTGGGCAGTTCTGGGGAGTTTGAGCCTGAGTACTAGTGACTGGTGTTATAGTTATATTTATAGGCTTTCGAGGCTGGCTGGCTTGGAGAAATGTGAAATTTGTAACAGGTGGCCAAACCATGACTTTAATTCTTCTCTTTTTCTTAAAAAGGCAGGCAGGACTCCGTGCCAATAGTAGCTTGCACGTCTTCATTTATTGTCTACCTGCCTCTTGTAACTTACTGTGATGTTTAGGGTTTTGCGGATTTCACCTCAAATGCAGTGATTTTTCGTTCATGGGTTTTACTAAATGTCTAAGTCTGGCACTGTTACGAGTCTCTTTTTTAAGTGTACATGTATTACCTGTTTTAGTGTGTTACATATTTTTAAAGTATATCACGTGATACACATTGCACTATTGGACAGTACTATGTGCACTTTTTTCTACTAATCAAATGGCGTCAATCTCGTAAAATGGGCCAGGGACAAAAAAAAAACAAAAAAAAAAAACAGGTCTCGACACAGTTTCCACCACCCACTTGGTATGTTATTGGACCGACGGAGTATCTATCATAGAATACTGTTACAGTTGGGAATGGATGACACGGCTGTCAGCGAAACGGGTACTTTTTCACTTATGTTAACCACATATCAACGAAACGTGAATCTGCAACTTTTTATCGCCACCCCGGATAACGCTTTGTCGCCGCGCAAATACGTCATCGGGGTGAAATCGGGCTATTAGTCGAGTTGCTGAAATCGAAGAAATCGGCATCTTTCCGACTGTTTTTATCAAACATAAATTTGGTTTTTGTTTTGTTTTTTTGCTTGTTTTTGTTTGTTGGGTGTGTTTTTCCTGCTAGCTCGTCACCTTTTATGCTCGTTTAAAACAGATTTCTGTGTGGATTTTACTTTAAAACTTTGATCAAAGGCACAGGAAATGTAAATTTGTAGTTTCTAAGGACACTCAAGCTTTGGAAGTCATCAAACTTTGGCGGCCTCTTCCTCGCTATTTTTATCTCTGACACTAGGCGACACCCTCCCCCCCCTTCCCCAACGATCGCTCCCCAACCACCTTCAATCGCAAATGTCTCGACTTCTGTTTTCTCTAGATGGGGTATTTTATTGTCATCAAAAGCAAGACAAATGAACAAGCTTTAAGAAAGTTTGACGAGCATCTGATTCTACCGTATTGCAACACAACTGTAATTCCTTTCATCAACGTTTTGCAGCAAAATCCACTCAGAATGTGTTTTCATATTGACATAGTGTTGAGCCCCCCC
>NW_004797335.1:487301-488600 GCF_000002075.1 Aplysia californica | reverse complement strand
AAAACATAAAAAAAAAAGTAGAATTAAATAAAAACAACAATACAATAAAACAAATGAATTCATGAATAAATAGATACACATATAGTATAGATAAATAGAAATTGCATAACGGGTGGAAAATGCCGGTTTCTATAATCTGATGATTTTGACGAGCGCCTGATTTCCCTTCCCACCTGGTCCAACGGCATTCAAAAAATCTTAGATAACGACTGACTTATCAAGGATGCTGTCAGTGATAACAGTCATTCCAATGTTCACTGAACGTCTCTGATCTAGAAGAGCCCTGACCTCTGAACCAAGCAGATAAATGCGATAACCTTATTGATAACCTTATTGATCTTAACGGCACACACAACTGAGCCTGTTGTAACGACCGACTACCTTTTCATTCTGAGACAATCCCCTGTACAAATGATCACTTCCTTCACCCCCACCCTTCCCTCTTTCGTTTTTTTTTCCTTATAATATTATAATGACACTGTTCATGAGGACCACCTGTACAACACGACCACTTTTCAACTCGATAGTAAATGGTCGTCTGCTCTCAGATCCTTGACATACCTCAATATTAATTATCTTGAACATCTCTCTGTAACAGTTACATTATATATTATAACAATTATGTACGCAATACACTTTTGGACACTATACTAATCAGATGACGTTAATATCATAGAAATGGGTAAGGGACAAACATGTCTTTTTAAAGGTCACCTTGAACAGGATCTATTGTATATTTCCCCCTTATGAATAACGTACTCTTTTAGCTGTCAGTGTGCACTGCATGTAACACCATTGATGCGGGGTTGAAAGAAGTATATTTTTAAAAAAATGAATAACTGTTTTTCACCCCCCCCCCCTCTTCCACCACAGACAATCGACAAAATTGGGACCACTAAGGTCACGGGCTTCGACTTACCTGCCACGGCCAATCTGGACAGAGGGGGATACAATATCTCATCAGAAGGACCAAGATACTCAAAATAATTTTTTTTAATGTCCCCACACGGGAATCGATCTCAGGTCTACTGCGTACGATGACAAAGCGCTTAACCGGTACACCACAAACATCTATATTCAGCTTTGAAAAGTTTAAGAGCTATCAGGTACAAAATAAAGACTGATGTATGCAATCTCTGTCAATCAAAACTGCTCGGTGTAATAGGGACGTACCGTGATATTCTGTTGGCTTTTCTTATTGGAGTGAGTTTGTTTGTTGAAGTTGAGGTAAGCGCATTGGCACTATAATAGTTCTTTCGTGCAGGGTAAAAAAAAAGGGGTGGGTGGGGGGGGAGTTCA
>NW_004797335.1:478979-487201 GCF_000002075.1 Aplysia californica | reverse complement strand
ACACACACACACACACACACACACACACACGCACACACACATGCACATACAGTCACACACGTACACACGCATACACACATATATACAGTCAAATGTCAACACAAACACAAAGACAGCACATTCATACAGAGTTTTACACACACACACACACACACATACACACACACAGATACACACACTCTTATAAATAACAACACCACAAAGTAAAGACAGCACACACATGCATAGTCACATATCAACACAAACACAAAGACAGCACACACAAACACAAAGACAGGACACACATACACATGACAACAACACCACAAATATAGTACACACACACACAGTCACATGACACCTACACTAACAAAGACAGCACATACACACAGTCACGTGACCAAGTCTCGGGTCAACGAATACATGCATAATACAAATTTCGCGGTGATTATAACCCCCTTCCCCCCTGTGTGTGTGTGTGTGTGTGTGTGTGTGTGTGTGCTTGTGTGTGTATGTGTGTGTTTGTGTGTGCGTGTTCATGTGTCTCTCCCTCCCTCCCACTCTGTTTGCGTTCGTGCGTGCGTGAGTGTGTGTGTGTGTGTGTGTGTGTGTGTGTGTGTTTGTTTGTGTATGTACCTATGTGTATGTCTTTGAAAGAGAGAGAGAGGAGGAGGTGAGGGGGTTGTGAGCACACTAGCTTTTTTCAAAAGAAATTGTTTGTCTTTTACATGTCATGCTCCTTACCCTCCCCTCCCCCCCTCCCCCAAAAAATAAAAAAATCTCACTCTCCATGTCGTTGCGTTCCCAATAACAGAACTTTCTTTGATATTGCCCCTATCAAGATCACGAACAAGTAAAGTTCTTTTGGGAAAACACATTTTATCGAAACAAACAAACAAAAATGTTTTTTAAAACCGGAATGAAGTAGATAAAACGTTTATAGATGTACTTGACTCAGGGTCTGTTAGCTGAATCGAGACAGCACAATCCTTTCTTACAGCGTGTTTTAAATTGCAGGTTGTATATAGCTCTAACTCCTTTCAACACTCTATGGATATATATTTAAAAGGCGACGAGACCTCTGGATCTAATGACCATTTTAGATAGGATCGAGCCAGATGGGCGAAGAGCCCCCCCCCCCCCCCCAAAAAAGCCAACCTCAACCAAAACATACAACAAAACGAAACAAACAAACAAACAGAAATCAACAAAAAATAAAATAAAAATCCCCAAACAACAACAACAAACAAACAATGACTGACTGATTGACTGATTGATTAATTGAATGCTTGATTGATTGAAAATCATACTCTTTCTATTAGTTTGACAAAAAGTACCTAATTTTTATATTCTCTCTAAAGATGCTGCGAATGGCACACAGTGGTGCATCTGGAAGAAAAACGAAAAAACAGCAAATGGTGGGCCCGACATCATGGTGGATGTTCTGATTCCCTGCGCGCTGTCATCGTCTCTAAGGAAAGAGAGTGAGTTGTTATTTTTGGTTTTTGGTGTGTTTTTTTTTCTTTCAATGTACGTGTTTTAGGCCCCCAATAATACATGTTGAAATCAGGCGCTCGTCAGACGATGGGTATCGAAGAAACCGACATTTTTTCGCTCGGCCGTCAATTTTTGTGTGTTTTGCACACCTTTTATTCTCATTTAAAAACCCGTTATTTTTCGTGTTGCATTTTTCTTTTTAAAATGTTGATCAAATCAATACAAACGTGTAAATTTGCCGTTGCTGAGGGCACTAGAGCTCTGGAAGTCACCAAACTTTGGCGGACGTTTTCTAACTAATATCACTCCTGACCCCAGGCGATCTTCACTTCCTTCAATTACAAATATTTCGAATTCTATTCAAGATTGAAGGATGGTTTTTTTTTCATACAAAGCAAGATAAATGAACAATCTTTTTAAGAAAATCCCCATAATTATCAAGTCTAAAATTGACGAACGCCTGATTCCACCGTGCCGTGACACATTTACATAGCATAGGAGGCAGGCTTTGACACTGCGTGTCATGCAGGGCCAACTCCAACAGAAAGACCCGAGGTACTCAGTAAAGGTTCTTCTCAAACGGGAATCGAATTTGAATCTTTTGCGTGCGAGGGCGAAGTGTCTAACCACTACATCACGGCAGACGCCAGTTTGATGCCATTTAAAAAAAAAAATGAAGCGTATTCAAGGCAGAGTACATGTTAATGGCTGAACTATAATTATGTGCTTGTAGCATAAATGTCATGTGAGTAAAAACTGTAGATTGTGAAGCGCATAGAGCTTGGTGTTGAGCGGGGAATTTGCGCTACGCTATCAATTATTATTACTATTTAAACAGAGGTAAATGGATATGATAACCGCCATTTAAAGCTCAGAAAGAGCAAGACCCGTAGACACACAATAAGATCAGATGAGATAAGATACCATTTCATTGCTCTCCACAAAGAGAAACATACTATACATGTTCACTTACATGTCAATACCCCTCCCCCCCTAATAAAACAAGCAAACACAAACAAATAAAAAAAATAATAAAAAAACGTGCACACAAATACATACACATACTTACACATGCTATGGATAGATGAACTTACACAATTATGTTATTCTTACACAGGTGAAAATTACTGGAAATAGACAATTATAGTTTATTTTATTTTTAGTAAACGTTTTAACGCACTTGCAACACAATAAGGTCATAAAAGTACCGAAGATTGGAAGTGTTACAAAAAAGTAACGAACACCAAAAAGAAGGGAAAGAGATAAAGACGAATAATTGTTTGATAGCAAAGAAGAAAAAAACCCACACCACACCACACCACACCACACCAGACCAGACCAGACCAGACCAGACCAGAGCTGCACCCACCAGCCACCAGCGAAAAATGACTGTTTTTTTTTTTAAAAGTGGGATCTACTAGTGGCGACCCGTAACCATTAGCTAGATACAGAAGAGCGAATAAAGGATGACTAGAGAAAAACAACGAAACACCACCAAAGTACCTTGTGTACAACTTCAGGTCTTGTTCTCTTTCTATTCCACAGTTTGTGAAGCAGAAGTATTCTTTCTGTGAAGCGAAGACATGTTTTGACGTCATCTCCTAACTATACTACTGCGACGTCATCATCGAGTTGTAATGTGACATTATCGGCCTAGAAATATCGCGAGTTATTGTGACGTCATCAGCAAAGGAGTATAGTGAGATATTGTGACGTCATCGGCAAATACATATCTTGAGATTTTGGGACGTCCCAGGCAAGAGACTCCGTGGGTCCTTTAACAAAGAGATACTGTGACGTCATCATTATGAGCTCGTCAGAAGAAGACGCATTTCAGGACGCTTACGTCGCAGTGGGCAGCCTGGAGAGCGAGAGGTTTTTCGACGCTACTCCCGGTTCTTGGGCAGAAGAAAAAGGGCCGGCCCATCATCTAGTCTCTGATCGTGAGCGATTCCCTCATTACGAAGGTAATAAGTCTGAAGTTAATCGTTTCCCTATAGATTTTATTGACAACGTACACGGCGGTGAAACGTCAAGAGATGAAGACGATGATGGCGACGAGGATAAGAATGAAAATTGTCCTCGAGAAGGGAGGACTCTGACTAACAAAATCGCTCCAATAGAAACTAGTTCAGAAACGAGCGAAAGGGATGGTTTCTACTCCGATATCGCACTACTATCAGAAGAGGTGGATAAAAACAGTGACGAGAGTCCTCGTCCTCGAAGTCAGGTTATCAGAGGGGCAGATACAAAAGTCATTCACGGACCGGAAGAAACGGACGGAAGAGTAAAAGAACAGTTATGTGAGGTCAGTGACCCTGAAGATACAAACAGTCGTTTTATTGTCGATAGTTCGGATTCCGTCATTCCTCAGCTAGATGCTGATAGTGCACGTTTGGTAGCCGGTGTGCTGCAAACAGATGACCATTTGGTGGATGATGTGGATAGTGTTGCAAGAGCAGGTAGAGTGACTGATGGATTGGGTCATGCTGAAAGAATAGACCCTAAACAAAATGATGATGATCTGAAACCATCCAATGTTTCGGAGAGCAAAATTGTCTCTCCCTCTTCGACGAACGTTTTCCCAGGATTTTCTGAGAAAAAAGAAAACGCCGTGAAGCCAGATGATTCAGACAGTGTGAGGTCTCCTCAGATTGAGGAGCAGCAACGATTTGATTCGAAAAGTTCGCCTGGATCTATCGCTTCTTCAGAATCAGAAACTGCAATCGGGTCTAATGGTGAGTCTTGTGAGTCATCCCAGTCAGCTCAACAGGCCAGCTCTGATGAGGAGTTTCATTATAATATGTCTGAGAATGAGTTGAACACATTTAGGGATGAGGATGACTTATTACATACAGCAGGAGACACCTGCGCTACACACTCGCTGCGCGTGTCAGGTGGGTTAAACAAGGGTAGCAACAGCACAGAGGCCGCACAGACACGAGCTTACAATACAAACAACGATGTTGCTCCCGATTCTTCTTCTCAAAGGAAACATTTACGTAGCAAAGAGACAGAACAACTTGGCTGCCTACCAGAAGTTCCACAACCGCGTCATATCTTGTCTTCTCTTCCCTCCCCATGCACAAACTCTACCCACAAAGACAGCAGAGATAATTCTGTTTCCAAGACTCGGCCTTCCATTTCTGGCATAACTGATGAAAGTGCGTTCGCTCAAAAAGCGCCGAAAAATCCTTCAACCAAACTTCTTCATAGCCCTACTCTCATCCGATACGACAGCCCAATGGTGGACGAGCAGGCTCCGCCGACTCAGCCGTCTGGCTCCATCACTCCATCTGTGACGTCAGAACATTCTGCCAACGTTCCCGTAGTAACCGCCGCCGCTCGCGGAATGAAGAATGACGTCATCAAAGTTGGTGCTTCTACTCAGCAGAGTATGGAGAGGGTTCATGCTACATCTTCAGAAGACAACAGCTATGGCGTTGTCGATGACGAAAGGACACCGTTGCTGTGTAGCCGAAACGAAATCAAAGTGTATCGGCGGCGGTGGTACGTTCTATTTCTGTTCTGTCTCAGCGCCCTCTTGCAGGTGAGTTGTTTTCTTGTTGTGTTGTTGTTGTTGTTGTTGTTGTAGTTGTTGTTGCTGATGTTGTTGTTGCTGCTGTTGTTGTTGTTGTTGTTGTTGTTGCTGCTGTTGTTGTTGTTGCTGCTGTTGTTGTTGCTGAAATTATTGCTGATGTTGTTGTTATTGTTGTTTGTCGTCGTCGTTGTTGATGCACTTGCTGTTGTCGTTATTTCCATTAAAATTTACTTTTGTTGTTGTTGTTTTCCTAACATGTGACTACACGAGTCATTAATTAAAATAGAGAAGCTTTGTGTAAGCATGCGTTCGAGTAAATAGAAGCACAAAGATAAAATGAGGATCATTTACTGCAGGAAAATAGCAAGATAGACAGAAATAATCATCAGTTAGTCAGTTAGCAGGTGAACTGTTATAATCTAACCTTTTATCATCAATACGGAATGGCTGAGTTACTGCATACGGTTTGAAAAACGTAAAATACTCATTGAAATATTTCCCCCCACGCGAGAATCGAATATTTCTTCTGTGCAGACGGCCAGTGAGTATAACCAATATACCACAGACTCTGTTACAAAAAAAAAGGGAAATCAACATAATCATTTTAATGTTTTTTGAGGAACCCGTCAACCTTGAACGAGTATTTGTTCATTTGTATTCAGTAAAGAGAAGCACACCGACACAATAATGGTCAGTTAGTGCTGGAAAAAAAAGTAAGACCGGCAGAATAGAAACGCCGAAAGGAAAGTAAAGAAGTAGAACCTGCCAGGGGCGCCCTTCAACCACCCGCGCGACTGGTCAAACCTACTAAAGAATTAGCATTTCTGTATTACTGTTTTAACATCTTCAATGTTGAGAGTTTCCATCTATGTTTTGTACAAGCAAATTAAAATGTTCATTTATGAGAATTTAGAAAACAATATATGTGAAGTGTGCTGACAAAATGAGGTTTTTTTTGTTTTTTGGATTCCAGCCCTATGGAAATAGATACATCACGCTTATAGGGTGCGTTTTTTAAAACACTTTATAAGTATAAAATAGTAAAAACCTGGTGTTCCCAAATAGCAGGACATCATCAGAAAATCTACAAATTTGACCCAAGTGTCGATTTTTAGTCCAATATCTCCATTTGTGAATTGCGAGAAGTACGAGTAACTCATTTTCTCAGCTCACCTCACATATTTTATGTTCCTTTTTGATATTTGGAGAAAAACGCATGAAATGCTTTGCAGCCCATGTATTTCCATAGTATGGCTTATTTCCCAAGCCTAATATAGGGTGAATCCTCAGGTTTTAGCCGTGTACATTTAGATGGGTCTGAAGATGTACGTAAACTTTTTTCAACTCACGCCTCAACTCACATTAGCCAAAGTCTGATACCCTTATTTTGGAAAATGTTTTACGGCACTCTCAACTGCATAATAAAGGCGTATTGTACATACTGTGAACAGATGAACGCCGTCTGGTAGTGTCTCATCGCCTCTGGCTTAGCGCTTGGTAAACGCAAGCACCCGCCAATGTACACGATCACTAGCTTATCAAATTCTATCCCCAACGAACACCACCAAGTCACGCTGATATTGATAATGTTCTTTAACTAGAATATTACTCTACTAGTCCGGGTCTCACTCAATCACAAAAAGCTGACAGTTGAAATATGACAACAGATTTTTTTCAAAAATTATATGAAGAACAGGCCAGTCCCCAGAACGAAACCACGAGAAGACAAATTACAGCAGAGCCATTTTCTTCATGAACTAAAATCTACGGAAAAAGCCAAAACAAAACAAACAAACAAAAACTGCGACAGTCTCTGTGTCTTTCACATTCGTAAAAACCCGTGGGCTGTAGAGATTTTCTCTTTGTTAGGATCACTTTGTGTCCTCTTTTATATCCCCACGCAGAACATTTTACATTTTGCTCCATTTTAAATTAAAATATTTGTCCATATTTCAAGTCTTTACACGATATTAATTATACTTTTTTTTATATTCTTGCAACACGAACAGTGTACACGGCTCCAGGCTACCATGTTGTCCTTGTACAGTAAGCCAGTATTAGCTTCCGAAATGTCACAATTCCACAACACATAGATCTACATCCAGAGAAAAGACATGGTCCAAGCTATCAAGACACACAACACAATGCTTTCCTGAAAAGAATTGAAACATATTATTATCGTGCCAAATTAAGAAAGGAAAAACTTTGATCCTTTCACGACTGTACTATACTGGGGGTCGAAAGAAAGGTACCACTTTTTGATTGTATGTAAAATCTAGTCGTTACACTTTTCCTTTCACTCGAGTAATACAGAGTAGTCTAAACTGTAGGTCATATTATAAGCTTAACATTTAGGTGCTTCAATGGGTGTTCACAGCACTAACACAAAATAATGTTTTAAAATGACATTTTGTTCCAGACCACGCGGCCGTTTTAATTTAAAAAAAAAGAAATTTAGGTCTTTGTTTATCAAAATTCACGCGTCGGTAGCCTAGTGGTAAGGCTACCGTACCCATAATCTTGGGAATAGGGTTCGGGGTTTGGTCCTTTCGGAGATGGACGTTAAATAACCGAACAGTATTGATAGCGGCGTTGAACTGACACCATTTTCAAAATCCACAACAACATATGTAGTAGTTGTTGTTGTTATTGTTATTATGGTAGTTGTTATTATTGTTTTTTAAATTTGACTGTTTTAAGTTATTTATTGTGAGTGGTTGGCCGGTGCAATGGTGTAATTTGTTCCTTTTCCCCCCCTATCTAATACCTATCGTCTTTCTCTCTCCTTTTTTTCCCAAATATTTTCTATCTTGTAAAACTTCAACACTTACATGATTTAATTGTGTTGCAAGTGCCGGAAGCAAGACGCTTATCAAAAATAATATTCTTGATTTTCAATTAATCATTTTTATACCTTTCCAGGGTTTGAACTGGGGCACATGGGGCCCAATCACACAGTCTCTGAAGGCGGCGTTTGATTGGACGGACGGGTCGGTGGCTCGGTTGGCTCTGGTTGGGAACACGTCATACGTCATCTTCTCTGTGCCTGTCTGTCTGATGGTGGAGAGGAAAGGTAGGAGAGAGTTTTGGGAGGGATAGAGAGAGAGGGGGATAGAGAGAGAGGGGGGATAGAGAGGAAGAGAGAGAGGGAATAGAGAGAGAGGGTGGATAGAGAGGGAGAGAGAGAGAGAGAGAGAGAGAAGAA
>NW_004797335.1:476937-477905 GCF_000002075.1 Aplysia californica | reverse complement strand
CATCATCATCATCATCATCATCATCATCATCATCATCATCATCATCATCATCATCATCATCATCATCATCATCATCATCATCATCATCATCATCATCCAGTACCAGACACTGCTAGATCTGAGACAGAAATCGGCGAATATGGTTCTCCATTCATTCCTTTGCTCAGATGCTCTTTAAAAAAGCTACGTTTCTCTGATCTTTCCCCGTTACCCATTTTTTTCAGGTTCCCTAAGTAGCTTGCTCTGGGCCTACCCCCGCCTCGTTTGCCTTCAATTTTGCCAGTGAGAGCTACATGTTCAAAACTTTTACGTCTATTCAGGTGTCCCAAAAACTGCATTTGTCGTTTCCTGATTGTGGGCAACGGGAAACCACTGCTGTAATATCCCAAGAACAATCATGGAAAAGAAAAAGATTTTTAAAAGTATTTTTTTCACCATGAAAATGTCTCTGAAGGACTTCAACGTAAATACTTAATCATGGGAGAGCCTAGCTCCGGACAGACCCAGCTGAGGAACAGTAGTCACAGCGGGCAGCAAATCATTTGGCGCTTCGCGAATAAGAAATGCTGAAACCAAGAGCAAAGCCCGCAAACTGTACACATTCACAAAGTGGTTGTGGAGCTTTTTGATTTATTCAAAATGTGGCTAAATTTTCGGTGCCAGAATTGGTATCATCGACAACAGCAGAAGACACAAGTCATAATTTTAACATTTAATGCTTCTAACTCTCCTATTTCGCTGGAGAAATATTTTCCTCTACGGATGTATTGGTCATCGTCCGAAACGGAGAGACGGGCTATTGTGCAGCGTAAATTGTTCAAGACAGCCACACATTGTTTAGGACAAAAGCTATAATCTAATCTGGGCCAATTGGAAGTCTTCGACGATGTCATTTTAATATAATAATAAAAACCGTGATATTGATATTAATAATAAGAACAAGAATTATTGTTGTTAATCCTTGTAAT
>NW_004797335.1:474332-476025 GCF_000002075.1 Aplysia californica | reverse complement strand
GGGGTCTGTGAAATATATTTTTCTAAAATAATCCGCTAAAACACTTTTTCCAAGATGAACGTCAAGACATTTTTTTTTCTAAAATGGTTTGTAAAAATAAACCACCAAAACTCTTTTCTCGGCAATGCTTTTGTTTCTTTTACTTTTTTTCTAATACGATATGGAAAATTCAAAAACAAATCTCTTTTTTCCCAAGAATAATGAAAAAAAACAAACAAACACCCCCTTCCCAAAAACAAAACAACAACAACGACTCCCCTAAAACAAACAAACAATAAATCTAAAAGAATCAGTGAACCTCTTTTCCAGTGGTTGATAACACCAAAAAAAAAAAAAAAAAAAAAAAAAAAGAGGAAAAGTAAAGAAAATCCCAACCGAAAACATTTAACCTTTTTGTGTGTCCAGGATGACAACTTTCGGCCAGGTGTTGGTGGCCTGGGGAGCAATTGTGCCGTTCAGCGCGGTGTCCCTGTTGTCTTCTCTGTGGTTCCCGATGTCACAGAGGACCACCGCCACCTCTCTGGCAACGCTCTTTGGCTACGCCGGTGTGGCTGCAGGCTTTATCATCGGTAAGTGAGTTGTTAGAGTGGTGGTGGTGGTTGCAGCAGCAGTTGCAGAAGCAGGAGCAGCAGCAGTTGCAGTAACCACACTAACAGCAACTCTTTTCATCTTGGAAAAATAATAATAACAGTAGCAGCAGCAGCAGCAACAACTGCAGCATCAGCAGCAACATTAGTAGCTACAACACTTTCAGCAGTAACACTAATAGTAACTCGATCAACATCAACAACAACAACAACAACAACAACAAGGACAACAACAATAACAACCGCAGCAGCATAAGCAGAAATAGCAACACCACTTTTAGCATGCCTATCAACAACAATAGAAACAACAACAGCAGCAACAATAACAGCAGCAGCAGCAACAACAACAACAACAACAACAGCACCACAAAAACGAAAACAACAGCAACGCCACCAACAGCAGCAACAACAATAAAATAAAATGCAGTAGATGTTGTTGTAATTTTTGATGATGACCATGATGATGGTGTCGTAGTTATTTGTGTTATTGTTGTTGTTGTTGTTGCTGCTGATGTGGATGAGGTAGTAGTTGTGCGTGCCTGCAATTAATATCAGTGTTGCAACCGCTTAAGGTTTGTTATCATGACAGTATGTTATATTAATATGTTATGTTATTAACGTTTTCATGTCATAGTGCAGGAAAATCTTACCTCACAAATCGTTATAAAAATACAACAATAACAATAACACGGTTTTCGTATAGAGCTAATTCCCGTTCAAAAGCAAGCTTTAAGCTCTGTACAATCTATTTGTTCCACGGAAAGGATTGCTGTTGTCTGTTCTATCTTACATATCCATGAAATGTCTAACCTATTTAAGCAACCTCTTGTTCAGGACAATCACCTGTACAAACGACCACTTCTCACTTCCCCCTTGCGTTTTATAAAATAATAATTATAATGGCACTCTACAAGGGGGCCACCTGTTTAAAATGAACTCTATTCACCTCGACAATGGTTGGTCGTCTCGAACAGATTCGAAAATCCTCGATCGAAAGAGAGCTCTTAGCGCTTGACAGTCTATATTGTTACAGTTCTAGTAATTAAGTGCTGGGGGAGAGAGAGAGAGAGAGAGAGAGAGAGAGAGAGAGAGAGAGAGAGAGAGAG
>NW_004797335.1:472178-473557 GCF_000002075.1 Aplysia californica | reverse complement strand
TATGTGCGTGTGTGTGCGCGCGTGTGTGTGTATATGTGTGTATATGTGTGAGTGTGTGTGTGTGTGTTTGTGTGTGTGTGTGTGTGTGTGTGTGTGTATGTGTTTGTGGGTGTGCGTGTGTGTTTGTTAGTTTGTGCGTATTTATTTGCATGTGAGTTTGTCTGTAATTTTGTGTGTGTGTGAATGTGTGAATGTGTATGAGTGTGTGTGTATGAGTGTGCGTGTATGTGTGTGTGTGTGTGTTGTGTGTGTGTGTATGTGTGTGTAAGTGTATGTGTATGTGTGTGTGTGTGGGTATGTATATGTGTGTATGTGTATGTTTTGCGTGTGATTTCGCCTATATATATATATATGTGTGTGTACGGGTATGTTTTTCCAAACACACATAAAATATTCTACCAAGACGTATGGAACTCAGTACCCATTAATTATACATTCATGACGCCCCAATTCTTGATATTACCCGCTGACCTCTCATAGAATTTGTTCTAACCATCTGTTCCGTCCCCAGGTAACTGCACAAACGTAAAGGAGGTCACTGACGCCATCATGACCTACCTTTATTACGGTGAGTTGACTTTTGTATTTTGTTTTGGTTAGAGTTTTACGGCCCTCGTTACTGTATAAGGTCGTATGAGCGCACGAAACACATCAATTTTTTTTTTCAGTTTGATAGAAATTCATTTAGAATTTTGCTTGGATTGCGGCCGAAGCCTACTCTTATCGATTTTGGACACCCAAGTGTTTTTTAACGTGCGCAACTTTCACAAGACTCCTCCGAGATTTTTACACCTTATCCGAGATGGCTAGAGGCTAGATCTTACCTACTATAAGATCAGGGGTGTGGCTGAAAGAAAACAGTAAGAAGGAACCAAGAAGTAGCAGCAGAAATGCAACAGAAAGAGTCAGGATCCCAGAGAAGCAGCAAAGAGTGTGGGGGCAGAAAGTGGAGAAGAAAGCAGACGACAGAACATGGTTAGAGATCATGAAAGTAGGTGAAACGAGAACATTTTGGAGAATACAATTTTCCGTCGATGTCAGGTTTTGAACCCGGGGCCTATTGAATGAGAGGCAAACACCATACCCCCTAGACCACAAAAGCCCCCGGTGACTTAACCCATTTTACGTCGTTTCTTAATCCATGTGAGTCCCCTTTGGACCAATTTTCGTATTATCTGATCCTTTTTTAACCTTTTGTGCAGGTACATTTATTCGTCCTGGTTAGTAATCGGGCGAAATAACAATTACTGTTATCATCGGCATCGACTATAAGCTGAGGTAACAAAAGTTCAACTCTACCAAACACACTTACGTAGTTTTGAGAATGTTGTATTCTCCCATAAGTGAGGTGTGTGTGTGTGTGTGTGTGTGTGTGTGTG
>NW_004797335.1:467994-469591 GCF_000002075.1 Aplysia californica | reverse complement strand
TGTGTGTGTGTGAGTGCGCATGTGTGTGTGTGTGTGTAATTATAATTTGTATGTATGTGTATATTTATATATTATATATATGTTACAGTAAGCATACGTTTCTAGTGTTTACGCGTAATCACTGAATATTTTAGTGAATACACGTAATCCCCGTTTGACGCAGGGGTTTCACGTAATTGCTGAAATTTCTAGTGATTACGCGAAATCCCTAGAATTAGACCTATCATTTTACCTGTTCTTACTATTGAACATTCAGTGAATTCACGTAATAGCCCAATCCGCTGTACACTGACTCAGTTTGGTGTGCTTGCTATGGACCGCAGATAGTTATAAGTGAGCTTGTTTTGAACCACAAATGTGTTATTGGTGTGCTTGCTAAAAGGTCGTCTCTCTTCATTATTCGCCTTCCTCAAGCAAAGTCAAGATTCTATCGAGGAAACGTTTAGTGGACATTTTCTGCTCATTGGTGCATCCGTTATTCTACAAAGCAATAACGGATCAGAATTCACTTCACAGAGCTGAAGGAAGTTTGGCCAAACCAAAAAATGGTCAGTGATAGGTTGAGCTAGCAAATGGTGATATTAAAGATATGCTCGTGGCTTGGATGGCTGATAATGACTCACAGGATTTGCCTACGGGCATCAAATTTGTTCAGTTCCAGAAAAATAGTGCTCTTCATTCCGGTATAAAGTTCTCTCCATATTCTGCATGTGAAGCTCGTGTTGGATTTACAACTTCGTCTTTGCCGGAGGAAGCGATTGCTCGGATGGAGACCGAGGAAGATCTTCTTGCTGTCAATGAAAACTCACTCTCCGAAACGGATGGGGCTGTAAACCAGATCGAAGCCACAAGCGAAGAAACACCAACAGTTGGTTTGATAGACGGTGGTGTACTTCCAGTCGAACTTGAAAGCACATCAGCACAAGACATCGATCGACCCACAGGACCTTCCTTGCCCTCAACAACTCCATCAGCCTACGATGTTGACAGCCCTGGTTCTTATGGACAATCGAAAGAGCATGTGACGTCTCTCTCAACCTCTTCATCTGACAGTCCTGGTTCCCCTGCTGAAAACCTTAGGGTAGAAGAACGCATCAAACAAATGCGTCGTCGTGAAGCAGCCAATGCACAAACTTCTCAAGCAGAGAGAATGGTTAAAAGTGGTCGTGTAGATATGCGAGCTGGCAAACAAGGAGACAACGTTTGTGTGCCAGTTCCACTTGTTGATCGTGGGAGAGGCTATCCCAGAAATATCCTTGGTGTTATACTTGACGGACAAGAAGACACAGACCAATATAAGATAGCCGTAAAAACTGGTATTCGTAGTGGTTTGTATTCCAGAAATCAATTCGATCTGTGCCCTGAGCGTCTTCTGAACACCCACGACATAAATACCGTAAAAATAGTTTCACCTCGTTCGGCGGTGATTTTTCAATCCTCTTCATCTGATCATCTCTTAGAATTTTTAAATGCTTCGTTTATAGATTCTGGAGCATGTGTGTGTATATTTGTGTGTAAGAGAGAGAGAGAGAGAGAGAGAGAGAGAGAGAGAGAGAGAGAGAGAGACTATTGATATCCTTGTACACCTTGTTCGTGA
>NW_004797335.1:462655-465311 GCF_000002075.1 Aplysia californica | reverse complement strand
GGCTACAGGTGTGTGTGTGTGTGTGTGTGTGTGTCAGTGTGTGACGCAACAATGGCTACTCGCCATAATAGCTTATCATGTTGGTCGTAATTTAACATCAATATAATATTATAGAGGCCAGGCTGGTTTGACCTTTTGACCTTACCTTTCAAAATGACCCAGGACACATCACCCGAGCAGACAGACTTTTTGTGAAAATATACAGTGGCGTCCAAAAGAAACTTGAAAATGTATTCACCGAATCATTGTGTTAAAGCCTTACACTACCCACTCTTGCAGCATACTACAGATTTCAACTTAATAAGTTAAGGACCACCTTGACAGACATCCCTGATTTTTTAAAAGTCCGAAAAATGACAGCAAGGAATGTTTCAATTTTGTTTGCTCTGAAAACGTTAGTGGATTACCAAGCTTCCTAAAGGGACAAAATCACCACGTGAGGCGTGGAAATCCTCGGGGAATTTTAGCCAAATTTGCCGGTTTTTATCGACTTGTGCGCGACACCCCGGACATTCCTCAGTTAAAATTTCTGGTGCACTTCCTAAACGTACGTACGGTCTCAAAGTGTGCTCACTTTGGTGGCAATATAAGCCGCTGTTTGCGCAAAATCCAGTAGGGCCTATCGCACCAACATGCCACCAAGACGAAGGCTGAGAGACTTTGATCGTGTCAGAGCTATGGCATGGCTGCAGGATGGAGTTGGAGCCCGAAAAGTTGCCAGAAGGCTTGCAGAGTCACACTCTGTCATTGTCCGCTTAAGGCAGCGCCATCAAACCACTGGTTCAGTCCAAGAATGCCCACGTGCCGGTTGACCCAAGAAGACCACCCAGAGTGTTTGCAAGTGGTCCTTAACTTATGCTGAAGTCTGTAATTTAAAGATTAATAAATTCTCCGTCATCTGACATATTATTGTTTCAATATATGTCAAGAGACGCCCGAGATATGGTCACTCAAAACTGACCTTAAAATAATCAGGCTTGGCAAAATTGTGCAAAATCAAAGAAATGTAAAATTGTCTTCGCGCGTGTGTTGAGGAGTATAGATTTTGATAGACTGGACATGATACATTGCATATCGAATGAATGGACAATTTTGTCTCTGCAAATATTATATTTCTTTAGTGTCAAATAAAAAAATAAAAAAACAGAGCAATCACAAATATTACGCAAAAATTGGACTTAATATTAAATGTGCTTATTGCTATTTTGTATAGGCGCCACTGGTTTTGTATTGGGTACGAACCCTTTGGGCATCGACTCTATTACATTTCTGACATAACTATCGGTAATTTCATTCCAAATGTCATTAGCAAACAATTTGGAGCAAATACGATTTTCATCAGTTGCTGTTTCATGGGACTTCACATACTAGTAGGATTCATATCTTGGCTATTTACTAGTGGCCACCCCAACGTTGACATGATTTGGTTTTCCAACAATTGTCTGGTGGCATTGGGCCTGTGACTCTGTGAGAAAAGGTTTTGCTATGCATGGAGGTATCTACTTGAATGACACCACGACGAAAATAAGGGTAAGACGTGACGTTCCGGCACTTGCGCGATGTAGTTCACAAAACAAGCCATCCCGTGATTCTCGCGAGGATGGCTTTATTCATTCCACCCTTGACCGCCTCAAACCAAGGCATTTCGTGGCGTCTGCTCCTCACTGACAGATGATTAGTCCAAAATCTAACTAACACAGTCCATATGCACAAAAAAAGGTTTTGTGTTTTACACGAAGCCAATTGCTCCTAAACAAAAACAAAAGCATACTAATGAACACGTTATGTAATGTTAAGTTCCCATTTTGCAAGGTATTTGTGACTTCTCTATTTTCTAATTTGATTGAAAATGTCATCTGAAGATGCTGTTCATTGCAGATACAATAATATTCTCTTTTCATTTTGATACTCAATACAAGTCCATTTCACCAGTTGATGCACCTCAATACACGCGCGAACACATTTTTACGTTTCTTTTATTTCGCACATTTTTGCCAAGCCTGATTTTTAAAGGTTAATTTTGAGCGACCAAATCTTGGGCGTCTTTTAACATAAATAAAATATTAAAGTGTCAGATGATGCATAATCCATTTCGCTTTATATTGACATTCTGCATGAATGGTTAGTGCAAGGCTTTATCACGATGATTGAGTGATTACATTTTCCAGTTTCAATTGGACGCTACTGTATAATGCAATACATATTATGTATAATTAAGTCGATACTGTCTAAGACGGCCACACATTGTCGAGGAGAAAAGTGACCGTCGTACAATGCCATTAAATTGTAAATGCAAGGGGGGAAACTGGGACGTGGCCGATTGTGCAGGTAATTGTCATATTATTATACGGGTGGCCCTTAGAGCAAGTTCCACTCTATACGTATACTATTTTATTGTATAAACAAACAAATTAAAGCATTTCAAGCACAGTCGAGGCTTCTCTAATAGCGACCCGTGAAAGGCATTCACTGATAATATAAACAGCCACTTCTCATTTCCTCCTACTCTCTTACGACATCTCTAATTTTCGGCACTTATGACAAGAGCAAAGTGTGCTGCAAGTGCTGTAAAACCTTTACTAAAACAAACATTAGTGAGCTAATTGTGTTGCGAATGTCGTAAAACATTCACCAATAATAATAATAATATAATAAT
>NW_004797335.1:457334-461053 GCF_000002075.1 Aplysia californica | reverse complement strand
GCCCCCCCCCCTCCCCCAATCCACACAGGCGTTCTCTGGATGAACTGGCTGCTCATCGCTTCCATGGCCGCCTCAGTGGTCATCTTGTTAATGACCCGCGTCCACTACCGCCGGACAAACATTGACCTGGAGATCGTGGTCGAACCGCCTGAGACCGCCCCAGCAGAGAGGCTGCAAGCTTAGAGTTAGAGAATCTTCCCATGGAGGTCAAATGTGAGGCACCAGGCGCTCGTCAAAATAATGAAATCTGAGAAATCGGCGTTTTTCGGCCAGTTTGAAATTCTTTTTTCAAATTTTGGTTTTTTGGCTGAACACCTTGTACGTTCATTCAAAAACACTTTTATGTGTGGATTTTATGGAAAAATATTAATTAAAGGCACAAAAATGTAAATTTGTAGTTTCCAAGGACTCTTTAAGCTGTGGAATTCACCAAACATTGGCGGTCATTTTCTCGCTAATTTTACTTCTGAAACCAGACCACCCCACCTCCTTCTATCGCAAATATCTCGACTTCTATTCAAGATAAATGGATATTGTTTCCATTGAAAGCCAGGCAAATACATAACCTTTAAGATGATATCAATAACTCCATACGCCCCAAAATTGACGAGCGCCTTATTCCACTGAGTCGTGACACAAATGTCAAATGCAAGGCATCGAGGTAAAACCAGGCGCTTGTGAAAATGTGAAATTCGAAGAAATCGTTATTTTTTTTATCTGTAGTTGGACAATTTTCATCAGTTTTGTTAATGTTTTGGGTTCAAACCCCTTTCCGTCCATTTAAAAACACAAATCACTGTGTGGATTTCACTGAAAAGGCATTGATCAAAGGTGTAAAAAAAATGTAAATTTGTAAGTTTCCAAAGTCACTACAGTGCTTTAGAGGTCACCAAATTTTAGTAGCAATTTTCTAGCTAATTTTACTCTGACATAAGACAACCCCCACCCACTTCAGTTGCAAATATCTTTATCTTGACTTGTTTTTAAGATAGTTTACTATTTTTTTCACTAAATAATAAGACAGGTGAACTTACTTTAAGATGGTACCAATAACTTCATTAATTATACCTAAAACTTCACGAGGGCCTGATTCCACCGTGTAGTGGCAAATTGACCTTATACCCAATGTACACTGCCACGTTTTCCTTTATTAAGGGGCAAAAGCTTCTAATCTCGCACAATACGACCGATTCGACTCGCCACCTTGAAAAAAACAAATGTTTGATTTGAATATCACGGTTGGATTTAGTTGAATTCTGTCGTATTGTGCCAAAACTGCAGCTTTTTGTCCTCTCCATGAAAGAAACTCCTACTGGCCCCGACTGCATTTAAAAAACCCACATTGGCAGTCAGAATAACTCTGTTTTTCTCCTGTCTGAGGAGAGTTTTATTGGTTGATATTAATTATGTGTGATAACATGTTGACCTCTGTGGTACATTCCTGAAAACGAGTGTGTACTTTTTTGGAGAGAGAGAGAGAGAGAGAGAGAGAGAGAGAGAGAGAGAGAGAGAGAGAGAGAGAGAGAGAGAGAGAGAGAGAGAGAGAGAGACGTATTTTAGAAAAAAATATTGTATTGCAGGTATTGTGCTCTATTTTGGAACGAAGGACAGAAAGAGAGGAAGAGAAAGAAAGGAAGGAGAAAGAGAAGAAGAAGGAGAGAGAGAGAGAGAGAGAGAGAGAGAGAGAGAGAGAGAGAGAGAGAGAGACAGAGAGAGAGAGACAGAGAGAGACAGAGAGAGAGAGAGAGAAGAAGGAGAGAGAGAGAGAGAGAGAGAGAGAGACAGAGAGACAGACAGACAGACAGACAGACAGACAGACAGACAGACAGACAGACAGAGAGAGAGAGAGAAAGAGTATAGACTGAGAACTAAATATCTGTTTTTAAAAAAGTACAAGTATTGCAGAAGGACGATAATTTTGTTTTGGTTGTGACTACTTATAATGTAAAACGCCAAAGCCACACTAAGGTGTGCCTCCCTTGAACTCAAAGGGAATTTGGTTGACATGACACAGATTTGGCTGTTCTTTACTTGTTGATCGGTTGAATAAATACATTCTCAGATTGGCTTAGATCTACTATAGCCTTGTCTGTTTGATTAACTGTGCTTCTGTTTCATTTGTCAACTATTCAAGTGTAGTGTTTGTTTAGTTTGGGAAATAGTTTTACGGCACTTGCAACACAATTTGGTTTTATTAGTGCCGAAGACTAGAGGCGTTACAAGAGAGTAACAACCGTTGCGAAGCGTCTATATAATCAAATAATCACTGCTTCCCTTCCTATTTTTGAAACATTGTCACAGTCAAATTCACCCATAAACGTAAACCTCATAAATTTAATGTAAAAAGCCGTTCATAATCACCCATGAACAATAGACTATGCCTAACCTTCAAAATCGTTTAATTGCCACAGGAATAGCCTGTTCGCCCCTATCAGGCCACTCCGTAAGCAGTCACAAGCTTTGATCAAGTAAGCTTAAAGTGAGGCTGGAAAAGTCTACCTATAGAGTTGAAGGGAACATGTGCATAGCAGTCAAAACTGTTTCTTGCCACAATACCCTGTTCACCCCTTTCGAGCCACAGTTATAAGCAGCCACACGCGCTGATTATGTAAGCTAACTATTACAGTGGTCGAGTCTACCTCACAGATGAGAGGGGAACTAACTCCTAAAAATATCTTGACTGCTGCGAGTGCTTGTTTTTTTTTCCTCGACTTTTTATCGTCCTATAATCAGATCGTGACCTCGATTATGACACCTGCTCCTGGCCGCGAAAAGCTAGAAAAAAAGCCCAGCCAAATGTGAAATAAAAAATTAATAATTGGCATGCTCTACCAAAGTGTTTAGACTGTCTGGTATAACATGCCAGTGAAGTCTCTGCTTCTTTCCTTGGTGTTCGTGTACTCAAATCTTAAGTTAAATTTAAGGTTAGTTCGAATAAGTATTTAATGAAATATTTTCCCGATTTTTTTAGCGTTTGAATATATGCATACAACATGAATTCAGGATTTGTTTTCATTCCCAACTCAGAGTTGCCGCTTCCAGTAAGATTCTTGTGACTTGTGTGAGTGTGATATCTCCAGGCCCTATCTGGTCTCATCTCACTTTGATTACCCTGTCAAACAAGTCAGCCTTCGTCCCTGGTAACAAACACAAAATACAGATGGGGGAGAGATGAGGACGATATATTTTTTAAATAGAAAATAAGGATCAAACCATGCCATAACACCCGCCAACCACCTACGCTTGTCCAGTTGCAAATCCAGTGCAGTCAGGCACAGACAATCGATAACACGCACACGGAAAACTCGAAATCACGGATACGTCGTACAATCTTCCATTCCCCGACTGATATCTGTTCAATTTTTCCTCTTCGGTTAACCTGATATATAGATATATGTGTCCAACACATTTGTCAATCCTCGAACTCGATGTGTTTCGAATTCTCCGTGCCCGTTTGTAGTTCGATTTGTTCAATGTGTTGCCGTGGTTGTGGCCGGGTAGCGACGCAAAAAAAATAAAAATTCTTCTCTAAAATTGTCTCCTTTCAACCCCTTTCCTTATCTCTAGCAATGTTCTGTCGTATGATTTCGTCTCCACTTTCTACCCACCCCCTCACCTCCTTTGCTCCCTCCTCTGGGCTCCTGACTTTCTGCGCCCTTTCTTCTGTTACTCCTTGGCTCCTTACTGATGTCTTTCAACCACACCCCTGGTCTTATGGT
>NW_004797335.1:447398-456565 GCF_000002075.1 Aplysia californica | reverse complement strand
GTCGTCTGCTTTTGTCTACTCTTTCTGCCGCCACCCCTTCACCTCCATTGCCCCTTCCTCTGGGCTCCTGATCTTTCTGCATTCTTTCTCCTGCTACCCCTTGACTCCTCCTTATTGCTGTCTTTCAGCCACACCTCTGATCTTCGGGTAGGAAAGATCTACCCCTAGCCTTCTCGGACAAGGGCAAAAATCTCGGAGGTCCCGTGGGCAATTTGCGCACATTTAAGGAAGACCCCTTAGTGGTCTAAAATCGATAAGAGTAGACTTCCACCGCCAACCGGGCAAAATTCAAAACTTCCTACCAACTCAAAATAGTAGCTGCGTCCCGCGCGCACATATAATATTTATGCAGTTGCGAGCGCGGTAATACATTTACCCCCACAAAAAAGGTCAGTGATCGGGCGGGATGCTCTGTGTAGTCATGAATTCACACAACACACGCAATGGTACTACTACTATATGCGCTGTGGGGTGACCAGTTGGCCCCATTTTAGTATTTTATATAAATCTGTCCTCGTGGTTTTATACACCTCGCATAATTTAGCAAAATTTGATCATTTTTGCATAATTTCTTATTATTTTCCTTTATCATTCTTTGTTAAAATTAACAGAATCGCATAATTTCACATTTTTTGGCCCCAGTTTGCTTAATTTCAGAATTTTTCTTGCATAAAACGACAGGGACAGATAAATTCATGAAGATGCATTTTAAAATCTAGCCTCAATTGTTGTGGCAACATAAGAATAGATCTACGTTAAGATAAATTGATACAAACTGCTGTGCAAAGTTTAGGTTACATTGATTCACCCGTTAAAGTGTCTTACTGTCGCATGTTGTGCTGTGGTAGTTAAGTGCCTTACTGTCGCATGCATAAGACTCGAGTTTGATTCCGCTAAGTGGAGAGTTTTCCTCGAGTATCTTGGTCATTCTTCTGTATCCATCTCTGTCCGGGTTGGTCCTGACAGGGTCGAAGCCCGATTCCAATCATTATGATTTAAATTGTGTTGATTGGGACGTACAAGCCCCGACACAAAAAAGAAATGACCTACATTTAGGGCTGTACATGCAAGGAAACATAACACACTTAACAAATGACATGATAAAACATGTAACGTTGTCATCTCCCTTGATAGTGTGTGTGTGTGTGTGTGTGTGTGTGTGTGTGTGTGTGTGTGTGTGTGTGGGTGGGTGTGTGTGTGTGTACTCTGAAAAACTTGACACAGTTAACTGGGCAAAGCACATGGTATAGATTTCACTGCTTGCACTTGCAGTGTGGACAACCAGTTTCGTCCTTGACATTGGGAGACATTCTTGAACAATTTCAAGAGTTTTTGTTTATGGCAAGAGTTCACAATTCGCTACCCTAGAATTGCAAAGTTGTATCTGCTCGGTACCTTGTTTTGAGACAGAGGACGCTAAAGTTTTGAGTTTCACATGTCAAGCTGTTTCGAATGTAAATCTTTGAATATCTTAACAGCGACTTCGAATCATCATCGTCATCCAGTGCTTGATCTGCGACAGACATGGGCGATCATTGTTTCCCATTCATTCCTTTGCTCGGATGCTCTCAAAAAAACTTCGCTTACCCATTTGTTTAGGTTCCCTAAGTATGTTATTATAGGCCTACCCCTGCCTCGCTTGCCCTCAATTTTGCCAGTGAGAGCTAATCTTACGGTATTTACAGAGCAGATAGAACATTTTGCTTTCTGACCTTATGGTCTTAGTAGCTCAAAATAACAAAAAATATCAGATAGAATATTGTAATTTTAAGGTAGCTACTTGAACCCATTTGGCGTCAAGCTGACTGAACGAGGTTTTTAAGAAAGGACAAAATCAAAATACACTTAGAATATTGTACCAAAGTATAATTTCAAGGTGCAACAAGTTATGATTATGATACATTATTGTAGGCAATCAGTTGATGTATTAAAGATGTTTCAATAATCTAGAGTATTCTAGAGAATTCTCGATCATGTCTGCTCTGCCGTAAGCTGACAAACTCCCTTTTTTTCATTTTTGGCGTCAGTTCTTTTATTTTTATAAGGTGCAAAATCGAAAGCCTGATCAGTTACCCTAATTGTGTGGAAAAAAGATCAAAGAGAAATTGACTAGAGTATAGATTTTTGAATTTATTAGGGTTCACAATTTCAGAAGGACGCTGAAAAAAGCCTCTTTATCTCGAAACTGCTGTAAATAAAAATAAAGACGTTTGGTCAATTACGACAGTGCTACTGGGAGAACTATGGAGATTTTAGTGGGATTTTCGACTCGACTTTCTCACAGCTCAAACACAATGTCCAGTTTAGATTCGGACATCTGTTTCTTGAAATTGTCATCGAATTTCTTGTTTTGTTCCTCGGACATCCAGTTCTTCCAGTCTCCAACTATGCCTGGGGAAAATGTGAAATACCTCATTATACACCAAAAGAAAATATAAATATCTATCTCATTAATTTAAAAAACGGAAATGGTTTTAGCTGACATTATAATGAATTAAATTATTTGATCTCTCTTAAACTACTGGGCAAAGTATTCAAGATCTTACGGCCTTGATATTGAAATGTCCTTTCAACAAACCTCTTCTGAAAAATCCCGGTGACCCTTCTTTCCACACTCCAGGAAAAGAGTCTACTTTGACATTCTTGGAGGCTTCTTTCAGGTTGTGGAAGTTACACATGTAGGCGACGCAACGACAGAATTCAGGTGAACGACGCGTGTTCAGGAATGCGTTCAGGTTGCCTATTTGCTCCACCGGGTTCTGCGAGGAAGGGAGTTTTTAGTTTTAGTAAGAATTTTGTGGCACATGCAGCACGATTAGGACACTTAAGTGCCGAAGATGAAATGTGTTATAAGAGAGTAACAAACACACACAAAAGTGAAAGGGGGGGGGGGATAAGAACGATGGATGTTTGATAGGAAAGAAGGAGTAAACCACATCAGAGCACCCGCCAACCACCCACAGAGCATTTGCAACACAAACAGGTTACATAAGTGCCAAAAAGTAGATGTTTCACTACTGGGTACGGGCTATAAAGGAAGAGGTAAGCCACGCGGAAGATGGACTGAAGAAGCCAAGGGAACCCTGACTTGAGAAACTATTAAAAAAACATCTCAATTGAAAGAGCTGCAGAGTTGGCCTACCATAGAAAGTTGTATATTATTATCTCTTCTCGACGCTCAACAGCATCAGAGGATGAAAAAGTAAAGGTAGAAGTAACTAGAGAGTACTATACAAAAAATATAAATAAAGGATAGATGTTTGATTGGAAACAAAGAGCAAGCCACACCTGAATCCACGACAACCACACACGAGGGAAAGTTGAAACGGTGCACGTTTATTCGACAGTTAGATCTGCAGGATCACATCACTATCGTTTGTGATACAACGACTATCGATTAGATGACTGGTGAAAAGGGTGAAATGGTATAGGTTTAACACCACGATCAACACTATTCGATTATTTAAGAGGCGGGACCTCCAAGTTTAACGTCTGTCTCCGAAAGGACCGGGCCAAATGGGACATTCGTGTAAAGTACCTTTCCCAAGGACACAATGTCGGACCGAGCTGAGGCTCGAACTCTCGAACCCGGAATCTCACGATTACCTGTCTGATTGCCCAACTACTAGGCTGCCGACGCCAAACAAATAAAGAAAGAAACAATTAAACAGAGAACCCCCCCCCACCCCCCTAAAAATAAAAATAATAAAAATACAGAAGACAGACGGCAGGAGTGTTCGGTTTTCGAGACAAACAAACAAAAGCACACAAGTTTAGCTTTAGTAAGAGTTTTACGGCACTTGCAACATACTTAAGTCATATAAGTGCAGAAGAATATATGTGTTACTAGAGAGTAACATACACAACAAAAAAAAAGCAGACAAAAAGCAGACAAACATTACAAACACAGATACAAACAAACAGACAAACAAACCGCGAAGAGACAGAGGAACAAGTAGAGATGACGTCACCTTCTGCATGGCCTCGTAGGTCGAGATGAACACGGGGTGGTGCGGGTGGTTGGACAACTCCTTCTCCCAGTCCTTCATACAGCTGAACCAGTTGCCGTACCAGGCTGGGGACGGAGGGTTTGTTTTATGTTTTAGTAGAGGTTTTACGGCGCTCGCAACTGCATAAGGTCATCTGAGCGCCAGAAGATTAGAGGTGTTACAAGAGAGTAACAAACAAAAAAGAAGGAGGGGAGATAAGGACGATAGATGTTTGATAGGAAAGAAGAAGCAAACCACACCAGAGCACCTGCCAACCACCCTTACGGGGGGGGGGGTTGTTTGTTTGTTTGTTTATTTATTTGTTTATTTGTTTGTTTGTTTGTTATTCGTTTTGGAGGTTGAGGCGTGGAGAGGGAGGAGAAGGAATGGGCAGACAATAAGAGATGGGGGATGGATAAGTGGAACAATGGAGTTTTTAAAATTTGTTTTGGTATTTCAGGGTGTAGATGGAGGGGTAGAGGAATGGGGATCAGGTTATTTTGTTTTAGTGAAAGATTTACGGCATTTGCAACACAAAAAGTTCATAAGGCGAAAAAAAGATAAGATAAGGTGAGATGATACTTTAGCATCTCTGTTGGAATTGTTTATCGGCTGTAAAGGATTGGTAAAACATGTAGGTATAGATTCAACATAGAATACAAATTATAGATTGCGCTAATTAAAATTCAATATTAAGAGAATCGTAATGCTGATAATAAATTTTAATAATACACATATCAGATAAGACGCATCTTTCAACCACATGCAGACACTTATCACATACCTTTAGAGTTATATTGATGCATGTATTTACGAATCATATATTATGTAATTTGAAAAATCAACAGCAATGCGCATTAGTTCTTATTCCGACAGTAGCCTTATACCAGATGGTAAGAAACTGATTTTGTATCTCTTTATTGGAGGTGTTACAAGAGAGTAACAAACACAAAGAGAAGGAGAAATAAGGATAATAGATATTTGATAGAAAAGAAAGAGTAGATAACACCAGAGACCAGCCAACCTCTTTCTCTCCCTTTTTATACACCAACCCACCCACTCACCCACACAAACACACACACACACACACACACACACACACACACACACACACAGACATACACACAGACACACAGACATACACACACACACAGACATACACACATACATATACACACACACAAAGAGACAGATTTGAGAAAAAATACCTACTTCCAGTTTCCAAGAATGTGTTGAAGAATCCCTCCCAAGTGCCGTTGTAGCCTCCCTTGGTCCAGTCTCTCATGTGGTTGAACATAGACACACACACGTCCTTTGGGTTCCGCAACAACAGCACCAGCTGCGGAAAGACCACAAACAACATTTAAAGTTTATTCTTTTCTGTCTACTTGTTTAATCTTCACTTGAACAAAATTGCACCCCCCAAAAAAACCCCCCAAAAACCCAACAAAAAAACCAAAACAAAACCAAAAACCAAACCAAAACAAAACAAATCAAAACAAAACCCCCACCAAAAACAAACGAACCCAACCCAACAAAAACAACACAAATATACGGTAAATAATACATAGATCTAAACACATAGATACATGAATTCATAAAAAATAAATATAGCCGTTTCACATCCCCATCTACACCATTCACATAATTTGATTTGATTGAGTAGGTGTTTTACGGCACTATCGACCCAATCAGATGATTTAGGAGGCAGTGTATATCGTTTAAAAAAACCCAACAAATCTATAAAATTAGTAATATGGGTTTTTTACACCAGCATCGACACAATTTCGATTATTTAGGAGGCGGACTTCGACCCTGTCTGAAATAGATACAATGCACCACCAGAAAAAACGGGGATATGGCTTCTCGATAACTGTACAGGACTCCCCAAGCGGGAGTCGAACTCGGGTCTATTTCGTAGGGTGGCAAATCGTCTACCAGTTACATAACAGACGCTTGTACAAAGATACAAGAGAAGGAAGACATGTGATGCAAAGACGATAGATCAAACTGAATGTCATACATGTTAGTCTGACTACAAATGGTCATGAGTAATATATCAGTTAAAGACAGACAGACAGTTTTAGTTTGAGTCTTACGGCACTTGCAACAAAATTAGGTCATGTAAGTGCCAAAGATGTTTGATAGGAAATAAGGAATAAAGCATAGTAGAGCACCCGCTAACTACTTATTCATATGTGTCCGAATATAAATGGTCATTAGTGATATAACATGGGATAGGCATAACATAGACAGACAGACAGACAGACAGACAGACAGACAGACAGACAGACAGACAGACAGACAGACAGACAGACAGACAGACAGACAGACAGACAGACAGACAGACAGACAGACAGACAGACAGACAGACAGACAGACAGATAGATAGATAGATAGATAGATAGATAGATAGATAGATAGATAGATAGATAGATAGATAGATAGATAGATAGATGGACTAGAAATACCCACCTTCATATAAATGTGTGGCTTATACTTAGTGATCATTGCATTGGTCATTGTATTGTTTTAGTGCCCCGTGTAAATCTGTGAGGTTTCTTACCAGGTGAGACCTTCAAATGTAAAGTCCATCGCTGGAAAGACCAAGTAAATAGGTGGATCACAAACTCAGACCAAAAACTCCAAAAACTAAAACCAAAACCTCAGATACAAACTTCAAACCAAAACTCAGACAAAAAATTGAACAAAATCCCAACTTAGATCTAACAATCTCAACCAAATCCCAAACCTAGATCTAACAATGTCAACCAAATCCCAGCCTAGATCTAACAATCTCAACCAAATCTCAAACCAAAACAAACGAAAACTCAGACCAACCTTGGTTTTCTTCTCCAAAGCCTCTGTGGGCAGGAAGCGGTAGTTGACGTGAGTGTTGAGCACACGCGGGGAGGGGATATTGTCCACCTCCTGTTCCGTCAGTCTGTCCAGCATAAGGTCCGGCTTGCTGTGAGTGACATAGTGTGTGGTACCCCTCTTGAGCATGGTCAGGATCTCGAAATGCCAGTGGGAGCCTGGGGGAGGGTCACGTGATGATGATATTGACGCATGTGTTGTTTTGTGACTTTTAGTTTTACAAGCTATGACAAGCTATGTCTGAAATGGTAAAATGGTATAGCCTTAACGCCCCTATCAACACTGTTAAGATTATTTAAGTGTAACTTCCATCTCCGAAAGGACCAAACCAAGTGGGAAATTTGTTTAAAGTGCCTTTCCCAAGGACACAACGTCGGACCGAGCTAAGGTTCAAACCCCCGAACCCCCAATCTCACAATTACGAGTTCGGTAGCCTAACCACTAGACTACCGAAGCCAAGCTATGCGTGTGTTCAACACAGACTTGCATTACTTTATCGTAGACCAGATACTGTCATGGGTATCACGTAGAGTTTTAAGGCACTTGCAACACAACAAAGTTAAATAAATGCCGAAAATTTGAGACATCACAAGAGAGTAGCAACCACAAAAAAGAAGGAGAGATCGTGAAGATAGAAGTTTGGCTGGAAAGAAGGAGCGAACGACACCACAGCACCCGCCAGCCACCCGCTGTGTTAAGTAGTTTGTGTGTTGTTTATACGTTGCATATTCTATGTGTTGCTTAGTGTATGTGATGCAATAGGTTTATAATACCGACCAGGAGAGATGTTTGTTTGTTTGAGTAAAGAGAAGCATATCGACACCAATAACCGTCATTTCAGTGCAAGGGAAAAGTAAGATAGGCAGACAGTAACAAATACTGGGAAAGCAAAGAAAAATGACCTTCCAGAAACGCTCTCCAAACACCTGCAGCCAAGAAGGATGATTTGTTAGAAAGGTAAATAGACAGTTAGCCAGAACCCTGCCCCCCCTACCCCCATTTTGTTATCCTAAAAATGACCAACAAAACGAGTAAAAATGACGACAAAAAATCAACAAACAAAAACCCCCTAAAAAAACATAGTAACTAGGAAACAAACACAAAAAGCAACATCCTTACCACTCTTGCCATATCCCGTCATGATGACGTCATCATCCCTGATCTTGACACGTTTGATGATGTCAAGCTGCTCGGTGTAGGAGTTCTGGAGAGGGAAAGGCGGGAACCAGACCTCGCCCGCATCACCCACGTGGAAACTTCCGCCATCTTTATCCACAATATGCCGCGGCTCGCTCATTTTCTCAACCTACCTGGGCATTTAAGGCACATAAAATTGTACATTTTCAGTTTTGAAGGACTTTCTAGTCACCAATCTTTGGTGGTAATTTTCTTGCTAATTTTACCTCATTAATCAGGCTACCTTCACCTCCAATTGAATCTCTACTTCTACTCGGGATAAACTGTCATATCGACATATCTGATATTATTATTTTTGCCATTCTTTTAACTTTCTCTTCTATTTCTAAGTATTGATTCACTGTATAACGCATCCTTGCCTCTCTGATCTTAATTTGTTTATATTCGCTGTACTCTCCTTCAAGCAAAACAGCGTTTTGATTCAAATACAAATGTTTAGTACATTTTAGATGTTTTCAATATACGTCTAGCTAAATTTCGAATAGTTCATAATGTCTAATTTTTTCAAAAGCCTTTAAACAATCTATGAAACATTAAATATTGATTTTTCTGCTCTTTTCCCCATTTCCATTACCGTTGCTCTGGTGAATATAGCTTTTCAGGTGTACTTGTTAGGAACAAAGCCAAACGGTTTTTTTAAAGACATCCCTGGTCTTGAACATTTTCTCATTCTGCCGATTAGCACTAAGCAGCAAGATTTTTAAAAAGCAACTGAAAACTCCCTCCCCCCCAAAAAACCCTCATAAGGCTTATTGCTCTATGCATCTCACACTCAGCGGTAT
This sequence comes from Aplysia californica, assembly GCF_000002075.1. NCBI lineage: Eukaryota > Metazoa > Mollusca > Gastropoda > Aplysiida > Aplysiidae > Aplysia > Aplysia californica. The sequence goes on along the minus strand of NW_004797335.1, from coordinate 447,720 downwards.
TTGGTGTTTAAGGTAGCAATAATAATAGCCTGGCCATCACTGTTGTTGACCAATACACCCACAGAGGAGAATATTTCTCCAACGAAAGAAAATAATTTGAAGAATTAAAGGTTTCGATGACTTGTGGCATTTGCTGTCGTCGATGAGACCAATTCTTGCAGAGAAAAGTTTGCCACATTTTGAATATTTAAAGGGCGGGACACAACCCTCAGTCCCAACTTCTCGCAAAGAGAGACAAGAAATTTGGAAATAAATCACCATCTTCATCCCTAACATTTAATAAAAGTATGCCAAAAACTCACATGGGGTGGGGTGGGGGATT
>NW_004797335.1:445032-446698 GCF_000002075.1 Aplysia californica | reverse complement strand
TGAAGGGGGAGACGAAGCAGGCAATGAAGCAGGCGACAAAGCAGGCGACGAAACATTGCTAGAGAGCAGTAAAGGAACATAAGGAGACCAATTTAGAGAAGAAAAATATCCGTCGCTGTCACGTTTCGAACCCGGGACCTTTTGAATGTAGAGAAGGACACCGTACCTCTAGACCACGAGAGCTCCCTTCAGGTCTATGGATAGCAAGAAATAAATAGCATTTGAACAGTATAAATTAGTGCTGGGCGGCCTGGTTAACGATTCTTAAAAGCTAGGAATGGTAGGAATCGACTCTGAACCCAATTACCTGTACTTACTTTCTGAAGGTGTGATTTCTTCCGGTGGCTACCTGGTTGCCTTTGAACATCTACAAGATCTAGGATAACTTGATTTCGGAATACTACGAAGTATCAACTTTTTTTTCTCTCCAAAAACATATTCTAAAAAAAGAAGAAGATTTAAATGATTAAAGTAACTGGTAACCGTTAGTTTTCGTAAAAAGTAGTCGGAACTTTTCTTCCGTAGCATTAATCGTGGGAATCGGTTCCGGAATCAATTCTTCGCCCTGCTCTAGTACAAATTCCCCACTAGCAGCATGTTTATACGCTTCATACTCTTTTTTTTAAAGCAGGGGGTTTTACGGCGCTCGCAACTGCATAAGGTCATAGGAGCTCCAATTTTATACTCCATAATTATTCTTACCCAGGCAGACCTGTTACGGGGGCTCTCGCGGCCTAGATGTAAAGGTGTTCTCATCACATTCAAAGGTCCCGGATTCGAATCTGGGTAGCGATGGAAAAGTTTTCTTCTCTAAAATTGTCTCCTTTCACCTTTCCTGTTCCCTAGCAAAGTTCGGTCGTCTGCTTTCGTCTCCACTTTTTGCCCCCACCCCCACACATTCTTTGTCTCCTCTTCTGGGCTCCTGGCTCTATCTGCCAATTCAAAATTGATGTAAAGATATACGTGAGTGAAGTTTAACCCTTTCTTCGGCAGGAATTCCGTAATGAGCGACCACTATGACATGGAATGGGGCTAGGGTCAGGGTTCGGGTTAAGGCTAAGGCTAGGGTTTGGATTTGGGTTTGGATTGTTTTTAGGGTTGAGGCTAGGGTTAGGCTTAGGATTTAGGTTAAGGTTAGGCTTAGGGCTAGGCTTAGGGTTAGACTTAGAGCTAGGCTTAGGGCTTGGCTTGGGGCTAGGCTTAGGGCTAGGGTTAGAGATAAGGTTAGTCGGGGTGGTCGTTCATAACGAAGTCCTTTCGAAATAACTTATGTTTCTATAGCGCATGCTTTAACATCAGTGCTAAGAAAAGATAAGATAAGGTATAGATAAGATGAACCTTGAAAGAAGTTCCGCAGAAGGCTGGCCGACTAACAACACCCAACCCCAACCCCAACTCTTGTATAATTTGCTCACTGGACCTTGTCACTGTAAGTGACGGCCCCTTGCGGAACTCTCCCCTAAACCTTTTGAGTCCAGTCACTGGCACATTGATTTGTTGTTTCACCACACACACACTCACACACACACACACACACACACACACAGTGACACACACATACAAAAACATACACAAACACACACAAACACGCGCACTTGAACACGCACGCGAACTCACGCGAACGCACACGCACGCGAACATATGGGCACACATACATACACACACA
>NW_004797335.1:442200-444161 GCF_000002075.1 Aplysia californica | reverse complement strand
ATAAAATTAAAATTAATTAATTGAAATTAAAAATAAAAATTTAAATCAAAAAACAAAAAAAGATTAACCTGCTCCAACGGCTACATGTATAAGACAATCACCTGTTAAAACGACCACTTGCGTCTATTTTTACATTATATCGAGCCTATGTAAAACGTCCACATATCTAGGACGACTATTTTTCTCCTCGGGAATGGATGCCCGTCTTTGACAATTTCGTGTATATATCACTGGGTTTTTCTTTTTAAATCGTGGTTTCTTTATATGGACCTTATGATGAACACCGCCATTTGTGTGTATACACAGGTTCGGTACAATGAATGCTTTACCGTAACCCTGTCAACAAAGGCACCACCCTCACCTAACATTTCAATGTAAGCACGTAGTTCTGCCACATTGACGCCACCACGAGTCTCGAACAGTACCCACCCGTCTATTGGGTCTACTGACCTAAGTTTACTTTTTAGTATTGCGAATGTATACCGTAAATCTCCTACTTAATTTAATAAGCATTTTAGGCTAACATCAAAGAAAACGTATCACAACCTTATTTTGCAATGGTTTTCATGTATGGGCGTTTAAATTCTACTATTCATCAAAATTTTAAACTCTCTAGCAAAAAGGAAGATTATATCGAGCGATTTATTTGTGTCGCGTTTCAACTATTAACAGACGAAAGTGAACAAACCAAAGGCTAGTAAAGTTTGTATAGCGGAGAATTTGGCCAAGTTTGTACATGTATAGCGAAGAAGAAAGCGAAGGCACGAAAACTGACGGGAATGAGAGCGAACAAAGCAAATGTCACACACGGATTTTCGAAGTCGACGTCACACTTGGTCAGAATTACAAAGTTCTATCTGTTCAACTCCTAGTTTTGAGAAATTTGGCGTCAAAGTTGCTTTTTTTATTTTTACAATATGCCAAGCCTCTTCGAAATGTGGTTCATTCAATGTTATCTTAATAACGACTCCGAATACTCTTCTGATGTTCTTGATAGAGCAGATAGAACATTTGCTTTCTGACCTCATGGTCTTAGTAACTCAAAACGGCCAAAAATGTCAAATAGAACATTGTAATTCTGAGGTAGCGATTGGCCATTACTAAGGTTCTTTTGTTGCAGGTGTTAAATGGACCGGCGTGTGTGTTGTAGTGGTAAGGCGCTTTGCATGCAGAAGGTCCCAGTTCGCTTTCCGTATGGGGGAAATTAAAAGTTTTATCGAGTAACTCGGTCTTTTTGCTGGGACGTTGATTTTTCTCAGCCCAGGTTTGGCCTGACAGGCAGGGTCGAAGCCTGCCTCCCAAATAATCTTTTTCAAGTCGATTTGGCCGTTAAAAACAACAATATTAATTGAATAAATAGCATTTCATCAGTGCAAACCCCCTCCCCCTTCCTCAACAGCAGGCTCTATGCGCTTTGCAATCTATAATTATATTTATCCTTGAAGACCTGATAGCATTCTGATTTTAAAAAAAACCCATCCTTAGTCTCCTGGGAAGTATACAGAGACCTCCTGAGACGGGGTGAAAGGGTTAAAGGTTATTGCCGGGGTCATATCTCGTGTCTCTCGGCGCGGAACGAAGAAATTCAAAACAATCTTCACGAGAAGTTTCACTGTCAGAGTCAGTGGGGCAAGGCTGTCGCTCCAGAAAACCACAAACCGTGAATGAACACAGATGAACAGAAGGATGCGCTTTTTACTTTTATTAAAGGCATTATTTAAAAAAAATAAATTATGAAGGACTGGAAGATAATTAAACGACATAATGATTTCTTTAGTTTTAATTTTCTTTTCTTTCATTTTATCTTATTGTATATATATATAATGTATTTATAATTATCGTAATTTGATTTTTAAGGCTAGGGTTAGGCTTAGGATTTAGGTTAAGGTTAGGCTTAGGGCTAGGCTTAGGGTTAGACTTAGAGCTAGGCTTAGGGCTTGGCTTGGGGCTAGGCTTAGGGC
>NW_004797335.1:439775-442100 GCF_000002075.1 Aplysia californica | reverse complement strand
TGAGGGTGGGGGTAACGTTGAGTATTGACATAGTATTCTTATTTACTATGCATGTATTTCTGTGAGGTGCAGTGAATAAGAACGTGCTGGTTGTTCAACTTTGCTTGGTTCGTGAACGTCGGCAGGTAAAGGTGAATATCCTCCCCTCCTCCCCCTCCCTTTCCTCCCTCCCCCCTCTTCGAAGTTATTCTCGTGAGCCCGAAGTTTTTTGTTTTGTTTTGAATTTTTGGTAAGTGTTTTACAGCACTCACAACTGCATATTAGGTCATACGAGAGCGAAACACACTAAACAATTTCGATTGGTGGTAGGAAAGTTGGAATTATTGCCCCGGTGACGGCCGAAGCCTACCCCTATTGATTTTGGATCACCAAGAGATTTCTAACGTGCGCAACTAGCACTCAGGACCTCCGAGATTTTTCGCCCTTGTCCGAGAAGGCTAGGTGTAGATCTTTACTACCAGAAGATCAGGGATGTGGCTGAAAGATAGTAATAAGAAGGAGCCAAGGAGTAGCAGTAAAAAGGATTCAGAAAGGGCCAGAATCCAGAGGAGGGGGAAAAGGATGTGAGTTGATAGGGGCAGAAAGTGGAGACGAAAGCAGACGACAGAACATTGTTAGAGAGCAGGAAAGGATGTGAAAGAAGAAACCCGGGACCTATTTAGCCTCTAGGCTACAAGAGCCCCAAGCTCGAAGTTTGTATGAACCTTCTATTTAATAAAAAGATATTTCTTCAATTTTGCATTCTGGTTTGTTCTCTCTTTTTTTTGGGTCTCCACCCCGCCCTGTCCTGTCCAGTCCTGAATGTCTGTCTGTCTGTCTGTCGTCTGTCTGTCTGTCTATCTACCTATTTTCTATCTATCTATCTATCTTTACCTTTAATATTTAACTCTATTACTCCTGACCGTTTATATTCAGACTAAAATTGCGTGACGATCAGTCTCGTTTATCGTCTCTGCATTACATCTCCATTTTCTTTCTTTCCTTGTATTTTTTGCTCAGGCGTCAGTTTGTGTAGCAGTTCCACGTTTCACCATCGTACACAATAGACCCGAATTCGATTCCAGTATGGGGAGAACTTTTTTCGTTTTCTGTTTGAGTATTGTTTCTCTTTCAGGCAAAATCTAAGTCCGCCTCCTAAATGATCTAACTTGTGTAGTAGGGATGTAAAAAAAACCAACCCTACATTTATCTTTAAATATTTGTTTATAATATACATTTTTGTATAAGCCCCTCTTCTAAATGATCTAAATTGTGCTGATGGGGGTGTAAAGCAGCTATGTTCCCTTTTATGTGTAATTAATTAATTTATTAATGAACTAATTTATTTACTGTCACTACGCTGTTGAATCAGGTGCTCGTCATTCTGTGGGCACAAGAAGTTATTGGTAACCTCTTACCGTTTATTTATTTGGTCTTGCATTTGATGAAAATTTTCCCATCTATCTTGAATAGAAGTCGAGACATTTGCGACTGAAAGAAGTGGGGTTTGCTTGGTGTCAGATGTAAATTCATCAAGATAATGTTCGCCAAACTTTGTGACCCCCAAAGCTTGAGAGTCTTTGAAAATCGCAAATTTACAATTTTTATGCCTTTTATCAAATTTTCGAAAAAATAAGATCCTGGTAGTAAAAATGGCTTTTATGTAGGCGTAAAAGGTGCTGAGGCCAGGAATTAAAACTCCATTAAATTTCCTTAACGGGTGGGAAAAAAGTCGTTTTTGTCAATTTTATTATTTTGAAGACGCCTGATTTCACCATCTGTTAAGTACGATTTAATGTATCTTCCTCTTTATCAGGCCATTTGATTTGCTCTTTCCTGCAGAACCCTTGATGACCTGTATAGTTTCGTGGTGCTTCTCTTTATTCAAGCTAAATACATTTACTAACGTAATAACATGGAAAAGAAAACCCCTAAGAGCACGTAAAAAGATGAGAGATGGACAGAGAGGGAGTGTGAAGGAGGGAGAGAGAGAGAGAGAGAGAGAGAGAGAGAGAGAGAGAGAGAGAGAGAGAGAGAGAGAGAGAGAGAAATACCTCATAAAGAGACCCTCCCCCCATAAAAAACAACAACAACCCAATCTACGAAGAAAGAAAATCTTTAACAAAGAAAACCTAGATCTACAAAGCAAAAATGTTCACGTCATTTTTAAAACATTACCAAAGAGTGGAGCGTCTTGTAATTGCTTGTACAGAAACTACAGAACGATGCTAGGTCGAGTTGTTCACAGTGGACATAATTTATTGGTTCTCAGTCTCACCCTTTGTTTGTTCTCCCGGGGTCTCTCTCTCTCTCTCTCTCTCTCTCTCTCTCTCTCTCTCTCTCTCT
>NW_004797335.1:436569-439500 GCF_000002075.1 Aplysia californica | reverse complement strand
CCCCACCCAATCGGAAGCTATCATGAGCCTAAGCTATGGTAGCCTATAAGCTGTCTTTTGCTGGGTATCCATTCCCACCTAGGTGAATAAAAGGATAATTCATGTAAAATGAGGGGTGTTTAAGTAGCTAAATGAGTAGCAAGTTCAGATTCAAAAGTAATGTCGAGCAAGTGTCGGTGACTCGGGGTTTAGGTGGGTGGTCACCGAGGGGTGTGTTCTTGAGCAAGACAGGACAATACTTGTTTAAAAAAAACAAACTAGGACGCTGCAGAGTGGCGATCGGCAAAGGCGTGTTGTGAAGCTGATCTGTGTTGGTGTAATATTGTGTACTTATGTATGTATTGATGTATGTTTTTTGTATGCATTTATGTGTGCACGTATTCATAATTATGCATTTAGGTATGTTTGCCATTGCAACCTAAATTTCCCACAAAGATTAATAAAATGTACATGTAATTTGATTAATTCATAATTTTATATTTCCCACGGACAAAACGTCGGGTTGGTGACGAGGTTCGAACTCATGACCTTTTGGTTGCGTGTCTAGCAGCCATATCACTAGACAACCGACGCGGCAGAAGTAAAATGTTATAAGAAGATAACATGGTAATCACATATGTACAGAATTCATTTGGTCATCAAATGTGTACAGAAATCAATTGGTAATCAAATATGTACAAACATCATTTGGTAATCAAATATGCACAAAATTCAAATCTTTCACAATGGTATGTGGCGAACACATCAGAATGATTGGTTGTATACGTTTTACGTTCCAAGTGACAGCATTCAGATCATTTAGGAAGCCGGCTGCTTTAACCCTGGTCGTCAGGACCAAGCCTCGATGACTGGGCTTCAGCTAGCTCAACAGGTAGACGGAGATAATCGATAAAATAGGTCACCTCGCGCAGGAATCGAACTAACCTCTTCAGCTTCTATCAGCAAAGAACTATAATATAACTACACCACAGACGAGGAGGGAAGCGTAAATATTGAGAACGGTTTGTTAGTACTGTGCCAAACTCGCTAGGTTCGATTTTAAAGGAAGAGAAACATGCTATTCTTACCTGGCTGCATTGCCCTACTAGACACAACAAAAGCCATGTCGAAAGCAAAGTACCCAACCCCCCCCCCCCCTTTCCAATATTAGTATTGGGCTTAACATTATTATTGTGCCTAACATTATTTTTGTTTGTTTTTACTGTTCATTTATATTATGCATTTGTTTGTAAGCCTGTTTGTAAGTGGAAGCATACTGCGTGGGCATGCATGTTTGTGTGTGTGTATGTGTGTGTGTGTGTGTGTGTGTGTGTGTGTGTGTGTGTGTGTGTGTGCACGCGCATGTGTGTATGTGTATCTGTGTACGTGGTGAAACACAAAACAAACGTGCCAGGACCCACCTGGACAATGAATTGAATATGTATCTTATCTTATCTAATAAATTAATTAATTAATTAATTAATTAATAGATAAATAGATAAATGGATACATAGATAAACAGATAAAATAAAACGATAAGAAAAGAAAATAAAGAACTGAAACAAAAATCACACATTCTTTCCGTAGTCTTTGATGCAGTGTCATGCCCTTCGCAACACACGAAAACGATGTTGCTTCATTTTACGAGTGAGAAATTTATTTAACGAGTGCAATTTTGTCGGATTCGTCCCGCACGGCCCCAGGGTGGCGGGGTCAAAGCGACCGGGTTTTTAGTAGTCTTAATTGAGTAAGTGAAGGTTTAAAACATTCGTGATTTGAAAGCGAATTACATTTTGGACAGCTAGTTTAAAACAGAAGCGATAAAAAGAAATGGACTAAGATCTACATAAAATTATTTTGTATTAAGGGCGTTTCGTGCTGGCAGGTGTTTGTATGGTTAATTTTAATAAATAATGCTCGGCGCTCATGGTCTCATAATTCACGAGGTGCGTAGGAGCGCTGTTTGATACAGAGCCTTGCCAGGTGTCTCCACTTTTCACGTCTTTTTGCGAGCGACTGAGTTTGGGCGAAGGATTTCCCTGTCCGCTTCGCAATACTATAATTGTTGGTCCACCTCTTTCTTTGCCTTCTTTTCCTTCTCCTCCCCGGCACAGTTCCATGTAGAGTGGTCTTGGATAGGCCACACGATCTTGCTAAATGACCATACCATTTCATTTTTTTTCTCTTCACACTAAACAGCAAGTCTAAGTAGTGGCCCATGTGTTGTATCACACTACTGCACACTTTTTTGTAAGTGTTTTACGGCGCTCGCAACTGTATGAGATCATGTGAGCGCGCGGGACACATTAAACATTTTCAGTTGGTAAGAAATTTTGTATTTTGTCCGGGTGGCGGCCGAAGCATACTCTCATTGATTCTAGACCACCAAGGAATCTTTAACGTGCGCAACTTACACTCGGGGCCTCCGAGATTTTTCGCCCTTGTCCGAGAAGGCTAGATTTAGATCTTACCTATCATAAAATCACGGGTGTGGCTGAAAGACAGCTGTAAGAAGGAGCCATGGAGAAGCAGAAGAAAGGCTGCAGAAAGAGTGAAGAGCCCAGAAGAGGGGGCAAAGGAGGTGAGGGGGTGGGGGAAGAAAGTGGAGACGAAAGCAGACTACAGAACATTGCTAGAGAGTAGGAAAGGAGGCGAAAGGAGACAATTTTAGAGAATATTTTTTTTGGTCGCTACCCGGGTCCGAACCGAGGCGAACACCTTAACCTCTAGGCCGTGCTCATTGTATTAGTTTAGTTTAGTATAGGGTTTTACGGCGCTCGCAACTGCATAGGTCATATGAGCGCGCGGGACACACCTAATATTTTTCAGTTGGTAGGAAATTTGAAATTTTGCCCGGGTGGCGGCCGAAGCCTACTCTTGTCGATTTTAGACCACCAAGGAATCTTTAACGTGCGCAACTTGCACACGGGCCCTCCGAGATTTTTCGCCCTT
>NW_004797335.1:433537-435047 GCF_000002075.1 Aplysia californica | reverse complement strand
AGTAGGCGTGGAACGGAGAGGCGGAGGTGGGGAAGGTAGCAAGGTTTCGAAGGGGGTGTCGGGGGTTGTAAGAAGGGATAGATAACAAATCAACAAATTGAGGTAATTAAATCAACATCAGGTCAAACCAAACAAAACAGGATGTAGTAATGTATCATACGTTAAGAAAAAAAACAACCTCTTAGGTCACCCTATTCATCCATTTGTTCATCCTGTACCAGATCTGCGACAGACATCGACGATCATGGTTCTCCATTCATTCCTTTGCTCGGATGCTCTTAAAAAAGCTACGTTTCCCTGATCTTTCCTCGTTACCCATTTGTTTAGGTTCCCTAAGTAGGTTGCTCTGAGCCTACCCCTGCCTCGTTTGCCTTCGATTTTGCCAGTGAGAGCTAGATGTTCAAGGCTTTTATGTCTAAGCAGGTGTCCCAAAAACTGCATTTGTCGTTTCCTGATTGTTTTTAAAAGTGAGCGTCCCACGTGGGCTTCATCAAACACTACCTCATTTGATTTCTTTTCCTTCCACGATATTCTCCACAGTCTCCTACAAACCCATATTTCTGTTGCTTCTATTTTATTTTCACTGTCTTTAGTGATTGCCTAGCATTCACAGTCATATAGAAGAGTTGACCTTACATAGCATTACAGAACGTTCATTTTGGTAGTCATTGAGATTGGGGCTCTCGTGGCCTAAAGGTTAAGGTGTTCGCCTCTCATTCAAAGATCCCGGGTTCGAATCCGAGTAGCGACGGAAAAAAATTATGTTCTAAAATTGTCTCCTTTCACGACCTTTCCTGCTCTCTAGCAATGCTCTGTCGTCGGCTTTCGTCTCCTCTTTCTCCCCTCACTCCTTTTGCCCCTCCTTTGGGCTCCTGACTCTTTCTGCTGCTACTCCTTGGCTCCTTCTTACTGCTGTCTTTCAGCCATACCCCTGATCTTCTGGTAGAAAAGATCTACATCTAGCATTCTCGGACAAGGGCGAAAAATCTGGGAGGGCCCGTCTGCAAGTTGCGCCCGTTAAAGATCCCTTGGTGGTCTAAAATCGATTAAAGTAGGCTTCGGCCGCCACCCGGGTAAAATTCAAAATTTCCAACCAACTGAAAAAGTTTAATGTGTACCGCGCGCTCATATGACCTTATGCAGTTGCGAGCGCCGTAAAACACTTACCAAAAAACAAAAAAAAAGAAAAGAAAAGTCAAAGAGATGTTTCTGTTTTTCAGATTTCGGCTCATTTTATTGAAACTAGCCTGAGCAATTGCAATTCTCCGTTTTAATTCTGTGGAACATCAGATGTTATTATTTAACTAAATACCCTAGATGTCTAAACTGTTGGACTTGTTTGATCTTTTCGCTTTTGCTAATGAGATTACAAAAAGGATTTGCTGCTTTTTTATGTTATCATGCATTCTGTTTTCTTTACATTCAATACTAATCCTTTACGTTCACTTTCTTTGACAACAGTATCTAGAAGCCATGCCTGTGGCGGTCCCGCGGGGAGTTCAGAGCTGGA
>NW_004797335.1:431810-432781 GCF_000002075.1 Aplysia californica | reverse complement strand
GTGAAAAAGCGTATCGCGGTCGAAGAAAACCCATCGCTTCTCGCTGGAATTGTTTCCCGGAAATGTGAGACTAAAGTCACCTTTTTTTGAATTAGTAAGATTTTTGCGGCATTTGCAGCACAATCAGGTCATATAAGTGCCAAAGATTAGAGTTGTTACAAGGGAGTAACATACACAAACAAGAAGGAGAAGAGATAAGGACGTTAGATGTTTAAAGGGAAAGAAAGATCAAACCACTAAAGAGCACCCTCCAACCACCGACTTAAAGTCGTCTGGCGGAAATCGGGGTTGGGTTTTGCCCAAAAAAATATACTTGTGCATCTTTTATTATGTTGTTTCCAATTGAAACATTGGTGAAACCAGTGTATAAACATGTATATTTTATGCTTTCTCGTCCCAGACCTAACTCTAAATCTAACAAATTTTCGGCACTTACGCGTATATTATGGCCTTATTGTGCTGCAAGGGCCGTAAAGCTCTTACTAAAACTAAAAGAGCCATCTTTGGCTTAAAACGCCTTTTTCTCCCTTGTATGTTTTGCCTACTTTATATCAACCAAACCGTCATAACTTTTAAACCGTGGAAGGAACTGGCATACAATAATTAATAGCGCAAATTACTCAGAAAGTTGATCAAAATCAGATTTCAATTTTGACGCATTTGAAGAGTCTTTTTGTACCGCTGCACAATTCATATACCCTCTGTATACCATCAGGAGGTACTCCCCATCCAATCGTTGATTAAAATAATAATATTTCTGTGAGTCATCGTGGTGAAATCAGGCGCTCGACAAAATAATGAAACCCAAGAAATCGGCGTTTTTCCAAGTGTGGAACATTTTTCATCCTAACATAATCTTCTTATCTTTCTTTGTTTTGAAAGGAATGAATAACAAACAAACAAACAACAACAACAACAACAACAACAGCAAAACACAAAAAACCCAAACCGAGCAGCCCCCCCCCAAAAAA
>NW_004797335.1:428930-430444 GCF_000002075.1 Aplysia californica | reverse complement strand
GAGAGAGAGAGAGAGAGAGAGAGAGAGAGAGAGAGAGAGAGAGAGAGAGAGGGCATATGAATGAATGGGAAGAGGAAGAGGATAATTATTATGTGTCTATATTATGAGTATGAGTCACTGGCGACAAAAACGGTATCACTTTTTGATTGCGTAAAATAATATAATCTGCATACAACAATTTTGATGCTTCAATTAGTGTTCACAGCACCTACGTCAAAATATAGAATATTGGCTTTTTTTTTTTCGACCACGAGACATATTTTTTTGGGTCCATTCTTTATTTTGTTCATTTTCCAAATGAAGTTGTTGTCTATGTTTATCCAAAGCCGCTATAACTTTTGATCATTGTCACCCAGGAAAGACAGTTCAGAAGTTAAAACTTAGTACCATCGTAGAATTCGAGCCATTGATATGCTCCCTGCGGTTTAGTGCTGCCGCCAGGACATTCAACGTCACAGAAAAACAGTCGCCAAAGAGCATGCTTTGATATGTTTTTAACGATAGTCAGGCCAGAAGCGCTGAAACGCGCATGGTGTGGCTGTAGCCGCGGCTGTCTCTGCCGTTTTATGAGGGAAAAAATGTATATGATGCGTAATTATGTCAGGTTGCATTTTCATACAGGGGGAAATCCTTTTCAAGCAGTGTCTTTTTATCTTGGTTTTATGGCTGAACAATAAAAATTAAGGAAGAAATGGGGTCTGAAAATATGCGTAGTGACCTAATTACATATTGATATTATTGTTAAAACAAACACAAATGTCATCAATCATTAATAATAATAATAATAATAATAATAAATAGCATTCGTATAGTGCATACCTCCGCAAAACAGCAAGCTCTATGCGCTTTACACTATATGATTACCCCAGCAGACCACAGAACACTCCGAAACATTCTTAGTTTCCCGGGAAGCATACAGTCAAGCAGCTGATTAAGCGCTCAAACACTAACAAACTGACAAGATCTTTCGAAACAAAGTCGGACCCCTGACAGGATTCGAACCCACGACCTTACGATTGCGAGTCCGAAAGCCTAACCATTAGGCCACTGACGCCAATTATTCAAATAACTATTTACTGTATACCGCGGCAAATCAGACAAAAGTTACTTGGCCAATGAATATTGACATAAAATATCAGATCGACCACAAATTTTAGTTAAGCTGAAACAATCACTAAATGCTTCGTTTTTTTGCCTCTCGTGTAAAATTTCAATTTTGGCACATACGTTTTTCTGTAATCAGATGGCAGATCGGAGCGATCTTGTTTTTGTACTGACCCTGCGACTTCGCACGTAGACGTTCCGCTGGTCCATCTTACGAGCCAGGCCGAAGTCTGAGATCTTGACCACTCCATGGTCAAACAGCAGCAAGTTCCTGGCAGCCACGTCACGGTGGACGATCTGGATAGACAAACAGAACAGTTTGTGGTGGCGTGTTTGTTTGCTGGTTGTTTGATTTAGTTTTGGGTGTAGTTTGATTTTCATCTTGGTTTTGTGAGAAAGAGAAAGTGGGG
>NW_004797335.1:425249-426963 GCF_000002075.1 Aplysia californica | reverse complement strand
CTTCTTCTTCTTCTTCTTCTTCTTCTTCTTCTTCTTCTTCTTCTTCTTCTTCTCCTCCTTCTTCTTCTTCTTCTTCTTCTTCTCATCATCGTTTGAAATTTAAGCTTCACAAGAAATACAATGTATACTTTGGGTGTTTTTATGGTGTAATCGTGGTCACATACATGCACGCGAGCACGCGCGGACACACACACACACACACACACACACACACACATACACACACACACATGCACATACACACACACACACACAAACACACACACACACACACACACACGCACACACAAACACACACACAATCACAGACACACACAATCATACACACAATCATATACACACATGCACACACATACACACAAACACTTAGGCACACATACAAACACAGATACACAATCGAACAAACAAGAAATCGAAGAAACAAAATAACAATTAAAAAAAACAAAAAATCGAAGAAACAAGCAACAATCGAACAAATAAGAAATCAAACAAACAAATAACAATCGAACAAACAAGAAATCGAAGAAACAAACAACAATCAAACAAGCAACTAGATGTACCTCTGGCTGTACACTGTGCGTACAGCGTAACAATATTGCTGTGCCGGGGAACGGATCGCAACAAGGACAACTCTGTCAGGAAGTCTTGCTTAGCCTCTGCATCTGCTACATCTGTGGACGATGTTCCACTCAGATTGCAGAGATTGCATGTGCTAATTTTGCATACACAAGAAATGTTTTCAGACCCATGGATGAAATGCCTGTATTTATTGATACTTTGGTCAACTTTTTATACCAAGCAAGTGTTGATTTTTTACACACGAGAAATTGTTTCAGACTCGTGGATGAAATACATGTATTGATACTTTTCTGTGTTTGTTTTGTTTTGTTTTGACTTTTTTTTTTTAGCTCACATTTAAGAAATTTCTAGATTGAAATGCCCACCCAGTGAAATATGAATCTATAAAACGAAGCATATGTCATGATATTGTGGATTCAGGCACACGACAATTTAGGGGCGTAGTATGGAGTCTTTGGTATCACCATGACGCCTGCTTCTGATGAAAAAAAAGTATCAGAAGCAAGACATAAGAACGTACCGTAAGATTATACCAACACCACCATGATATGCCCCCAAATCTGACGAATGTCTGATTCCCTTGTGTCTTGACGCAATTAACAGAAGGGTTAAAATGGTGAAATGGTATAGGTTTAACGCCCCTTTCAACACTTATAGGCTATTTAAGGGGCGAGACCTCCGAGTTTAACTTCCATCTCCGAAAGGACAGCATAAACTGGGATATTCGTCTAAAGTGCCTTTCCAAAGGAGACAACGTTGAATCGAGCTGGGGCTCAGGTTCGAACCCCCGGAACCCACAAACTCACGAACACGAGTCTGGTAGCAAAACAGAAGTGTGACACCTGATTTACCCTAACGACTGATTACCCTAAGGCCTGATTACCGTAATGGATGATTACCCTAACGGCTAATTACCCAGAGTCCTCTTGATGGCCACCTGTACCCAGGTGGATTTCCCGCCTCGGCCCGATTTGCGCGCGGGAATAAGAGCCTGTGCATGCATGACCTCGCCGAAGGAGCCCCGGCCGAGTGTGTTCAGGAAGCGGATGTGGTCACGTGGGAACTCGTCACTGCTCGTCTTGGGGACTGGTGCTGATGAGTCTGGGGCGATTTGCTGAGAAGGGTGGCGGGGGGA
>NW_004797335.1:420668-421920 GCF_000002075.1 Aplysia californica | reverse complement strand
CGGGTGGGGTATCCTTGCGGATCCTATTAAGGTAGGAATTTAGTGGTATGTGTTGTGTTCGCAGGCGAAATATTGTGACTTGTTCTCTTCTACTCAGGGAATTTATTGCATCTTTAGAGTTGGGGGCTGTCATGTGTGCAAATACAGTTCTTCCAGTTTTGCCCAATGCCCATCCATTCAGCCACTGTTCCCTGGTGTTGCATTTGATGATGTTCTTAAAGACGGAGATACTAGATACATTTTTCTTTCCACTCAGAAATCAAACTAGGGTGCTCTGCGAGCGACAACGAAGTGCCTAACCGCTGCACCACCGACGCGGGTAGCGACTTAAAGTGCGCTCAAAAACTAGTGGTGCAACTTATCTTCAAATATCTCTTTAACGGGTGAATCAATGTTATCTATACTTTGCATAGCAGTTTGTATCAATTTGTCTTAACTAAATCATATTTTTCTAGAACAATTGGGGCTAGATTTTTAAAAATGTTCTTCATAAATTTATATAAAATACTTGAAAGCTTTGTCACACGTAAAATGTTATTATTCACAGCACTTCCCGCTTCTCACACACATTTTGATTACGCATGGCCTACGTCACAGCACATCAATGACAATTTTTACTTGCAAAACTTGTTACAAGAAGTTATTGTTATAGTGAACACATTTTTGCACTAATGACTCTCAAAACATGCGTTCAATAAGCATAAGGTCCCAATCAAAAAAACCTGACGGACTTGCTATTAAAAGCAATATTGCCCCAGCTGTAAACATTTAAAAATCTGTAGAAACCACCCGTTTGGATTTTTTATTGGTATATTTATTAAGGAATTTTCTAGAATACAGCTTGCAGGTGTTTACAAAAATGTTGATCTGTTTAGATAAATTGATACAAGTCACTGTGCAAAAATTGGAGAACCTATGTTTGATAGTTGAGGAGATATTTGAAGATAAGTCGCAGCACTAATTTTTGACAACACTGTAGTAAATATATCGTGGGTATGCAATAGTAGACTGTTTGATAATCGTAGCTCATGGTTTTATCTAAGTCTGGCATCGTGGTGAAATCAGAAGCTCGTCAAAAAAAAAGCAAATCAAAGAAACCGGTATTTTCTTACCCGTTGGGCGATTTTCCTTTTCTTCTTTTTTTGAGAGATAGGAATCAACACCTTGTATCTCTACCTAGGAATTTATTGTTGACGGAGATAGATAGATAGATAGATAGATAGATAGATAGATAGATAGATAGATAGATAGA
>NW_004797335.1:412919-419261 GCF_000002075.1 Aplysia californica | reverse complement strand
TTAGGGATGGGGAGGTGATGTGGTCGGACATTAGTATTGTACGGTTTTGAGAAAATAAAGTTTATCGACACTTCGAAGAGTGAGGTCACTACCCATTGTATATATAAATACATGTGTAATAATATACTATAATACTATTTGTACATTTACATAATACATAAATGTATGTGTAAATATTCTGTACATGAACAAACCAACGATTATATTGAATAGCCCAAAAATCTGTAATGTTTTAAAGTGTTATCATTATTATCATCATTATTATCGTCATTATTATTATCAACATTGCGTTGGGGAGTCTCAGCTGTAGCAAGATCACAGATAACTCACGTTTCGGCCCCTGTCTCTGTGTACTCCTTGAAGATAATTTTCTGTCCGCAATAAGTGTTGTAGTGAGGGATGCCAGATTCGTAGAAGATGAGGTCCCCTGAGTCTGGGTAGGGGAGGGGGGGGGTGAGATAAATAGCTATGGTTAAAAGCAAGTATTCTTTGAGGGTTATCGTGGACGAGACGTTACGGTGTTCGCCTCTCATTCAATAGGTCCCGGGTTCGAATCCGGGAAGCGACGGAAATCAAACTTCTTAAAAATGTTCTCCTTTCACCTCCTTTCCTGCTTTCTGACAATGATCTGTCGTCTGTTTTCGTCTCCACTTTCTACCCCCACGCCCTCACCTCATTTGGCCCCTCTTCTGGGCTCTCGACTCCTTCTGCAGCCTTTCTACTTTTTCTCATAGGCCCCTTCTCACTGCTGTCTTTCAGATCTTATGGTAGGTTAGAATTAACACCTAGCCTTCTCGGGTAAGGGGGAAAAATCTCGGATGTCCCGTGTGCAAGTTCCGCATGTTAAAGATCCCTTGATTGTCCAAAACCGATAAGAGTGGGCTTCGGCCGCCACTCGTGTAAAAATTTTAAAAATTCCTACAAATTGAGAAAATTTAATGTGTCCTGTGCGTTAATGTGACATTATGCAGTTTCCAGTACCGTTAAAAACTTAACCAAAAATATATATTCTCCAGGGATCACCACAAGGAGGGAGACGGAGAGGCAAACAGACAGAGATAACGTTGGGAAGACAACATCAAAGAGTAGCCTGGCAATGATTGGAACATTGTAGTTTAATTACTTTTTCTTCTCCTGGCCTCTATTAACTTGAGGTGTCGAGGGGAGAAGCAAATGTCTTTCTCTTGTTTGTGTGTTGTCTTTTGCATTTTCACATAGTTTTTGTTTAATGTTCATCTCACCTCCGATCTTCATCTTTCCCTGGGCCTTCCTTTTTCTCTGTATCTATCAGATCTTTGTTTGTATGCTCTCGCTACTATACTGTCTGGTGGTAGTACTGACTCATGTCTAAACTATTTTATGCGTTGTTTATCTGTGTACTCAAGGCAGGGAGTGGGACTATATTGCTAGTTTCTTTCCTTGACTCTTATAGTGATGTTTAAAGTTAATTTTAGGCATTTCAGTTTACAGGCGTTTATTTTACTTTGGTGGCTCTTGTTTAGTGTCTTGTCTGGGCCTTTTGTATAAATATGCAGTAAATGAAATGACACCATGTTTTCCTTGTCTACATTTTAGTCTTGGGTGAACATCAATGCTTTCTGTATAAACAGGCCAGTCAACCAACCTTATGGATAAGAGTTGATGGACCGATGGCAAGTGACCAGAAAGTGATGCCTGTGGCCTAGTAGTTAAGGGCTGCTCAAATATAATCCTACACTTTTTGGGGGACTTTTTGACCCCTCCCCCCCCTTCTTACACTTTTTTTTAACATTTACCCCCCCTCCCCCTTTTCCATATCTTGTAACATTACATTGTTCGTTTATAATAATATGACATTTATATCGAGCAAATCCGTGCTACAACCATTTTTCTATGAGCTTTACACAATATTCATGAAAAACATGCATACACACATATGCACACAATAATATGCAGTTCTACATTCACTTAAAAAAAACATAACTGAATAAATCATTCAAGCAAAATATTGCAAACACTCTTTCTTAGTAATAAGGAAAAAAATTGGGACTCATGTCAATTTCAAATGCGCCTTAATTACAAACAGTGGAATTCTGATAAATAAAGTCAACATCTCGAGACTGAAAAACATTGTTGACTTTGAGCAAGGTTGACTTTATCCATTGTATTACTGGCCATTGAAAATAGAAGCTGACAGCTACAAAATTACAAAAATACCTGGTAACCTGATGTAAGCTCAATTTCAGTGAGTATGATTCTGAAGTTGTCATAAAAAAGAGATAATGAGTGAACAAAGTAATTGGAGGTGTGTACACCACTAGCTCAAGCCCTGCATATCTCTTCTTAAATTGAATTCTTTTAGGGAGTTAGCCCCAAACTAATGACTTTACGCGAGGGTAACACTCAAGCGGTTGACTGTATCAGAAATACAATTACTTAATTAAGCAAAAGAAGGTAGGAAACGGGACCACAGTGAGGTGTTGACAGCAAGCAAGAGTTGACTTTAAACAAGTTGACTTTATCAGGATTCCACTATATCTCTGTTATTACTGATTATTATGCTTAAAACAAAAAGTGAAATTAGTTATCATTAACAAAGGTAGTGTTCGTTGTGTTCATCATTGTGTCAAAAATTTTTTTTAAACAGGGGCATCTGCTGAGCTGTCTTCCAAATCTGGGTCCTATTCCTGCTCTTTCGCCTCTTCCTCCTCTTCTTTCTTTCTCTTCTTCCTCCATCCTCATTCCCACCCCCATTTCCTCCCCGGTCCTGTGTAAAAGCCCTATGCCTCTTCAATGCTGCAATACTTGGGAAATATTTTCCACATCCGGCCTCTGCACACTCTTTGGCCTATGCAGTTTTTCTTGACCAAGGCCACCCCTTTATTTCTTCTTATTTTTTCAACTCACAAAAGTGAGTACATTGGTACAAGAACCCCCCCCCCCTTTTTTTTCTTACACTTTTCTTACAGGAGCCAAAGAACTCCCCCCCCCCCCTGCTTTCAGGTGTAAGATCATATTTGAACAGCCCCTTAGGCTACCGGGCTCGTAATCGTGAGGTTGCGTGTTCGAGGCTTCGAGCCTCAGCTCGGTCCGACGTTGTGTCCTTGGGAAAGGCAGTTTACAAGAATTTCCCACTTGGCTCGGTCGTTTCGGAGATAGACCTTAAACTCGCAGGTCCCGCCTTTTAAATAACCTAACAATGTTGATAGGGGCGTTATACCAACACCATTGCTCAATTTAAGTGACCATGAGAGTAACGATGTGCTATGTTACCATGTTTACGATGTGCATGGCGGATTGTATTGGGCTCGTTCTGTTTGGATAATATTATTCTTAATTCAATCGTATTTTGTGATCAAAATGTAGCTTTTTAAAGAGCATCCGAGCAAAGGGGTAAATGGAGAACCATGATCTCCAATATTTATTATTATTATTATTATTATTATTATTATTATTGTTATTATTATTATTATCATTATTATTATTATTATTTTTATTATTACTAGTAAAAGTACCCGTTCTACGAACGGAATAATAATGAAGAAGTATTAGAAAAGTTAAGAAGAGGAAAAAGATTGAAAACAGGAAAGAAACAAAACATAAATAATTATTTTACCTTGAATTTATCCATGTAGCACCCCCTCTTGACTACCCTTAGGGGTAAGACTTCTTCCAACTCTTCGAAGGCGTGGCAATTTCTCCTAAAGTTCCAGCTCAATCAATTTTAAAAAAGAAAGAGTTAGGCCTACTTGCCAATTGTTGCTTCCTAGAAGAACCTAATCTAGATTCTTCAAAGACTCCGATAAACGACACGACATGTGGGTTTCTTTCCAGACAACAGACAGACTTTCAGTTGCTAATGTCATGGGAAACATGGGAATGTATATGACCTATTTGTGTTGCAAGTACCCTGAGCCTCTCACTGAAAATTAACTAAACCATCAATTCTCACCCTCGTTCATGTAGCTGATCCTGAAAGCTGTGGGCATTCTTGTCCAGTCCAAATGGCTACCCTTGTCTATATTGCCCCATGTCAAGTAGAGGGACGTGCTGCCCTTAGTGACAAGGAACTCGACGATTGGAGCCTCTGTGGCTTTATGGGCTGGGGACGTAAACCAAACACATGTTGTTGTTTTTTTCAATTTGGGGGGATGTTTTCTTGTTTGTGATTTGTTTGTTTTATTCAGCACACTGACACCCCCCTCTCCCCCAAAAAGATTAAATATTTAAATAAATAAATACTGAATAATAATATAATAAAAACAACTAACTAAATAAATAAATGAATAAATAAATAAACAAATACACAAAATAAAAAATCCCAACAAAAACAGCCAAAAAGAAGGAATACAGAATGACGGTTGAAAGAACGGTATTGCCCGAATCCCCACACGTTAAAATTTAGCAATTCATTGTAGTGAAATCAGACCATTGTCGAAATGATGAATTCAAAGAAACTGACATTTTTTCGCCCATTTGGCATTTTTTAATCGAATTTTTTTTTTTTTTTTTGGCTCAACACATTATTTTCTGTCTATACAAAGACACACTCTTGTATGGATTTTACTGAAAAACTGGATTAGAGGTGATGGGATGAGGGGAATTTCATTTGCAGTTTTCTTGGACTCTCAAGCTTTTGAAATCACCAAACTTTGGGTCCACTTTCTCCCTTAGTTTACCTCTGAAACCATACGACCCCCACCTGCCTCAATAGCACATATCTCGACATCTATTCAACACAGATGAGTGTTTTTTTCATTTTAAAAATACAATCGAGGTGGTTTTAAGAAGCTACCAATAACTCCCATATGCCCAAATATTGATGAGACCTGATTCCACCGCGTTGTGGCACATTTTAATATTTTGGGGTGGCTTTTTGTTCCTTTAACTCAGTACATTGCCAAAGAAAACGAAGTGGTGGTTGAAACAACAGTATTTCCCGAATCCCCATCCGTTAAAAGTAGCGATTCATCGTGATGAAATCAGGCGCTTGTCAAAATGATGGAATCAAAGAAACCGACTTTTTTTTCGCCCATTCGGCATTTTTGTTTTGGGCTCAAAACCTTAAATTTAGCACATAAAAACACATTCCTGCATAGATTATTACTGAAATGAGTTGATCAAAGGCGCACACACACGATGTAAATGTGTAGTTTCCACGTACACTTTAGCTTTGGAAGTTACCATTTTCTAACTTACTCTACTTCTAGTATCAGGTGACGGACGCCTCCTACTTTAACCGAAAATAATAATCTCTTCTTCTATTCAAGATAGGTGGGTGTTTTTCATCAAAAGCAAGAGAAATAAACAAGCTTTAAGATAATACCAATATCTCCATATGTCTATAAATTGTCACGCGAAAATTGTATCGTCTCTGTGAGAAATTTTTCTCAGCTTATCGGGCTTAGAAAAAAACAGCAAACATCTCATGAAGATATATATAAGAGTAAACAGATATATATATATATATATATACTTGGATACAATATATATTGATGCTCAATTCGACTGCAGCCTTGACGCAGTTGTTGGGAAACTTTTTTTGTATCTTTGTTCATTGGTTTATAGTCATTTATGTATATTGCCTCAGCGTGATCTTAACATTTGTGAGGATAGGAGGTGTGATGAGTCGTTTAAAATGTGTGAGGCAGCGTGGTGGAATCAGGCTCTCGTCAGTTTTTGGGCATGTAGAGCTATTTGTATCATCTTAAAGCTTGTTCACTTGTCTTCATTTCGATGAAAAAAATATCCCTTTATCTTGAATACAAGTCAAGATAATTGCGAATGAAGGAGGTGGGGTCATCTGTTATCAGAGGTAAAATTAGTGAGAAAATGGCCGCCAAAGATTAGTTATTTCCTTAGATTACGAGTCCGTGGTAACTGAAAATTTACATTTTGTGTGCCTTTCATCAACGTTTTTTCAGAAAAATCCTCACAGAAATGAGTTCTTTAATGGACATGAAAGGTGTTGAACGAAAAAAACAAAATTTTGATAAAAATTCATAAACCTGCGGAAAATGCAAGTTTCTTCTCTTTGATTATTTTGACGAGAGCCTGATACCACCACGTTGCCTCACAAATGTTAAAACACTGCCGCTACTCACAGGAACATGACCGTCCATCGTTGAGCAAAATGTCATGATATGAAGTGCACACGCAGGTAACGTAATCGTCGTGGGTGAGCGCACACTTGTCTTCACAGAGAGAGCATTGCTCGGTATCTGAAAAAAAAAAAAACGTTCGGATAGGTGAGACTGCAAGGAAATTGAAGGGAGGGGGGGAGGGGGCAGACCAGAGTGGGAGTAGGGGTATTCACACACACACACAAACACACACACACACACACACACACACACACACAAA
>NW_004797335.1:409464-412142 GCF_000002075.1 Aplysia californica | reverse complement strand
TATATATTTTATATATATGATGCACTCTTATGTATATAAATAATTTATTACATGAGTTGTGGTGGTCGTTCATGATTTTACGAGAAATTGCCAAGTTGTAATCACTAGTTTCAACGAGTGATTACTACTGGCAGTTTCACAAGTAGGATAAATCATGATCAACCACCATAATGAGTGTAATATTTTTTTGGGTACCAGACGAATATCAGCTGGTGAAATACATCTGTACCAACAAAGTTCAAATAACCAGTCAACTGGACAAGAGGATCCATTCTCGAGTCTCACATAAACACAAAATTTTAATGTTCGTGGCCGTCAGGGTCAGAATGAGGATTGTAAAAAAATTGGATTGTTTCCCTTTACTTTTAGCCAGGCTAATTTACATGTTGTGCTGTCCGTATACCTCTCTCCGCGAAACGAAACGAACCCCAAATCAAACAATAGTAACCTAAATATATGCAAAGTAAGAAGAAAACGTACGATTCTAAAGTTAAAAGAAAATGCACTGATACGGTATGTTGTCGTTAGAATAGAGAACTATCACTTTCAGGCACGGTTCGTCGAAAGAGCATGGTCGTGCAGTGCCACCCAACATTTTTTAATGTTCTTTTACGAAAAGCACCCTCAAACATTAAATAAAAGAAGTCAGAAACAAATACTAAACATATATAGTATTAAAACAAGGTCCTCGCAGGCGCTGTAACTGTCATTTCTGTTTCAATCGCCGTAAAACATCTATTATGCCATGCCAAAGTCCACGAGCTTTAACTAAATGTAATATAACATTCAACAGTGGATATCTGACCAATAAATCTCTCTTTGGGATAACCCAAGCGATGACGACACTCTTAGCGAGTTTGGCGGTACATTGATAATAATATTAACAAGACGGCACATCTCAAATGTGCACCCACGAAACATAGCCCACAGTAGACAGTCGAAAAAACCCCCACAATAGCCTGTGCACTATTCAATGCCAAAACTATGTGTTCCACGGAGCAATCCAGCGGAGTGCTCAAGTGAATTGTGATTGGTTCATTGTCATGCCACTATTTTAAGCGACTCTGTGACCGTGAACCCGAGGGAGGTGAACGTGACATACTTAGGTCATCGCCCTATGAGTTGTGCCTTTGAATGGTTTTGTAGTGGAGTGATGAAAGTTATTACTCGAGCGTTCAGTTCCAAAGCAGGATAAAGAACTTGATGTTTAGCTAACAAACAGATTTAGTTCTAAAAATCAAAGGGACCAGTAAAAAAGAATGAAAAGAAAAGCATAAGGTCCTCCTTCACCAACCCAGAGATCCTACCATCCCATAAACTATGCCCTTGCACTATCTTCAACCTGCTGTTGCTTAATTGTGCACGTCCACTTTTTAGTCCCACGAGCCGCCCCTAATGACTTTGATTTTAAATTTCGCAACCAAAACAAACCAAAGGCAAGCAGTTGTTCGCTAGCGCATTGCATTACATTGGTCAGTAATTCGAAAAAAAAGGCTTTTTAGCTATGGACGTTGTTGAGTTATTTGGAAATTGAGGTGCGGATTCCAAATATGTAGTTAGTATTTGTCTATCAAGCCAGGTTTTTGCAGAATTCACATAGATCTATTCGGTTTCAAGTATTCTTGGTTTTGTCAGGGGAGGAAAGAATAGCAGAGTAAAAATGGAAGTAGCTTTTTGTTATTTCCAGAAATGTAAATAACAAAGAGTTTTATGATTGTGGACTATCTAATATCATATTTTTTCTACGACATATTGTTTTAAAGTTTATTCTTCTTTCATTTCTATAGTTGGATTGTTTGATATAATATATAATGATAGAATTAATGTAAAGGAAAATTCGAAAGACAATGTAAGTAAACTAAACAGTATTTTTAAAATTGTGTGATAAAGTGATTATGAAATTCAAATTTTGGTAATCATTTGATGACTATTTATTCAAGCTGCTGATGTAGATGTAGATGTAGATCTAGTAAGTCGTTCCGTTATTTAGGCCAAGTTGTGTTATTAATTCTGAGAATTCATTTATTGAATATAGTGGCCACTGTCCACTGTCCACATATTGTCTTGTTCTGGTGTGCTGCTATAATGTCTGGAATTTGGACAGAAAAAGCAATTCCCAGGCGTCATTTGTGTTAATCAAGTTAAATGACGCAGTTTAGCTGGACCAGACAAGTCACATCACATATGATGACACGTTAGAACAAAGGAGGATTTTATTCGAGAAAAAAGATGTTACTAATGAAATGAACGTAACAACACTACACTCGGACGTAATCCCTGTACATTATTGATGATGCCCAAAGGGCAATGTAGAAAGGTTTGCACGTTTTCTCGATAGCGGAAAGCGAAACTGGCAGCCTGGTATTTGACACTTCATAATTATTGGGTGCCCATGGTGAGCACCCTTCGCAACTACGTTTTTAATGAGGGCTAAGAGCGGCTGCCATAACATTTACAGTTTTGGAATATAATGATTCATGCCTAGGCCTTATAGATCTAGATCTCGATCTACTTTGCATACATAGAGATAGAAATGGAAGGAGAATATAGTGTGCAGAGTAATTTATGCAAATTTGCTTATATTTCACGTGCGAAATATTATCAGCTTGTAGTATGTGTGTGTGTGTGTAAATGTCTTAATGTGTGTATGTGTGAGTGTATGTTTATTCATGGGGGGG
>NW_004797335.1:405394-406582 GCF_000002075.1 Aplysia californica | reverse complement strand
AAGAAGAAGAAGAAGAAGAAGAAGAAGAAGAAGAAGAAGAAGAAGAAGAAGAAAAACACTGGTCAACACACATTTGGCAGCATGAGATTTAAGATTTGTTTTAAGCCAACTTGAGGTGGCTAATTCCAAAAGTTGCATTAGTTTTTGCGCACCAGGTCAATTTTTGCTTTATAAAAAACTGGTAGACTATTTTTATGTCAATTTGACAAAAGTCAAGAGTTTTCACACAGCATGGCCAATAGTTTAATTTAGAACTTCGCTTTAATGAATTAGAATACCATGTTGAACCTTTAAGTGTGTGAATTTTCGTCCAATTAAAAAGTGCGATCTGATATGTTTGGCCGTTTTTAGTTTCTAAGATCATGAAGTCGGGAAACAAACTTTTTATCTGCTCTGTCAAAATCGTAAGATTTTTCGGAGTCGCTATCATGGTATTCAAAGAATTGCAGGTTCGGTCCTATGTTGAGTCCTTGGGAAAGGCACTTTGCACGAATTTCCCGCTTGGTTTGGTCTTTTCGGAGACGGGCGTTGATCTAGGAGGTCCCGCCTCTTAAAAGAACCTACTTGTTTACTTGTTTACTTGTTTACTTGTTTACTTGTTTACTTGTGTAAAGGACCGACATCACTGCACAAGAGGCATTCCCATAAGCGCTCCGTCCCCTGAAGAAGCACATCTCGAAGTGTGTAGATGCTGACGGTTCCAACTAATGGTTGATTCCATATCCTTCTGCTCCTCCCACTCAGTCTTGAGCTTCTGCAGGCGCCCCATCCAATTTCAAGTTCACGAAGGCGCTCAAGATGATGTTAGTCCGTCTCTTCTTGTTCTTTTTCTCTTTTTTAAAGAACCTAACAGTGTTGATATGGGCGTTAAGCTATACCTTACCATTTTTTAAAGAAGAAAAAATGCACCCAAAAAGGCTTGACATTTAGTAAAAGTCATCATTTTAATATTAAATTTGTCAAAACTAAGTACTAAGCGGGTAGCACTTTTTATTCTATGGTACATATATGGATAGATAACAAGAAAATGGCCGCCAAAGTTTGGTGACTTCTAAAGCTGGAGAAGCCTTAGAAAGTGCAAATTTACTTTTGTTATGGCTTTGACCAGTAAGTTTCAGTCATATCCACACCGAAATGGGTTTTTTTTTCAAAAGGACATTAAAGCTGAGGGAGGGGGGGGGGGGGGGA
>NW_004797335.1:403608-405286 GCF_000002075.1 Aplysia californica | reverse complement strand
GGGGTAAATTGCCAGTTATCAGTGATTCCAATATTTTGACGAGCGCCAGATTTCACCACGATGCCTCACACATGAAGAAACTCGTTTTTATGAATTTTCTAAGAAAGCTTGATAGACTGAAATGTGGTGTGCTGAATCGACCGCAGTGGTCAATCATCAGAAGGCTGCAGCACTGTGGTGCTCTTTAAACAATCGAATAGATTCAAAGATCACATAGATGTTGTTGTGGAAAGGGCAAAGAAGGGCTTGAATGCAGTGAAGGGCATGGTAGCTTCGGGAATGGAACAAAGGCTACTGCTTCTTATGTATCAGCAGCTGGTTTGGGCAGTAATCGATTATGGGCTCGGAGTATTGACCTTGACAAAAACGCAACTGGACAAGTTGGATCGAGTTCAAAATGAAGCCATGCGCATCACGCTAGGCTGCACCAGGGATACGCCAATTATCTGTAGTATGAGGCATGTATTGGGCCTCATGTCAGTGGAAAACAGACACAAAGTGGCTCAGGTGAGGGTGTACATGAGGATGGCGGCTGATAAGCAACACCAACTTCTCGAAGCCATTGGAGCAATCAAGGGAAATCGCCTAAAACGAGGAGCTTCTTGGATGGCTGAGGTTGAAAACACCATCAAGGAAGTCTGCCCAGTGGAAGATATAAAGCGGGGTGAAGAATGGATACAGATGAATGAGAGACAGCAGGGAGATTTTGGGAAGATAGTGATTACGCTGAACAGAGAATGTAGAGAGTGGCCGCATGGGGCGACAGATGCTGAGATACGACAACAAATTGAAGAAAACTCACGGCACGGAGATGTGGTTGTATCCACGGATGGATCTGTTGAACGAGGGGAAAAATCTGGATGGGGCTTCTCAGCAAGAGTGAGTGGCAGATTGGTGCAGGAACAGCGGAGAGCATACGATATGACAACATCTAGCATGAGAATGGAGACAGAGGCAATCACTCAGGCTCTCAAATGGGTCACAACAACTCGACAAGCACACGTGATCCTTGTCACAGACTCTCAGAGCACTCTGAGGAAGATTGAAAGTGGGAACCTTAGAACTGAATGGACAGAGCTCCTGAAGAAGACAACACTGAAAAAGATCACGTGGATCTTCACCCCGGGCCATGCTGGAGTCAAGGGCAATGAGCGGGCTGATGAGCTCGCTGGGAAAGTAAAACCAGGAGGGAAGCTGTGCCCTGACAAATCTGAAATTGTACGTACAGTCAGGGAAAAACGAGAAAAAAAACCCAAGAAGAGTCGGAATACCATCATCTTGAAGTTCAAGACTTAGTGGGAGGAGCAGAAGGCTACGGAATCAACCATTGCTTGGAACCGTCAGCATCTACACACTTCGAGATGTGCTTCTTCAGGGGACGGAGCGCTTATGAGAATGCCCCTTGTGCAGTGATGTCGGTCCTTCACACAAGTAAACAAGTAATCAAGTAGACTGAAATGGCAGCACAAAGTAAATTTAAAGAAAAAAAAGACTCACTAGATCCACCCTTCAAACACCCACTAAAGTTAGTTACAGTGTTTCAAGGCGTCACTAAATCAGATTAGTCACATTTAGAAAAAGGGTCATAGATAGATAGATAGATAGATAGATAGATAGATAGATAGATAGATAGATACATAGATACATACATACATACATACATACATACATACATACA
>NW_004797335.1:396568-403012 GCF_000002075.1 Aplysia californica | reverse complement strand
GCAATAAATAAATAAAATTTTAAAAAATTAAATAATTCCTAAAGTGTTTCAAGTCGAAGTAATAACAATGAGCCTACCTTGACACGCTGGGTAGAGTAGAAGTGACCGTAGGGAACACACATGAGATGCGTTGTCCAGGGAGAGCTGGATTTTACAGACGTAACACTACACTGGCACGCCCCTCCATTGTGCGCCTCTCTGTTCATGACAACGGCTCCAGGAGTGACCAGTAAGGTCAGCAGAAGCAAGGGAGTGTTGGCAGACATTGGTCGTGGGTCGCGTCGCTCTCTAGCTCCGGACAAGAAAAGAGGCTCACTGTAGTCACTGCAGCACCAGGAAGAGCTGTTCGTGTCGAAAGAGAAATCTAAAATTTTGACATGAAGCAAAATTTACTGGTAGGCTACAGAACGGATGATAGTGGGAGTTTGTTTGTTTGTTTGTTTGTTTTGCTTGTCTGTTTGTTTGTTTCTTGTTTGTTTGTTTCTCTGTCTGAGTAAAGAGAAACACATTGAAACAATAATGGTCATTTCGTGCTGGGCAAAAGTAAGACAGACAGACAGAAACAACAGAGGGGAAGTTAAGAAGTAGGACCTACCAACAGCGCCCTCCATCAACGGACAAGTGTTGGTTGAAAGCGAAAAAGCTCAGAGAAAAAAACATGGTAAAAGTGTTAATAACACAAGAAAAGTACAAAGTTTAGAAAAAATCCTTTTAACCTACGAAAAGTGCAGGTGAAAATGATATAATTTGAAATGAATTATTATGATATTTATAATTCTGATGGCTCAATCATTGTGTCACTTTTTAGAAGATGCCGCACACACACACACATATACATACATACATACACACACACACAAACACACACACACTCTTCCAACCCCAAATAAAGGTAGCATTCAATATTGTTAAGAGCACGATGGAGCCAGATTTCCATGAATTTGACCTTAATAATTAAAAAATTGTATTTTTGTAAAGCCTATGCTCCTTTACAATTGAGTCATTGCTTCCCAATTCCACTTTTCAAAAATATGAGTGTCCCCTGCTCATCAAAAGCTTTACGAATAAACGCAAATTGGGATCCCAAAACTATTTATGTTTTTAAAAGAAAATTAAGGGGAAGAAAGGGGGGGGGGGGCAGTTGCTATGAGTGGTTCGGGAGCTCAAACTTATGTCAAGCTTCGATCTATGTTGACGATGCAGCGTTTTGATAAATATTGAATACCGAGACGGTTTGGTTTTTTTTTTTTTTTTTCCACGTTTTGCCCATTTCATTTTTCGAGAGCATTTTAATTTCACAATTTGAGTCGTCTAGTGACATGCATGTATCGCCGCTGTCGCAAGCAATTCACTTTGCTCCAAACTAATTTGAGGACTTAATTTTATCTGCTCCCCCCCCCCCCCCCCCAAAGCTCTTTCAAAGATGAACCTTTAAACATCATCAACATGCGGTTTAATGTTATGGGCAATGTTTGCAATTGTTTTGCTTTTCTTTTTTCCCTTGCCCATTTATATGAGACTGACTCCATCTGATTAGTAGAAAAAGTACTTATGATAGAGTCCAATTGTACCTACTTGGTATGACATGCAGCTGTTAAAGATAGAGATTCAAGGATTATAGAATATGTAAGTCAATTATCTGGGAGCAGTTTTCATGTCTTTCATGATTCCTGATAGGAACAGCACAACAAAAACTTGTAGGTATTTTTTGTTTCTTGTGTAGAGAGTACCCAAGCGGACTTCAGTGCAATGCTAGGGACACAGACAAAGGGGCGTTGGGGGAAAAAAGCAATAAAAATAAAATAAAAAACCCAACTCGGTATACAGTAGTCGATAGAGTGTGCTTGAACAACACACGATTACCCTAGCTCATCAAAAACAGGGTGTTGAACTTTGGTGACCAGCTCTGGCGTCTTATGACAAAAACGTATATTATTCGTAATTAGTTCAAATAGAGTTATTGTACATGGGAGAAAGCCCTCTTCATGGCGCGTCTTTCTATTTTGGGTTTGTTTGTTATTTTGGCTGTACAATTAAAATTTAGGAAGTTTTTGGCATTTGAGAATAATATGCTTTGTGACCTAATCACATATTGATACTGTTATGAAAAAAGAAATTTTAATTAATTACTCCATAGCTATTTACTGTATGCCTCAGCATGTATACCTCAGATGATAGACCGGTCAATGAATTTTGACCTAAAATAATCCGATCGACCAAATTCCAGTTAATTTGGAACACACACAAAAAGTTAGTTTTTTGCCTCTCGTAAAATTTCATTTGGCATATACTTGATTCTGTCACAAGACGGCAGAGCTGTGGTGCATGGCTTGTCTTTTTGTTTGTTTGTTTTTGTAAAGTGTTTTACGGCGCTCGCAACTGCATAGGTCATATGAGCGCGCGGGACACACCTAATATTTTCAGTTGGTAGGAAATTTTGAATTTTGCCCGGGTGGCGGCCGAAGCCTACTCATATCGATTTTAGACCACCAAGGGATCTTTAACGTGCGCAACTTGCACACGGGCCCTCCGAGATTTTTCGCCCTTGTCCGAGAAGGCTAGGTGTAGATCTTTCCCACCAGAAGATCAGGGGTGTGGCAGAAAGACAGCAGTAAGGAGGGGTCAAGGGGTAGCAGTAGAAAGGCTGAAAAAAGATTCAGGAGCCCAGAGGAGGGGGCAAAGGAGGGGAGGGGGTGGGGGCAGAAAGTGGAAATGAAAGCAGACAACAGAACATTGCTAGAGAGCAGGAGCGGGGGTGAAAGTAGACAATTTTAGCGAAGAAAATTTTTTTGGTCGCTACCCGGATTCGAACCCGGGACCTTTGAATGAGAAGCCAACACCTTAACCTCTAGGCCACGAGAGCCCCCCCGGTTTGTCTTTGTTTGTGATATTGTGTATTATTCATGCTTAGAGGTTCAGTAACACTGAGTTTGTTTTTTGTTTTTTTAAGTTTTACAATGTTCAAAATATGTAGTGACTGCAAAGGTGCTATCAATTAGTAGGAACTGGCGGGCTCTCGCGGTCTACAGGTTAAGGTGTTCGCCTCTCATTCAATAGGTCCTGGGTTCGAATACGGATAGCGACGGAAAATTTTCTTCTATAAAATGTTCTCCTTTCAGATCCTTTCATGCTCTCTAACAATATTCTGTAGTCTGCTTTCGTCTCCACTTTCTGCCCCCCCACCCCACACCCTCCCCTCCTTTGCGCCCTCCTCTGGGCTCCTGACTCTTTCTGCAGCCTTTCTACTGCTTCTCCTTGGCTCCTACCACCTGTTATCCTCGCCACTTATATGACCGAATTGTGTTGCAAGTGCCGTAAAACGCTTAGTAAAACAATAAAGAAACAATATTTTTACATATTGCAGTGGAGTCCGCCTGTACCAATATCGGGTTAATCAAGTTTTTGGTGTAGAGAGATTGTGTGAGAGAAGAAAAAGAAATCGGGGATTTCTTTTTCTTTCGATTACCGCTGTTGTTGTGAGAAAAATAAGTTTAGGGCAGTTTTAGAATTTACTGCATTTGCATTCCTAAACCACTGTTCTATCATTTGAAAGTCGAAAACAGTTCGAAATCACATTCGATTGTGGCAAAAATCGAGTTTTCTATATAATTCAGTGTAATTGGTAATCTTATTTTTGTGTGGGCCGTTTTTCTCAAAATTGTTTTTGACACACATACACTTTTTTTTCAAGCAAATCAGCTGAAACTTGGCAGGATCACTCTTTTTTTTATTTCTTAAACTTTAAATACAACAATTTGTATATCTGTGTTTTCATTTTAGATATCTGAAAGTTCATGTTAAAGAATTTAGAGTGCAAATCGTATTTCGCAAAATCTTTCATGATTTTATCTCGTAAAAATAAAAGTAATTGTTAAATTACAAAGAACATCTAATTAATTTGTAATCATAATTTGTAGTATCTGCTTGCATTTGATTTATAGACAAATAGGCAAAAAACTTACATGTTCCTTTCAAAGAAAACCTTTAAGCACTAAAGAGACAAAACAAAACCAAATAAACCGAGTAGTTTTAAATTTGAGCTTATTTGCCAACACATGTTCTTTACCGTGTTCAATTTTGGCAGACTCCACAGTATAATGTGTGCAATATTCCCGTCAAGACTCTTCTGTTGGGCCGGACATTATAATATTTTAGGGGCATTTGATATAGGTAGGACAGTAACGGTTATAATATGTAACCAGAGGGTAAGTAGAACATTATAATAATTAAGTGAGGGTGATTAGAACGTTATAATAAATGAGTAGGGGGACATTAAGTAGAACGTTATAATAATTAAGTAGAGATAAGGTTGAACGTTATTTATACATAATATTATATTTGTAAAATTTCGTCACTTTGGCCGCCTAAAACTTCCGAACCACTTGACTTTCGAATTTGACAAATTAATAGTCGTTCAAAATCATTTAAAGGGTGCAAAGTTTTCTTAA
Source organism: Aplysia californica (assembly GCF_000002075.1). Classification (NCBI taxonomy): domain Eukaryota; kingdom Metazoa; phylum Mollusca; class Gastropoda; order Aplysiida; family Aplysiidae; genus Aplysia; species Aplysia californica. Next base: position 398,564 of record NW_004797335.1, on the reverse strand, counting down.
GGAGCCTAAGTCACAGTATTTTAATTTTCAATTTTTCATTAGTTTCGTTTAGATATAATCTCGGGAAAGTCCGTCTTCTAAGAAGCCATTGTAAACAAGTGTGGTTTCGGTTCACTAGCCGTGCACACTGTTTCCACACTTTCGAAATTCTGGAGGGTACAACCACGAAAGCAGAATAGAGAATCAATCTATACGTCTATAATTTGGCAACTTGGAAACACATGTGTCACTTTTCCCATAAAACCATGACAGTTACAGAGTTGGAAGTTGGCAAGTACCTGCAAAAAGATAGATAGGACCCCATGACGGAGCCATATTTTTTGTTTTCATTTTTTGAATTTATACAAATATATTTGACAAAGAGTTCCCGTCCTACTTTGACCTTTGTGATTATTACACAAAGAAACGACATAAATCTGCGTAGCTGTCCTTCACAGCAGAAGTGCCGGGAGTGATATTTCGATAAGGCGCATTTTGTTTTGAGAGTATAGATCTAGACTTTCTAATTATTTTGCATCTCTCAAGATGTATTGCTCCAATCCAGTAGAGTGTAAATATAGTAGGCCAATGACTGTCAGTTGATGTTAATGCACCGATCATTCCTTTCATCGAAAGGAGACCCAGCTAGTAATAAATAAGTAGAGGGGCATTAATTAGAACGTTATCTAAATATATTATATTTGTGAAAGTTCGTCACTTTGGCCGCCTAAAACTTCCGAACCACTGAACTTTCGAAATCATTTAAAGGGTGCACAGTTTTATTAAGGAACCTAAAGTCACTGTAGTTTAATTTTCAAATGTTCATTAGTTTCGTTAAGATCTAATCTTCGGAAAGTCCGTCTTCTATATTTGACAAAAAGTTCCAGTCCTTCTTTGGTCTTTGTGATTATTCTACAGAGAAATAAAACAAATCTGCCTTGGTCTCTATCACAATGGAAGTTCATTTCCGCTCTTTAACGTTCGCCTAAGAAACAGGATTCAAGAGACGGGATAAATAATTTTCGAGACCTGTAGTACGTGAAGATGTGATCCTGTGTATGCATCCAAAGATTTATTTTTAAATTCGGTCACAAAGAGACAAACTTTTTTATTACTAGGTCAAGATTTTTAAAAAATGTTTTGTCGCTAGCCTGTAGAAAGTGCCATGCACAGTTTCGTGGGCATATGTAAATTTGCCAATGAGCTCTAATTTTTCTTAACGATGTCAGAGGAAAGTGAACACGCTATAGACTCTGCCTGTGTGATTTTAACCAAACAGTGCAGCAACCCTTTCGTGGATTATTGTTTTCTTAGTGCTTTTTTGTGATGGTGTAAGGCGAAACTCGTATTTTGTGATTATGAAGGGCTAGACAGCAATACACTAAAGCAATGCATCTCTAGATCAAGAGAGGAGTTAATCAAAGCAAATCTAATCTAAAGCAATATAGATTTAGAAGCCAGGTGCGACTGTGAAAGGCTAGACAGCAATGTAAATGTAAAATGCCTCCTCGGCGTAGACCAGTAGGAGCAGTGACGCAAAGCCGGATACTCAGCTAGTAATAAATAAGTAGAGGGTAGGTGGAGCGTTATAATAAATAAGTAGAAGGGCATTACGCAGGATATTATAATAGGTAAGTAGAGTGGCATTAAGTAGAACATTATAATAAATAAGTAAAGGGACATTAAGTAGAACGTTATAATAAATAAGTAGAGGGTAAGTAAAACGTTATAATAAATATGTTTTAGGGCATTAGGCAGGATGTTACAATAATAGTAGAAGGGCGTTAAGTAGAACGTTATAATAAATACGTAGAGTGTAGGTAGAACGTTATAATAAATAAGTAGAGGGTAAGTCGAACGTTATAATGAATAACGTTACAATAAATAAATAGAAAGTATGTAGAACGTTATAATAAATAAGGAAGAAATACATTAAGTAAAACATTATAATAAATAAGTAAAATGTAGGTAGAACGTTATAATAAAATAAGTAGCAGGTAGGTACTTTAAGGAATCG
>NW_004797335.1:395288-396463 GCF_000002075.1 Aplysia californica | reverse complement strand
CCCCCCAGTCCGCTCCATTTTCCAAACCCCCTGTTTATTATTTTCCAGCTTGCCACGACCGACTATCATGTGAAACATATTCTAATTTTTTTAATGAAACCTGTCATAGTAACTTACTAAAAGCACTATAAGTTCATGATCTCTTGTTCTTTTATTCACTGAAGGAGAAATAAAACAGATTTGTTCCTACTAGTAGAGGGGTATGAGGTTGAATGTGCCATATTAATTTTGAACCACTTGTCCACCCACGTCCTCTTTTATTTCTACTACCCGTTTATTCGATATCATAGAGTAGAACATTATAATAAATAAGTAGTGGGCACGTAGAACGTTATAATAAATAAGTACTCGAACATTAAGTAGAACGTTATAATAAATAAGTACTCGAACATTTAGTAGAACGTATACTAAATAAGTAGTGGGTAGGTAGAACGTTATAATAAATAAGTAGAGGGACCCCAGGAAGAATGTTTTAATAAATAAGTTAACAGACATCATTTTGGGACATTATAATAAATAAGTAGAGGGACATTACGTTGGAGGGAACCACGCATGAAGTTCAAATTTGAAGTCCATCTCCGATACGACCGAGCCAAATGGGTGGAGATCCCTAAAGATCCTCTAAAACAACCGAGGTTGAGAACACCTAGTCAGAGATTCGAACCAAGGTCATCCACTCCAAAGCCAAGCATGACACCATCTAAACTGACGGTATGCCCCATTTATTTGAGCTGAATATCGTCTCATTCAACAGAAATAAAATATTGAAGACTTTCACGTACGCTAGGCTGTTTTTGTGTAGCGCAAAACAAAACCAAAAAAAGATTAAAATTAAAATTAATATTTTAAAAAACCCACCCCACCCATCCCCTCAGCAACCCGCCCTTCCTCTCCGAAAAAAACACAAAAACACAACAACCAACAAACAACAACAACAACAACAACAACAACAACAACACTTAGAAACTCTAGCCTAGAGGTCTCAAGCTCAAATTACCTGCTAGGTTAGAAAATAATTATAATAATATTATCGCCTGTGCCGCACCAAGTATTCTACAAATAAAATGTTTCAAGGATTATTAACTATTTTTACAAAGTTACAGATTCTTCTCAGTCCTTATGAACAGCAATTCTGAAGATAATCGGTTCTTCAGAACATAATATCAATATCAATA
>NW_004797335.1:392975-394453 GCF_000002075.1 Aplysia californica | reverse complement strand
CTTCTCTCTCTTTCACTCCCTCTCTCTATCTCTCTCTCTCTCTCTCTCTCTCTCTCTCTCTTCCACTCCCCCTCGCTCTCTCTCTCTTTCGCTCTCTCTTTCTCTCTCTATCCTCCCTTTCTCTCTCTCTCTCTCTCTCATAATTTTTTAAAACCATGAAGACCTACTAACTCACCTGTTTCTTCATAAATCTCCTTCACGAACACAAAAGTCAAATCTGTAACGTATCACAAACAAGTTCTTAAACTGAAAGGAAATTTAGTATTTCACAAATATTTATCATCAGCCTGGATTTCATTTACTCCTCTTTTTTTTTTTTCTCTCCAGTAGAGCTCTGCTGGGCGAAGAAGCGATTCCAGAACCGATTCCCACGATTAATGCTACGGAAGAAAAGAAAAGACTCCTTTTTACGTAAACCAACAGTTACCAGTTACTTTAATCATGAAAATCTTTTTTTCAATCAATTATGTTTTTTGAAGAAAAAAAGTTGATACCTTGTAGTGTTCTGAAATCAAGGTTATCCTAAATCCTGAAGATGTTCGGAGCCAACCAGATAACCACCGGAAGAAATCACATCATGAGAAAGTAAGTAATTGGATTCGGAGTCAATTCCTACGATTCTTTGCTTTCAATGATCGGGAACCTCGCTGCTGCCCAGCGCTACTCTCCAGGCTCGAAAGAAGTCACAGATTTACGAAAACTTCCACTCTGCAGCTCTGCCAGCACAAGTAAGGCCATAAGCGATCAGATCCAGGACATAACTCAACACGTTTCCTGGGTACGTCACGACCGACCCAGATTTCACATAGCTGTATCTCCAGGCTGGGTACGATGAAGAAATATTTTTAAAAAACAAAGCTAAACTAATCGCAAAACAAAACACAAAAGACACTACCTACTGAATAGCCTTATGATCGAATAAGATACAAACAAAAAAAAAGAATTTATTTTAAAAATAAACATTAATTTCTAAGCACGGGCCTGAAAAAAAATAAACGCTAGCCTACAACATTCAGAAAAGTGATGGTTTTGTTCTGTCAAAAGAAAAAGAATTGTAGGTAAAAAGTACATTGTGATTTCGACTCCCTCCACTAGGCCCGTAACCGTGTGTCTGATCTGTAGTCTTAGTAGAAACGATTTCGCAACTCCGCTGCTCCCAAACGGACCGAACCGTGCTTGAAAATCTTAAGCTAACAGAGTAGTCACGATTTCTTTTATCGTAAACCATTAAATGGGCTGAAGTTCTTGCATTGCGGATTATTAAAGCAAATACTGAGGCCCTTTTTGCTCTTAGAGCCGTGATATATGTAAAAGTTATGTGTGTGTGTGTGTGTGTGTGTGTGTGTGAGTGTGTGTGTGTGTGTGTGTGTGTGTGTGTGTGTATGTGTGTTCGTGTGCGTGTGTGTGCATGGCAGTATTCAAGAGATGTGCAGTTGTGCGTGCGTGCGTGCGTGCATGTGTATGTGTGTGTGTGTGTG
>NW_004797335.1:390286-391426 GCF_000002075.1 Aplysia californica | reverse complement strand
AGACAGACAGACAGACAGACAGACAGACAGACAGACAGACAGACAGACAGACAGATAGACAGACAGAGACAGAGACAGAGACAAAGTGAGAAGTGTATAATATAAGTATGTGTGTGCGTGTGTGTGTATGTGTGTGTGAGAGTGTGTGTGTATGTGAGTGTGTGTGTATCTGTGTGTATCTGTTTATTTGTCTGCGTTATGTTAGGTCAATATTTTAATAACATATTTTTGTCCTTTTTTCCGTATCACTAACGCCCTACTAAGAACATATCAAGGCATGCTTGATATCTCAGCAGGATTTCATGCGTGGGGGAATCCATCCTGATCCATCTCGGATTCGAACTCCAAATCCTCGCGTGTTGGTCATATTTGTAGGGGCAGATGTCACCGCAAGGTGTAAGCGTTATCGTCTGGGTTTGGGGGGGGGGGGGTGACTGGAAGATGAGTTGACTATACGGAGTACATGTAGTACATTTTCTTCATCTTGTATAAAATAATCTCCGATTTCACAGCTAATACGTTGAATTGTTGATGAGCAACAATAAAACTCGGGGTAGGTTGAGGGAGGGAAGGAGGGAGGAGGTCATGAGGGGAGGAGGGAGGGAGGGAATTGATCACAATTTTCGATTTTCAAAACTTATGTTGACTTTTCGACTAAGGTAAATATACTTTGGGGGTAGATTTTTATAGTTTTTTTTTGTGTTTGGGGGGAGGGGAGGACTAGAGTGTGTCTCTGGATAAGAAGGGAGGGAGTGTTACTATCTTTATCGTGAACAACGTAATCACGATGTTCGATTATCCGAAGCTTGTGTTGACATTTGGACAATGATCAATAAATCTCGGGTGTTTTGTGGTGGTGGTGGTGGTGGTGTGTGTGTGTGTGTGTGTGTGTGTGTGTGTGTGTGTGTACGCCTGTATGTTTAAAAGAGCGTATGCACTGGAGACTATTACGTGTTTATTCCGTGTAGATCTTTTAAGCCTCCAACGACAAAATTTAGAAAATATTATTCTAGCAGACGTCCTTCGGCCCTGCAAGTCAGGGCCAACTCGCGCTGAAAGGGATACAACATCCCGGCAGAAAGACTGAGATACTCGATAACATTTCTCCCCCCACTCGGGAATCAAACTTGAGTCTTGACC
>NW_004797335.1:374411-390186 GCF_000002075.1 Aplysia californica | reverse complement strand
GTAGAGAAAGTGGTTTGGCAGGGATTAATGATAATAATAAATACTGTCTTTATCTTGCCGAAGAAACATTCTCGATTCAAAGTCTGACGTGGTGGGTGGTTGGAGGGTGCTCTGGTGTAGTTTGCTCCTGCTCCTTTTTTCCCATCATAAAATGATCGTCCTTATCTCTCCTCCTTTATTGTGTTTGTTAATGTTACTCTCTTGTAACACCTCTTGTCTTCGGCGCTTTTATGACCTTATTGGGTAAGAAGTGCTGTAAAATTCTTACTAAAACAAAGTCTGACGTAAAAGAAAGACAATAGATCTCAGCGTCAGTGTGAACTAGTCGACGCTATAAAAAACAGTTGTTTGTTGTAATTTTTAATTGTAATGTATTCTTTTTTTTATTTATGTCTAGTAACAACATTCACATGAGACGTGTGTTTTACATCCTGGATTTACAATTTTACAAGCGTCTTTGTACTGACTTCAATCTGTATAAACTTACTTGTGATTTGCTAGTTTGTTTTGTTTTTTTAAAGTGTTTCACGGCGCTCGCAACTGCAGAAGGTCATATGAGCGCGCGGGACACACCTAATATTTTCAGTTGGTACGAAATTTTGAATTTTGCCCGGGCGGCGGCCGAAGCCTACTCTAATCGATTTTAGACCACCAAGGGATTTTTGACGTGCGCAACTTGCACACGGGCCCTCTGAGATTTTTTGCCCTTGTCCGAGAAGGCTAGGTGTAGATCTTTCCTACCAGAAGATCAGGGGTGAGGCTGAAAGACAGTGTAAGAAGAAACGAAGGAGTAGCAGTAGAAAGGCTGCAGAAAGAATCAGGAGCCCAGAAGAAGGGGCAAAGGAGGTGAGGGGGTGGGGACAGAAAGAGGAGACGAAAGCAGACAACAGAACATTGCTAGAGAGCATTTAGAGAAGACAATTTTTCGGTCGCTACCCAGATTCGAACCCGGGACCTTTGAATGAGAGGCCAACACCTTAACCTCTAGGCCACGAGAGCCCCCCCCCCCCCCCTTGTGATTTGTGAAGCGGCAAAAAGAACAATTTCCTTGTATTTGAAACCGCTTTATCAACTTGTTATATCGTTCGTTACACTCTCAGTTTTAATTATAATCTATTCATGTACGTACATGAATGCCGTTTGAAACAACCAACACAGACGTGTGTTTTACATCCTGGATGTGCAATTTAACATGCACTTTTGCACAGTCTAAACTTTGTACAAGCCCAGTTTGTGATTAAGGAGTCTTATTTCCTAGTAATTTTGATACCCTTTTAACTTGTTATATCGGTCGTTACACTCTCAATTCTAGTTATAATTTATTCATTGTTATGTATGTCCAGTCGAAACAACCAACGTAAACGATTGCTTTATAATATAAACTGAATGTGCAATCTTACAAGCATCTCTTTACCATCAAAGTTTAAAACGGGATGTAATCTTATTATTATTATGTCGGCAATACGTTTATGTCCCTTTTTACCCTTCCGAGATCGATAATTTGCTGTTGTTTTGGAACTGTCTTGCTGCCGGGCTGGAAACTGTAAGACACAAAGCAGACAAATTTCACTGAATCAAATGGAAAGCCAGAAGGATCTTTGGTTATGATTTTGATAGGACTGATGAGACAGGCAGAGAAATAAAGAAGTAAGAGCAGCTATTGGCACATTGTCCTGCCTGCATTTCATTCTTTTAGCCCAGAGATTGGCGCTCATATGACCTTATGCAGTTGCGAGCGCCGTAAAACCTCTACTAAAACAAACAACTCAAGCGAATGAAATTGTTAGGCCTCCTAGCCAGCCAGCCTCGAGAGCCTATAACACCAAGCACTCAGGCTATACATGAAGAGGAAGGCCACGCAAAAGGTGGATTGATGGAGTCAAAAATACCCTGAGAAATTATAATATTCCAATGAAAAAGCTGCGGGGCTGACCTGCCATAGAAAACTGCATCTCCCCACAACGCTTCACGGCAACAGAGGAAGAAAAGGTAAAAGTAAGTTAGGGTTTGGAGTTGTTGAGTTTTTTTTGGTAAGTGTTTTACCGCGCTCCCAACTGCATAAGGTCATATGAGCGTGCAGCACACATTAAACATTTTTACCCGGGTGACGGCCGAAGCCTACTCTCATCGATTTTAGACCACCAAGGGATCTTTAATGTGCGCAACTTTTACACGGGGCCTCCGATATGTTTTGCCCTTTTCTGAGAAGGCTAGGTGTAGATCTTTCCTACTGGAAGATCAGGGGTGTGGCTGAAAGACAGCGGTAAGAAAGAGCCACAGAGTAGCTGTAGAAAGGCTGCAGAAAGAGTCCGGAGCCCAGAGGAGGGGGCAAAGGAGGTGAGGGGGTGGGGGCAGAACGTGGAGACGAAAGCAGACGACAGAATATTGCTAGAGAGCAGCAAAGGAGGTGAAAGGAGACTGTTTTAGAGTAAGATTGTTCTGTTCCTGCCCGGATGCGAAGCATGGACATTTGAAAGTGAGGCGAAGACCTTAGCTCTAAGACAAGAGAGCCTCCCAACATGCTCTTTGCGCCTTTCGACTATTGTTACTCAGGCAGAGCCCAGAACACTCACATAATATTCTCGGCTTCCCATAGAGCGTACGATGCAAGCAATAGATTAAAGAGACTGAAAAGATCCTTCGTTGTCTGTACACTGGTAGGTAATTTTTCCGACCTGCAGGAAATTCCTGTAAAGTGCCTTTTGCGAAGACACATCGTCGGGTTCCTAACTGGGTTCGAACCTTCGACCTCTCGGTTTCGAGCCTAACAGCCAGTTCAGTGTTAGGATGTGTTGATATATCATTATCTCTGTCGTCAACAACATCCGGCAGGGTATACTTTTTCTCATCCAGCGAAGTGAGAAGACGACGAAGGGATATGTATAGCCTTCCACCTCGGGTGTGTGACAACAGCAGTTTTGAGGGTGGTGTTCAGAAAATCGTCACTGTCACTGATTATACTTCAGGGATGTGCCATCGTCAGGGGTGTAGCGATTAGGCGCTTCTGTGTCGTTTGCAAGAAGTCCCGAGATCGGTTCCCGACTGGAATAGAAATTTTATCGAGTATCTCGGTCTTTCTGCTGGGATGTTTTAACCCAGTTTGGCCCAAACAGACAGAGTCGGAAACACATTTCCTAAATAATCTAAATTCTATCGACGGAGGGGTAAAAAAAAACCCACAGACAGTTTAAAAAATGATTTAAAAAAACAAACTAGGGCCTATGGACCAGATCCGGTCCGCAAGCAGTTTCAGCCTGACCCACGAGAGGACCCACTTATCTATACATATTATTTGTGAAAGTTCGTCACTTTCGCAGCCTAAAATTTGGGAACCGCTTAACTTTCGAATTTGAAAAAATTAACTGTGGTTCAGAATCATTTAAAGGGTGCATATTTTTACGTAGGAGTCTGAAGTCACTTAGTTTACTTTTCAGTTTTTCATTCGTTTCGTTTAGATATAATCTTGGGAAAGTCCGTCTTCTAAGACGCCATTGTAAACAAGTGAGGCTTCCGTTCACAATGATTTGACGATCGATTCTTTTGAGTCCGTTCGTCGAACAGGAAACCCAGCTGGTTAATGATGAATATGACTAGAGGTGAGATGATAATTGACTTATTGGCATCATCAGAAAGCTCGTTCATTTGGCTTTTTTTTTCGAAAAACAAAATACTCATCTATCTTGAAAAGTAGTCGAGATATTTGCTACAGAATGAGATGGGATCCTCTGATTTCAGATAATTATCGAGAAAGTAGCCGCTAAAGCTCAGTGGCTTACAAAGCTTGAGTGAACTCGAGAACTGCAATTAATTATATCATAAAAAAGCTAACAGTCGCATTGAAAATCGAAATGAAAAGCTTCCGTCCCAGCTTTAAGCAATAGATCGGTTTCAAGTAGCCTACATTAATATCAATGTTCCGCAGGGAATTCCCTTACCAATCATTATCATGCTCCTGTGTTGATTTTAGTCTTACTTTTTTATTTGCAAACTTGCCAATGTTCTCCTGCCTAGGCCAAATAGATTTTTTTAATGGTTTTATTATTCAGTCCCTGACAAGGACACATTTGCCTTTTGTCCGTTATACACAATGGCTAAAGTCATTTTGAGTTTGGTTGTCTGTTGGTTCGTTGTTGTTGTTGTTTTTGTTGTTTGTTTTTTTGTTTTGTTTTGTTAAAAAAACCTTCCGAAACCTGTACTTCGCTACCTTAGAATTACAAAAGTCCCATTCGACGTGTTTTACCATTGTGAGTTAGTAAGACCATGAGGTCAGAAACCAATGTTCTGTCTGCTCTATCAAAACTGTAAGATTGTTCAGAGTCATTATCAAGATATTCCAAGAATTGCATTGGAAATAGCATGACTTGTAGTGAATCTCTAAATTCCTTCCTCAAATTTCTTTTTTAAAATAGGCACTGAGAAGATAGAGCTTTGTACTTCTAGAGTAGCGACTTATAACATAATAATATGTTAACCTCCTGTTGGCTAAATATCTCAGTTTTATCTCAATATCAAAACCCTGCTGTGCGGGGGATACGAAACAAGTAACAAGCATAATACTTTGTGGGGTGACCTTTGGGAATCGATGGCTTATGAACCCCCCTTTCATTCTCCTTTATGCCACAGTCTTAATCCTTAAAATATTATCCCAATACATATATTTGATAGTTGAACATATTTCAGGCTTTGTACAGTTCGTGTCGCAAAGCTCAGAAAATACACTTAAGGGGATGAAATCATTTTCGAGGACATTTTGAGAAATTACACGCACATGTATTTTAAACGAAGCTGTAAATTAATGCTTCTGAAATCCAGAAAATAAGCTTTCAAATAATTCCATTGTCTTTTTTTTAAAAAGAAGAATATCTAAACTGGCAAAGTTTTGGATATCGAGCCATATTTTGTGTGTGCTGATTTAGCAGGTTAGAAACAAATTATGGTTACTCGCTTTTCTTTTTTTTTTTTGCGTTTCTTACACTCGTTACCTTTTCAATTATGTTTACTTTATTTCCTTTGCTTTGAACTTTCTGTTACCTTATCCCACTGCGTTGCTCAGATTCCCTCACTCCTCTTTGAGTGAAGTAGAGGTAATGGTGTTGGTGTCTCGAAATGTTCTGGAATTAACTTGTCATCAAAGCTAGATCAAGAATTACGTATGGGCGGCATTACTCAACCTCAGAATAACAAAGTTCTCTCTGACTCAAAATGGCCAAATATCGCTACCCTAGAAATACTAAGTTCAATCTGATAAGTACCTAGTTTTGATAAATTTGATATAAAAAAACAAATATGGGTTTCAGAAGATGTCAAGCTTTTTCGAAAGCAATTCTTGGAATATCTCGATAATGTCTCCGAATGATCTTACGATTTTGATACAGCAGATAGAAAATTAGATTTCTGAACTCATGGTCTTAGTTACTCAAAATGGCCAAATGTCGACTACCCTAAAATAATGAAGTTCTATCTACTCAATACTTCGGTTTAAGAAATGCGAAGTCAAAAACTATGAGTTTCACAACATGCCAAGCTTTTTCGAGGGCAATTCTTTGAATATCCTGATAACGACTCCGAATAATCTTACGATTTTGACAGGGTGGCTAGACCATTTGGTTTCTGATATCATGGTCTTAGTAACTTAAAACGACAAAAACTGTAGGAAAAAAACTTTGTAATTCTAAGGTAGTGAACTATCGAGGGAAAAAATTTCTCAAAGCGACCCAAAATGTCACATACACAGAGCAGTGGCCCTTGATCCATTTTGAACCAGTGGGGGACGTTATTTTATTTTTTTAAACTATTTTTTTTTAAATTATTATTATTATAAGTGTAATAACAATAATATTATAATTATTCTAATCTTATTTTATACTCCATACATGGGGATCGGTCGGACTCAAGTCTTCTGCCTGCTATAGTGAAGCACGCTAACCACTACACCACAGGTGCCTGACCTGCTTCGGTGAGGTGGACAAAGAATAATGAAATACTTACACTTAGTAACATATCCATGTTGTCCAGCCAGTCACAGTGCAGGTGAGAGCCGTCACAGTCCCTGGGTGTTTGGAGCTGTCAAAGGATAATGAGATCCCGTCACACCTTCGTGGATAAAAAGGTTGTCCAACTCAACAGAGTAACCATCGCTTTTTGGAAGCAAAGGGAAGACAGACGACCGAGAAATCATCAGTCAGACACGACTCTAGTTCATTTTGGTGAGCATTAAAATTTCTTTCTTGTTTTGTTAGTGTATTTCTGTCTTTTTGTCTGTCTTTCTTTCTGTCTTTCTGTCTGTCTTTCTTCCTGTCTTTCTTTTTTCTTTCCTTCCTTTCACTTTCTTTCTTTGCTATATGTAAGAACTAGAAACAACAAAAAATCCAGGATAATTTTTAGAGGGGGCTTCCCGAAACAATAATATTAACAATAATACATTAAGACCCCCTGAGCGCTTTACAACGATTACATGATCACTGAACGTAATACTTCATTCACACAAGATTAACACATTAAAAAGAAAAACAGTTCAACAGCTTTAAAAAAACGTTCTTAACTATAAATTAGTTATGTATACAAGTAAGGAGAGCAGTAAATACAAAACATATCAGCATTTACTAACACAATAAAACTAAGAAATTAAGAGTCTTGAGTAATCGCTTAAACGTATTAGGATTTGTCATTTTTCTGATGTCCTTGGGCTAATTCTTGATTTAGAGGGAAAATGAGAAAATTCTCTCACCAGAGGGGCTCTGAATATTGTTGCACATTTTGAGCATTCAAAAACTCCACTTCCACTTGTGGATGTGCACAGCTTGCAGTTTTCTCTCTCGGTTTCAGCAATATTATAATTTGTGAGACCTCATAATACTCATACGGCTTGCTGCTCACTGAGACTGCTGCTCTACAACTAGGCTTGTCAGGACCTGGCTCTCTCATGTCGACGGGTGTATGTTTAAATCATTCAGAGACATTTTCAGGATGTCTCTGTCGCGCTTTTTTTGGTGCGCCAACTTTATGTTTCCCTGATCAGAGCTGAGAATAGAAGAACAGAATACTTCTTTTACGATTCTAAAATTAGGCATTCCTACGACATGGCCAGCCCAGTTGAGTCCTGTTGAGCCTCTAAAATATTCTCTCGGTGTTTGCCCCTTTTAGAACTTCGGTGTCTAGTATCTTATCCTGCCTTTTGATGCCAAAACTTTTTCCTGAGGCGTTTCATCTGGAAATGATTAAGCTTTTTAGCATGGCTTTGGTTCATCGTCCAGGTCTTGAAACCATACAACAGGGTAGGGAGGACCATAGCATTGTAGACTTCCATACTCAAAGACTATTTCCACATCGACGGGGGCATTTGAAGACGGAGTACGGTCAATAATATTTGAAGCTATCAAAATTGTCATTGTTGTATTAAGTATTTAGGAGGGAGGGTCTGCGTTTCCCCAGGGACAGAATAGAAAAGAGCTTCTGTATTCACTGGGCTTTTTGGGAGTCCAAAGTTTCCACAAAACAACATTAATATGGCACCCGAAAAAGATACCCTCATACCCCCCCCCCCCCCCCACACACACACACACAAACACTCCAAATAAAGATAGGTCTACTAGAAAACACAATAAAACCGTCAAAACGTTGGATTTCAGAAACGCTTCACAATCATGAACCCCAGAGTGTTAATGTTCAGCTTGACCTTCACCTTGCTGGCTCTGAGCACCCTGACCTTAGCCCAGGGAGAAAAAGGTCAGGAGGAAGACGCAGAGGTCAGGGCCACCGCGGACGACCTGAGAGACACTCTTGACCTAATCAGGGAGCTCTCAAGCACTTCACGCCGCGAGCTGGTCAAGCGAGGATGGGCAAGCAAGACGTGGAAGAAAGCCAAACCACACGTTATCAAGGCCGCCGTTAGTAAAGGAGCTGCGGCTCTCGCTGGCTGAGCTTGTCCAGCGATCCGCGGGAGAAATGAATGAATGAATGAATGAATGAATGACTAAATGAATGAATGAATTAATTAATTAATTAATTAATTAATTAACACAGAATCTACCAAGATATCAAAATAAATCAAAGCACATTATAACAAATACAACAGAGTCTACAACGTTTGTTGATTTCAAAGAGGAGAATTTCTCTACAAGACTTTGGATGTTCATTTCTGTTCTTACTATAAGTTGATCTTTATTTTTGTTTTTGTTCTTTGTTTTGTCTATGAATTGATCTGCATTTTCCACTTTCATTCTTTCTATGAATTGATCGGTATTTTCTACTCTTATTCTTTCTATTGATTGATCTTTTTTAGTTGCTTTATATTTTGCTTTCTGCTCTTTCAAGGAATTTATCTTTTTTAATTGTTGCTCTTGTAGCTGTTGTTGTTGTTGTTGTTGTTGTTGTTGTTGTTGTTGTTGTTGTTGTTGTTGTTGTTGTTGTTGTTGTTGTTGATGTTGTTGGGTTATTTTTCCTTTTTTGTGGTTTATTTCTTCGTCTCATAACCTGATTTGGTGCTGAATATTGGTACGTTATTGATAAAATGTGATAATGTAGTAGTTTTTGTTAGAGTCAGCTTGTTCAGAATAACAACAACAAAAATATACTGTTTGTTGTTGTAATTGTTGTTGTTGTTGTTGGTGGTGGTGTTGTTTTTGTTCTTTTATAGTAATAATGATTTTGATGATGATGATGATGATGATGATGATGATGATGATGATGATGATGATGATGATGATGATGATGATGATGATGATGATGATGATGATGATATAATATATTACAATATAGTGTAATATGACACAATGAAATATCGTCGGTCGCCTGATAAAACCGTGAATTCCACAAATTTTCGAAAATCGTTTTTTTTTGCATATTTTGATAGTGCTCGGTGAGATGCACGTCCTTGTAAAACAATTTTTCAATTATCTCCACTCAAACGTGTAGTCTGACGTAATAAGAAAATCGTGAATAAACACCATGCCCCAAAAGTCGCCTGTTGAAACCGTGAATCTCACACCTGTGTGGAATTCACGATCTCATCAGTCGGTTTATGACTCGCGGGGCTGACCGTTGGCGCCGTGAACGCCTCTTTAGACCATTGAAATATGGGCGACTGTGTTGAGCAAACATAATGGTCGGTCAGTATTCACGGTTTCCAGGCCAAAGATTATAATTTATGATGTCGACTGCATGCGTTTTGCGGGAAAACCTCTCTGTCACATAATTAAAATGTGTATTTCCTAGATGCAGGACTGGTATTGTTTCCCAACGACTGTCAAATTCGAATGTGTAATGTGTGTGCCCTTCTAATAGTGGTTATACATTTTTGATCTTGCTCGTTTGGCCCAAAACAATTTTAAAATTGACGTAGTCGAGTATAAATTACAAGTATATTTCCGTGTTGTATCACAACCCAAACTTGTTTGACATTGAAAACTCTTTGATTTGACATCAGAGTTCCCTAACGAGAAAAGGATTTTTGAGAAGCTGAGAAATGTGAACCATTTTGGGCATCAAAGAAAGCTGCAGAAAATACAGCACGGAAATAGTAGAAGAACCAGACTTTAATGAAGAAAAAGTATCATTCAAAGTACACGATGCGTTGGAACAGATCAAAGGTGCTTTTTTAACCTCCGAGAGAGTAAGAAGGAAGAGAGAGAGAGAGAGAGAGAGAGAGAGAGAGAGAGAGAGAGGGGGGGCAGTAACAAGCTTTACAAATCAAGAGATAGGACGATTAAAAATGACTAATGAACTGAAACCCAAATGTGATTGCTCAACTAAATCAATGGACTACTCACTATTAAAAGACAACACCAGAACAATTATCTGAACAACTATCTTTGTCTTTGTTTGGACTTTGACACGGGGAGACAGAAAATCCTATGTAAACGGTTTTCTCAACTCGAAAGAGTACAATTTAAACAAAGGCGATACACCAAGCTCAAAGATGCACACTTGGGTTTATTATTTGAAACAGAATGACCTGAAGATCAAAGTTTGCAGGATGTTGATATATATGACCGGGCTCAACCATTGTAAGTTGTTCTAGAAAAGCCCAGGCCAGTTTCATCATCGCCTGGCTCTCCCCGTACAGACAAACACTTTCCACTATTCCCTACCCTGGGCTAACTTCTTCATATTTTTCAAATGTCTTTCTACTGTTCTGTTTATCATTCTCTGCGACTTTTCTACAGGTTCCACATGGTCTTTCCTTGATCGTTCAAGCCATGTTGACTCCAAATTAAAACTTTTATTATTATGTAGCTGCCTGATTTCCTTATGGTATGCTCAGTCCAATCCATCTCCACTGCCTTCTTCTGTCTGAAAATGTTCTGGTCATTATTTCCTCATTGGTGACTGCCTGTCCATCTGACCCTGAGGAACTTCCTCAGACACTTGTTGATGACAACTTGGATCTTCCAGAATTTTGTAAAGGGTGCTTTAGAAGAGCACATCCCAGCTGGACCACCAGACAATCCACAAGGGTCGTGCAAGCCAAGGAGTTTCTGTTCACATCTGTGGACATGCTTCCGAAGGTTCCCACTCACTGTTACCAGCAAAGCTCTGGAAAACTGTATCTTGATCCCTGATTCTGTAATATGTTGGAGCTTGAAACCGTCTGCACTGGCCAGGGACAATCTGCCGTGTAAGTTGTATGTCAGGCTACTCAAATATGAATTGTGCGTGAGTTTTAAGTCTTGACAGCGTCAGCCAGACAAAGTGGGAGTCTCACATGTCAGAAAAGAACATGACAAAGAAAGGGCACGCAATGGATAAAACCTTTGCTCTTAGGCAAGAAGACCTTGTGATGATTTGCCTGAATCTTCAGGGTGTGCTTTTGTCATTGTCTATTAATTCATCCAGCTCTTGTTACAGAAACATGCACATAATCTTCAATGCGACCTCGTATGATGCTATCTATTACTTATAACAAAAGGCACAAGGTGGTTTGATTGCAAATGAATTCACAAGTTGTTTGATGGACTTTTTTTAAACGTGCACGAACGCGTAGAGGGTTATAACAATATATTATTATACAGCTACGCGTGTGTGTGTGTGTGGGGGGGGTATGTGTGTGTGTGTGTGTGTGTGTGTGTGTGTGTGTGTGTGTGTGTGTGTGTGTGTGTTTGTGTGCGTGTGAGAGTGTTTTCTCTATGATTTTGCCAAAATTGCAGTTCACAGAACTGTCAGGTCGGGTAGACAAAAAGAAAACCAAACTGTTAATGCTTTATGAAGCCTCTGATATACATAAGGAGAAATTCTTTGCAGACTGAACTTAAACGAAGAGAGGGAGAGTCTTTTTAAGTCCAGAGACAAGAAAAACTTAACAAACAGTTCCCCACCATTGTATCATTCTACTTATAAACGGTAAAACGTAATTTTCAGGATCTGAGAGACAAAAAGGGTAAGATAATGAAAGATGATCATTCAGTCATTCAGGGGGTATAGAATTTTGACATAAATCAAGTTCTCAACCCATCCACCACCCCCTCCCCAAAGGAAATACACTTACCTACAATTGGAGAAAGAAGGATAGAAAGCACGCAAATGAAGGAGTATGATTTCATAAATTGCATACAATATCTCATTCATGTAAGAGTGAGAGATGTTTAAAGTGGTAAAATAATGAATAGCCTTCTGTCTCACTCAGTCTGTAATTTCATTCTCAGTTTTAAATTGGCCTTTTAAAATCTTTCTTATAACAGTATTTCGTGCTTTCAAACATTTTTAACATACCAGGACCTCTAATAAGAGAAAACAAACTGCCTAATAACCGTGAATACAACACCGCGTTTCCAAAAGCCTACTGATGAAAAAAAAAAGTGGAATTCACGACCGCATCAGGCGAGATTAGAATATGAAAAACGTGAATCCCACACTTTTTCGAAAAAAAAATGACCATCTACGGTAAATAATGTACAACAGTATTATTTCTAAAAGGTAATTGATTAGATTTATCCATTTAGTTTATATCTTGGACACCAAACAACGGAGAAAATCAGTTTTTTCCCTCTCCTGTAGAATTTGCTTTGTGTGGAATTCACGATTTCATCAGGAGACCGACGATATCATACTATACTATTATAATAGCTATGATAATGATAATAATAATAATAATAATAATAATAATAATAATAATAATAATAATAATAATAATAATAATAATAATAATAATAATAATAATAATAATAATAATAATATTAATAATAATAATAATAATAATAATAGTAATAATAATAATAATAATATTATTATTATTATTATTATTATTATTAAATAATAATAATAATAATGATAATAATAATATTATTATTATTATTATTACTATTATTATTATTATTATTATTATTATTATTATTATTATTATTATTATTATAATACTAATAATGATGATGATGATGATGGTGATGATGATGATGATGATGATGATGATGATGATGATGATGATGAGGACGGGGATGATGATGATGATGATGATGACGATTATTATGCTGTTGGCTCGCTGCAGATTAAAGGGACACAATTTAATACGTTCCTATTCTTGCTTTCCGTTGGTTATGTCCCGTTTTATACGTAATTAACTTTTTAATTTCTCCCGTGCAGACTTCTTAAATCATCATGATACTTTGTAACACGGCCACTGTTCTCCTCGACATCGGGTGGATGAGGAGATCATTTCGAATGTCATTTTAATATTTATATATACATGTACATTTATTTTCTTCAATGTTTTAGTTTTAGTAAGAGTTTTACGGCACTTGCAACACAATAAAAACCGAAGATTAGAGGTTTTACAAGAGAGTAATAAGCACAAAAAAGAAAGAGGAGAGATAAGAACGATAGATGTTTGATAGAAAAGGAGGAACAAACCACATCAGAGCACCCACCAACCACCAATATCTTCTTCAATGACAGTTAGTCGGGCTGGTGGTGAACACAACCTGTGCAGTTCACTGAAGACTGTTGAGGCTGTCATAATAATATGCAATCACTCAGTATTCAGTTTTTCTCTCCATTGGGCTACCTTAAAATTACTAAATTAATTCTATCCGACATTTTTAACCCGTTTTAAGTTGCTAAGACCATAAGGCCAGAGACCAACTGCTCTATCTGCTCTATCAAATTCGTAACATTATTCAAATCGTTATCAAGACGTTCAAAAACTTGTCAACCTAAAAGTTTAGAGTTTTACTTACTTTACTTTATACGTCCTCTTGCACCTCTAGGGCGTCGAGGGGAGAAAGAGATTCCAGTCTCTAGCAAGTTTGATGGCCTGGCTGGGTGGGATATTGAATGGTCTCAGGGTATCCTTCACACCCTGGATCCAGGTCTTTCTTGGTCTTCTTCTTGCTGTGTACCACGACACTTTCCTGTAGTAGGCTTTACTGGCAATCTGGTTAGGTGCCATACGTGTGAGATGTCCAAACCACCTGATTGGTTGCCTTCGGAAGTAGTAGAGGACAGGTGTTGTTCCCCCCCATTTCTCTGACCTTGTTGTTTCTGACAATGTTCTGTCTGGTTTTGTTAACGGCTCTCCTTTGACATCTCATCTCGCAGGTGGTTATTGTAAGTTCCAGACTTTTGGTCAGGGTCCATGTCTGGCACTGGTAGGTCAAGGTGGGGATGAAGAAGGAGTTAATGAGCTTGGCCCTGGTCTCAATGGGGATGTTAGGATGTTTGAGGAGTGGGCAAGCTGGTAGATGACGCTGTTTGCTGTCTCAATTTCTCTGTTGAGACGTCCGTCTTCCGAAAAAGAAGCTACCAAGGTACTTGAACTTGCTCACTTGTTTCAGCGGATTTCCATCCATGGTGATGTTAAGATTGCCAGGTGTTCTGCTGACTTTCGTCGTCTCCATTCTGCTTTTACTGATCTTCATGTTGAGCTTTTCACATTGTGTTTTCAGCCTATCTGTGTGCTCTTCAAGTTGCTTTTCTTTCTCATATGACAGGCTTTGATCGTCCACAAACAGCATTTCATTCAGGTCTATCGGATTGAGGTTTGCTTTTTTGTAATTTTGTCCATGTATATCATAAATAGTAGCGGTGATGACACACACCCTTGTCTCACTCCGGGCGACACGTCGAACCAGTCAGTGAGTCCATTTTGGGTGCAGACCGTGCTCATACTGTTTGTATAGATGGCTCTGAAGTTGTCCAACAGTTGCCCCCTAATTCTTCAAGTGTTTGCCACAGTTTGTTTCTATCTACTCTATCAAACGCTTTTTCCTTGTCTACAAACACAAGATTCAATTCTTTGTTGCATGCAATTGTTCTTTCACTTAGTTCTCTTTGAGCAAAGATAGCGTCTGTTCTCCCTTTTCTAAAGCCCCTCTGCGCCTCACTCCTTTAAGCCGGTTCCAGAGTGGCTCTGTAGGTCTGACCTGTAGCTCGCCTGGCTCGGCTCGCATCGTGCAAATGAATGTATGCATTATCGTGTGCTAAAGCAGCGTAGCTGTATCGTCTGTTTTTCGTCAGCAGAGCTGCGCGATGCGTCAGACGTGCTATTCAACAGTGTTGTAAACATGACGGACATGTGTCGCCTCGCTTCGTGTTTATTTTCGACCGAAACTCTTCACAGATCATCAAAATCAACAAGAAGTAAGTATTATTAGGAGCTTTACTATTAAATATTGATGCTAGCATCAACACTTGGCCACAAAATTACCAAGAAATGCCCTTTATCATACTTTGAAACTTCGAATCGAGAGGTTGACCTAGTTTCGACTGTTGTCGTAGGCCTAGGCCTAGACCTAGGCGAGGTGTGCTTCTCTAGATTAACCCTTCCAGCCCCAGCCACTTTTGGGCACTCGCTAACCCCAGTCCCAGCCAATACAGCAGTTATATCAGAAAAAGAGGTCTGCATTCTAAAAAGTGATGTAATATCTTTGTAATGAGATTTAAATAATAACATAAACAATCTTTAAATGTAAATAAACAAATATTATGAAAATTAAATTTTAATTTGGTTTGCTAATTTCGAAAAATGCTCAAATTCGATACCCCCGTAAACAGAATATACGCTCTTGGGACGGTGGGAGGTACAAACGCTGCTGAAAATATACGTGCATGGGGCTGGAAGGGTTAAAATGCAGAGGGATGTCCCTAGAAAGGCCATGATTCTAGATAGATCTATATGTAATAATTTACATCTGATCTAGATTTAACCTTTATTTGTAACCAATGTAAACTATCTCCGCGCGCAGCTGCAAGTGTGTTTGTGTGTGTGTGGGGGGGGGGGGGGAGGAGGGGTGCACTTTGCACATGACGTAAAGAAAAGTTGTCCCGTCTTGGTATAATTGGTCTTGGATTACACAGTACCTAAATATAGCAAGGCAGACCCGTCAGTTGCACACCTACACACGTCAACACACAGTGCGACAGTGCTGACACACTGCGAGTGTGCCTCGCGCTCGCTGAGACACAGGCGCCAACCCACAGTGCGGCTGTGCTGACACGCACACGGTGTGCACCAGGCCAGCTACAGGTCATACCTACAGAGCCACTCTGGGACCGGCCTTAGTCAAATTCCTCAAAACTAGGTGCTGAGCAGAGAGAACTTTGTAAATTCTAGGGTAGCGATTATGGTGTTTCACTGACATGTCAGCGCTCTTGCTTTTAGTCCTAGGGTTGTGAAGCGGGTACAGTGCAGCGGGATATTTATTCTACCATTTTATTTCAGCAAGATTTTTACGGCACTTGGAACACAATAAAGTCATATACATGCTGAAGATTATTAACGTTACAAAAGAGTGGCAAACACAAAAGGAAGGAGGAGAGATCAGAACGATAGATGTTTCAATAGGAA
>NW_004797335.1:359411-369411 GCF_000002075.1 Aplysia californica | reverse complement strand
TTACATATGCGAGTGAATACCTTTTCCCTAGGACAGACGTGTCCACAACATATTAATTTAGGAATGAGATTATCTTTTTAGAATGGACTTCATCTGACCAGACTAATATGCCATTGAGCTTAGACATTGGCCCTTCGGGTGTCTGAAGTCTGGCGCACTCTGGTAAAAGCTGCTCTCGTATTTCATTATATCGTGAACATCTGAACAATACGTGGAATTCATTTTCTACATACTTTTCATCACACTGGAGGCAACGATTACTGTCGACAATACCCAACCGGAACAGATTATTTTTCAACGACAAACTGAAAGTTCTGAGTAATGCAAGGATCCTTCTACCTCTTGCAGAGATGGTGAATGAGAGGTACGTGCAGGGCTTAACGTAGGGTGGAAGTCCAGGTACTCAGGATAAACGCTAGACACCCTAGAAAGCCAGTCCTGGTGACTAATGTTTATAAGTCTTTCCTTTACTTGAGATAGGAAAATATTCTTATCACCAACATTTTGAAAAATCCACGCATATCCAAACCCCATTGTACATAAAAGTTTCCTCATGTCAGTGGCCCAGCTGTACCCAGGGGCGAAGGCTGACTTGTTTGACAGGGTAATCAAAGTGAAACGGGATCAGATATGGCCTGTAGATATCACACAAGAATCTTACTCGAGGCGGCGACTCTGAGTTGTGAATGAAAACAAATCCGGAACTCATATTGTATGTTCAACCGCCAAAATAATCGGGAAAGTATCTTATTAAATATCAGTTCCAACTAAAATAAAATTTAACTTTAGATGTGAATACATAAACACAAAGCAAAGAAACAGAGATGTCAGTACTAGATCTATATGTTATAGATCTACCAGTAAGTCTAACTCTTTGGTAGAACATGACAATTATCATTTTTTAAATTTCACATTTGGCTGTTTTTGTAAGCCTTTCGCGGCCAGGAGCTGGTGTCATAATCGAGGTCACGATCTGATTATAGGACGATAAAAAGTCGAGGAAAAAAAACAAGCACACGCAGCAGTCAAGAGATTATTAGGAGTTAGTTCCCCTCACATTTGTGAGGTAGACTCGACCAGAATTTAACGTGCACCTGCTCTATTTTATCATACTTCTGGGGTGAGAGAGAGAGAGAGAGAGAGAGAGAGAGAGAGAGAGGGGGGGGGGGGAAGGGGGGGCAGAGGCAGAGAAAAAGCGAAACCACCGGGAAGGTCAATTCAAAAGGGTGGGCAGCGAGACCTAAACCAGTCACAGCTCGCTGCATTTCTAGGCGCCAGTACTACGTGTATTGCCATCGTATGTTTTCATTTTTTTGTAAGTGTTTAAAGGTAGTCATATGAGAGGACAGGACACATTAAGCACTTTTTCAGTTGGTAGAAAATTTTGAATTTTGCCCGGGTGGCGGCCGAGGCCTACTTTTATTGATTTTAAGACCACCAAGGGATCCTTTACGCGTACAATTTGCACAAGGGACCTCCGAGAATTTTCGCCCTTATCCGAGAAGGATAGATGTTAGATCTTACCTACCATAAGATCAGGGGTGTGGATGAAAGACAGCAGTGAAAAGAGGCCGAGGAATAGCAGTAGAAAGGCTGCAAAAAGAGTCAGGAGCCCAGAAGAAGGGGCAAAGGGAATGGGCAGGAGACAAAAAGCAGATGACAGAACAATGGTTAGAGAGCAAGAACGGACGTGAAAGGAGAAAATTTTAGCCAAAAAAATGTTCTGACGCTGTCCGAATTCGAACTCGGGACATATTGAATGAGAGGCAAGACGCCATAACCTCTAGACCGCGAGAGACCCTCGGTTTCAGTCTGAAACATCGACATGGTGTTAAGGCGAAAACATAGAGAACACCGAAACTTACGCAGCTGAAGATCGACGCTGACAGACGCCAGGAGGTGTCTGCTTGATTCCACATAAAGGGTGCCTAAGGCCTAGATCTAGATTTTAGAAAAACATAACACCACAACACAGCTGGTATTGATGAAGCACTGCATTTATTTGAATAGACACGATTTTCCTAAAATATTGCTTAAAATGTATTTCTGCTCGATTGCCACGCTAATTTGACGACGCTGATTAAAAAAATATAATTAGTTTTTGTCTACGTGAAGCACCAGCTCTGAAATGACCATTTAAGATTGTCCTCACAGTGCCGGATTGACCATTAGTAAAAAAAAGGCAATTGCCTTGGGGCCACTAAATTTTTTTTTCGTGTTCTTAACTTCTTTCCCCGTTTTGATCAGGCCGCAGCAAGGCCAGTCAGGAAGGCCACAACTAGAATAGCCCTAAGCTAGCCCAAGCCAGAGTCCGACTTGGTTTTTAGTCCTAGGCCTCGTTCAGAAAGTGCTGTGACATTTTGTTTGGCCTCTCTTGGCCACATTTTTTTCTAAAATTAAATTGACTCATTAGCAGTGGGTTCCAAATCAAGCACCTTTGGCCTCTTAAGTCACCAGACCAGATACCTGGCAACCTAGATAACAGTTCCAAAGTTGTGGCCCTGCTGTAGTCAAAAGCCTGCGAATGTTACCTTTCTAGCCTATCTTCTGCCAAATTCGACAGTTTTCTAAGTACACATGAGGTGAAAGGTGAACTGTGCTTACAAAACCCCCGATATAAATAAAAACCAAGGTAGGCTATCTGTATAATAATTCAGACATGTATTATTAGGCCTAGATATTTTAAGCAAGGGAAGGGACAGGAAGGGATGCCAACATTATGCATGTAACAAGTCATTTTTTGTGCTAGGTTTTTGAGCAAATTGAAACCTTACAAAATTAGTGTCCAGATTCTGAATGAATAATATCGATCGTAGAATACACATAGATCTACATAAATCTAGTCTAAGTCTAGTAGCGCAGTGTCTATATATTTTTAATGGCATCCACTCTTTTAGGCCTAAACCTTATCCCTCCACAACTCCCCCTATCTAGAACTTGGGACTTAACAGTTGCTTGTGAGGTTGGTCTAAAGATCCTACTGTTAGCTTTTGAAGCAACCCACAAAAATGGACCATCCTATCTCACAGAACTCATAAATGTACAAGCATCCTTCAGAAACACAAGACAGAGTAAACACATAAGATTTTCAACTAAAAATGCCAGAACAAAAATCGGAAATCGGGCTTTCAGTGTTTCAGCCCCAATTTTATGGAACGCACTGCCTGCAGCAATAAGAAATGTTGAGACTGTGGGTTCTTTCAAACGACACGTCAAGACATTTCTGTTCCAGAAAATATTCAACTGATCCAAATTGTAGCGCCTCAGAGCAGATCTTCTGGAGTGGGCGCTTTATAAATGCCTTATGACTTATGACTTATGACTAACATATTGCTAGCCTAAGCAACGGTGGGCCAATAGTTATTTTCAATACTAATGCTATTCATATGTCGGTATAACTAGGTGTTAAATTACGCTAACAATGTTTTCTTCATACTAACAGGAAAATGAAGAAACACAACGAGAAAGTGAGCGTTGGAGGGATTGTGGGCAGGGAGGGGGGGGGGGGGGGGTGACAGGAGAGTTCGTGTGTATGTGTGGGAGAAGGTCTTTTTGACTGCAGCTTTGGCTGCAACTGGATATCTTTTTTTTTAACAGTGGCCATACAGTATGACCGTATTCTGATCTCAGACAGTATTAGTACACAAACTAGTACTTTACAATAATATACAATGTTGAAGATGCTGATAGAGACCAGAATCGAATCAAAATATAATGCAAACCATTGCAGCAGCAAAAACAAAAACAACAACAGCAACAAACAACAACAACAAACAACAACAACAAACAACAGCAGC
Organism: Aplysia californica; assembly: GCF_000002075.1. Taxonomy (NCBI): domain Eukaryota; kingdom Metazoa; phylum Mollusca; class Gastropoda; order Aplysiida; family Aplysiidae; genus Aplysia; species Aplysia californica. The sequence continues at coordinate 365,614 of NW_004797335.1, read as the reverse complement.
AGCAGCAGCAGCAGCAGCAGCAGCGGCATCACCACCATCACCACTACCACAACATAGGCCCTACCACGTTTCTTCATATATAATGCACTCTTCGTGTGCATGTTTATCCTCAGCGTCTGCTAGGATTAGTATCTTGAAATGTCAAAACGAAAGAGTGGATGGAACGAGCGAAGAAGTTGGAGCAGACGAAAAAAAAAGAAGGAGAAGAACTTTAAAAATTAACAAAACTGACCTCAATTTTTCATGTTAAAGAGAAAAGTAGTGGCGAAGCTTCTTCATCTCAAATCGACACAACCAAGAAGATCCTATTGCTAGTACTATAATTTATTGGAGCTGGGGTAGCTGATGGTGAAGCTTCTTCATCTCAAATGGACAGCAACCAAGAAGAGCCTACTGCTGAAGCTGAGCTAGCTGATGCTAAAACAGTCGAAACTGATAATACTTCCGGAACAATAGCAAATGATGTAAGGCTTCTAGGTGATATAACGGACCATGTGCTTGAAATGTGCATAACTCGCGGAGCAAACCAGTTTCGGAATTTGGCCAGTGACTATCCAGAAACAAAACGAGACTTTTCTGGCGTGAATCGGTGTTTAAATAACAGTGCATTCAAGCGTGTTTTGTCAAATGGAGAAGTAGTTGATCGTGACAGGCTCGTATATTCTCCAGCCAAAGCCTGTGTATTCTGTTTCCCTTGCTTTTTGTTTTCGCCAGACCGTGTACGTCTTTCTGGACAGGGGTTTACAAATTTGAAGAATATAACCAACTATTTAAAAACACATGAAACAAGTCCCAAACATATAAACTCAGTCTTGACTTTATGTCAAGGTAGTGTTGTTGCTGGGCGAGGTGACAAGCGGTTACACCAAAACTTACTGAAACAACGAAAATACTGGGAAAACATTTTGTTACGTTGTATTAAAACAATCATTTTCCTTTGTGGCTGGCTTTTCGAGGCAGTAATGAAACCGTTGGGTCCAAGGACAATGGGAACTACCATTTTAGAACTAATTGGGCAGTTTGATTCCTTTTTATCTCAGTATATCAAAACTCATGCCAACCAAGGACGTGGACACACTTCAAACCTGTCAAAAACAACCTGGGAAGAATTGATTAACTTGTTAGGCAAGCATGTTCTTGACCTCATCAAGGATGAAATTTCTAAAGCAAGGTACTTTTCGTCCCGTAGATTCTACTCCAGATGTTACGCATTCTGATCTGTTAACCATTGTTTTACGCTATGTCAATATGGTAGATCACCAGCCCGAGGAGCGCTTTTTGACATTCATCAATATCTCCAGCCACACATGACAGAATCTTGCAGATACGTTGCTCCAGTACCTAGAGGAGCAAAGCATCGACTTTGAGAATTGTCGTGGCTAGACATACGACAATGCCAGTAATATGTCTGGTAAATACACTGGAATGCAGACAATTTTGAAAAATAAAAACAATCTTGTGGATTATATTCCGTGCACAGGCCACTCTTTAAATTTAGTTGGTGAATCAGCTGTACATTGCTGTGTGGGAGCTGTGTCTTTCTTACAGTCCCTGCAGCGCTTGTATTCATTTTTGCTGCATCAACACATCGTTGGAATATTTTATTAGGACACGTTGAGGAAAATCCTGAATGTCTCGTCCTAAAACACCCATCGGATACCCGGTGGTCTTGCCGGGCTGAGGCGACAGAAACAGTCTTCAGGGGCTACAAATAATTAAAGTGCTCTACAAGAGATTGCAGAAGATATTGACCAGAATGGTCTCACGAAGCACGAAGCTGGTGCACTTGCAAGTTACTGTATATGGACACCATTGAAGTTGCTTTCATGTGTGAACTTTGGAATGACTTTTTACATCCTTTCAATTGCTGCAGTAAACTGCTACAAAGTTCAACTATTGAACTAAGCCCAGCCATTGGATTGTTAAAAAGTTTAAACACATATACAGATGAGTGCCGAGGAAAGTTTGACTCTTACCATGACAAGGCAAGTGACCAATGTGGAAGCAGCATATATAAATCAGACAGTCGGAGAAAACGTGTACAGAGGAAAGCAGTAGATGACGGAGATGCCACAAGTGTGATGGATGAAATGTCGGGTCAGGAGAAATTCAAAGTGAATACATTCTCGGTTATCATGGACCAACTGAAAAGTGCCCTATGCAGACGAATTGACGCTATTCAACAGTAGTGCCGCTGTTTGGTGTTTTAACAGGGCATGATTCAATGTCAGCTGAAGACATCAATGCTGCAACATCAGCATTTGTTAATGTCTATCCACATGACTTCTCTCCTAACTTTCCAATGGAATTTAGACAGTGCCTATGTTGGGTGAAAGAGCAGGTACATCCGGATAATGCAACTGGAAGCGCTCAGAGCATTTTCAAACTGTTGCATACCACTCAGCTTTTCCAGACCGCGAGATAGCATTGCGGATGTACCTGTCTGTAATGTCAACTAACTGCACTGGCAAACGTTCATTTTCGCAATTGAAAGGCATTAAAGACGTTAAGCGTTCAACCATGTCTCAGCAGAGGCCAGGGATGATAGCACTTCTTTCAGATGAAAGCGATTTACTGCACAACGTCGACATTAACAAAGTCTTTGATGAATCCGCTATTGCAAAAGCACGCAAAGTGGCAATCTAGGTAAGAAATAATAATGCATAACTTTATTGTTGTGAGACTTTAGTTATATTATCTTATTAGTATGTTGTCCATATTCCATACTGTCATACTTTGGACTGGCTGACAGACAGACGCACGCACAGACAAGCCGTGCATGTGTGTGATGTGTGTGTAGTTTTGAATTTCCACTCCCACGTGTGTGTGTGTGTGTGTGTGTGTGTGTGTGTGTGTGTGTGTGTGTGTTAAAGTGGTGGGGAAGGGGGAGATTTTGCAACATATCTAACTTTTTCAGGCCACTCAGTGAAGTGTGCCTTGGGGCCAGCTGGGTCTCATTCCGGCACTGTCCCCAATCCAGTCGGGTGACGTCACGCAAACCGCAGAACCTGACCTGGTGACGGCCAGACGGCATTGAAACTAGCAAGGTGCCCTTCCCAGTTTTTCGGCGAAATAAGAATGTAGTTTGGATTCCGATAAAGCCGACAGCGGCGATCGGTGCTTTAAGTCGCCTGCAGTCTGCTAGCTCTATGTGGGGCAAGTCGGAAATCATAAGGAAATTTTTATACCTACCAGCACTTCCTGAGTCAGTCTAAAATCGGCTTTCTCTATGTTTTCGCCCTTACGCTGCCCGATAGGTGTTTTTTTTTGGGGGGGGGGGTGTTGTTGTTTGTTGTTTGTTTTTGTTTTTTGGAGGGGTGGTAAGTGTCTCACGGCACTCGCAACTGCATAAGGTCATATGAGCGCAAGGGACACATTAAACGTTTTCAGTTGGTAGGAAATTTTGAATTTTCCCCGGGGGGCAGCCAAAGCCTACTCATATCGATTTTAGACCACCAAGGGATCTTTAACGTACGCAACGTGCACATGGCGGGCCCTCCGAGACTTTTCGCCCTTGTCCGAGAAGGCTACTGTAGATCTTTCCTGGAGTACGGGTGTGAAAATAGTAAAATACCTAAAGATAAAAAAATTTACCGGCGAGGGAAATATACATGTAGTTTGAAAGGCTACTTTTAAAAAAAAAATTTCTTTATTTACTGAGAGAAATGCTTTAGGAGTGTCACTGTTATATATTATAATACCTTAGGTTCTGCTGTAAAAATCAAAATTCTAAATTCTAAATCTCTACTTGTTGCCATGGAAACGGAGGACATAATATTGAATTTTGTAGGCTATGTATGAATTTTTCAAGTGGCAGTGCTACTCGAAACACACATGACAAAACAGTGGTCGAGGTGGGTAGGCTGGATCCATAATAAAAAGGCAGTAATAGCAAGTACTCCAAATATAAATCTTTGTTGACCTGTATAACATGTTGAAGTCCTTACATGTAGATACAGTTTGAAGAGAGTAGTTATCTTAACAAATATAAAAATGATTTTTAACGAAGCCACTGGAACATGTATGAGTTGTGTCAGAGATGACTTGATGCCAGCTGATATCATGATTAATTGAGTAATGGAATACACATCCTAGAAAGGATGTGTAAATTTGTCATTCCTGCCCTGTGCACCCCAAGAATCGGTTGTTGTGATTGAATGTTACACCTTGTATCATGTTGAATTATGTACGTGTTGGTCTTGATGATTCCTGCCTGCTAGTAGCACTTGGAAGAATAGGCATATTACTCGTATTTATTACAATTTTTTCAGTAAATTTGTCTTTTGCAATTGATTTTGACATTAGCATGACTTAGATGTATATGTGAGGTGTGCTGACAAAATGAGTTACTTGTCGGATTTTAGCCGTATGGAAATTGATACATAAACTTTATGGGCGGTGTTGGTACAAACTTGTAAGTCCAAAATAATAAAAGACACGGTAGACTTGAACAAAATAGGATCAATTGAAATTGTATAAATCTGACTCTAGTGTTGATTTTCGGCCTATATCTCCAATCTTGGAGTGCAAGAAGTAACTCATTTTGTCAGCACGCCTCACATATGTATGTCTAAACTAGATTCTGATCATTCGACAACTCTTGAACTCGCGCTGTTTTTGGGGCACTTAGAAAATAGGAGCATCGTTGTTCATGCATATTTTTCAACTGATTTTTTAAAATTCTGTAGCTTTAAAAGGCAGACAAAAATTGCATACAATGAAATGGGCCACAAAACAATGGAATCAGGCGCTCGTCAATTTTGGGGCATGTGGAGTTAATGGTCAGCACAACTTAAAGTTTGTTCGTTTGCCTTGCTTTCGAAAAAAAAAAAAAAAAAAGGCACCTTTAATCAACATTTTTCAGTTTTTAAAAAATCCACACAGAAATGTGTTTTTTGAAACGGGCAGTAAAGGTGTTGAGAAAACAACAAAAATGTAATACAAAACCCGGCGGAAAAATGCCGATATAATCGATTTCATTATTTTGACGAGTGCCTGATTTCACCACAATGCATTACAAATATTATGCAGAAATTGGTGCTTCTGTTTTGGGGTATAACGGGCCACAACGTTGCCTTTGGTCTGTGGCTGACTGGACATAAGACTGAGTCAATTTCGTCCTTAACGAGAAAAGCAACCCTCTGGATAAGCTCTAAGAGCATTCATGTACATATTGTATTTCCATGCTGCTGCTGTCGTGGTGTCTAGGTTGTCATACCTCAGTGGTGATGTTGAGGACTGGTGAAAGGAAGTGATAATATATTCTTCACTTTATCAGTTCTTCTTTATGTGGTTAAACTGGTTTTTTCTTGTAACTGTGAAATATTCTATCCTGTGTGAATGAAGAATTACTATTCAGTGATTATGTGATTGGTGTAAAGCGCCCAGAGCTTATACTTGCATGGGATAGAGCGCTATATAAATGTAATCTTTTCTTCTTCTTCTACTTCTTCTTTTTCTTCTTCTTCTTCTTCTTCTTCTTCTTCTTCTTCTTCTTCTTCCGCTTATCATTATTATTATTATTATTATTATTATTATTATTATTATTATTATTATTATTATTATTATTTTTATTATTATTATCATTATTATATTATTATGTAGTCCTATTGTGTGCTGCCTTGATAATCATCCTGTCAGAGTTACTGCTTCAAGAATTTGTTAAACCTTTAATTATTAGAGGTGTTACAAGAGTGTCACAGTCGAGCTCATTAATCGATTGCGAACATTTTGTAGTTCACGTATAAATAAAGAGTTCATACAAAAACTTAATAATCTACTTTGGTAGCAAGCGAGGGACGACCGGTTGAAAACATTTCCACTACTCTTTCGGGAGATCCAAGTCGCAACACAGAGAGCAGACAGAGACAAGCAAAGATCGTCTTGGTCTGCTGATCCTGCGGTATTTTGTGTCTCGTGACACCGTTCCTATAGCGTGCCGTTTGCAGCGGATAAGGTAATAATATACTCATACTTGCTACTCTGGTCTATGGAAGAAATGAATTCTTTTGCAACTTGTTTAAACTTCGGCTCTTGAATGACCTTATTGTTTTGCACGTGCCGTAAAATGCTAACTGAAGCGCGGGCACACACACACACACACACACACACACACACACACACACACACACACACACACACACACACACACACACACAAACACACACGAGGTGTGTATACATTAGCCAAATGCATACACACAC
>NW_004797335.1:324411-356911 GCF_000002075.1 Aplysia californica | reverse complement strand
ACGTTTTTCAGTAATTTAGAAATAAACCTCAAAGGCGTTGAGCCAAGAATAAAATCATTAAATTCCCAAAAGGGCGAGCAAATGCTGGTTGATACGATTCCATTATTTTGACTAGAGCCTGATTTCACCACGATGCCACACAATTCGCTACCTCAGAAGTACAAAGTTCTATCTGACATTCTTGGTTTCTTTGAGTTACAAAGACCATGAAATCAGAAATCGAATGCTCTATCTGCTCTATCAAAATCGTAAGATTACTCTGAATCGTTATCAGGACATTCAAAGAACTGCATTCGAAAAAGCTTAGCCTGTTGTGAAACTCAAAATGTTTGAAGTCAAATTCCTCAAAACTACGTAGTGAGCAGATAGAACTTTGTAATTCCAGGGTACCAGTAGCGGTTTTTATTTGCATTGTCTGTTTAACACCCGTGTCTGTGGTGCATCGGTCAGGCACTTCGCAGTCGCACGCAGGAGAACCAAGTTCGATTCCCATTATAAGAGAATTTTTATTGCGTATCTTTCTTTTTCGGTTTTGACTTTTTTCCCTCTTTGGTAAGTGTTTTACGGCGCTAGCAACAGCATATTAGGTCATACGAGCGCGCGGGACACACCTAACATTTTCAGATGGTAGGAAAATTTGAATTTTTCCCTTGGTAGCCGCCGAAGCCTTCTCTTATCGATTTTGGACCACCAAGGGATTTTTAAAGTGCGCAACGTGCACACGAAACCTCTGAGAAATTTCGCCTTAGTCAGAGAAGTCTAGGTGGAGATCTTTCCTACCAGAAGATCAGTGGTGTGGCTGAAAGACGGTGGTAAGAAGGAGCCAAGGGGAAGAAGTATAAAGGCTGCAGAAAGAGTCAGGAGCCCAGAGGAGGGAGCAAAGGAGGTGAGGGGTGGGGGATGGGGTTAGAAAGTGGAGACGAAAGCAGACGACAGAATATTGCTAGAGAGCAGGAAAGGAGGTGAAGGGAGAAAATTAATTATAGAGAGAAAAAAATTTCCTTCGCTACACGGATTCGAACCGGGACCTTTGAATGAGAGGCGAACACCTTAACCTCTAGGTCACGAGAGCCCCTCGCTGGGACTCTCTACCTCCCTCAGCCCGTGTTATTTTTTAATCAACACTGCTTATCTCTCCTTTTTTGGTGTTTTTTACTCTCTTGTAACACACTTCTAATCTTCGGCACGTATGTGACCTAATTGTTTTGGAAGTGCCGTAAAATGCGTCTTTTAAACAAGTACATGTAGCTTGTTCAAGACCTAGCTACCAAAACAGTGTAATAATCTAATTGAACTCTACAGTACAAGTTGGACGTTCATTTATTAATATTTGGTAAATATATGTTCGTTGTCTTTTATGTGTGTGTGTGTGTGTGTGTGTGTGTGTGTGTGTGTGTGTATGTGTGTGTGTGTGTGTGTATGTGTGTGTATGTGTATTTTGTCTGTTGATAAATTAAAAGGCATCTATACACTCAGTGCATTGCATCGAATAAATAAATACATGAATTGTAAAGCTGAAGGCCAAAATCGGACCTGGGTCGTTGGTATAGAGTCTAATACGGGTTATCCATTGGGGGATCGGGTCGGGTCGGTCGGTTTGGTAGCCAGATTGAGAACGCAAAGCCGCTATCATGGCAAAAGGCGATCGTGCCCGACTCGTCGCCTTAAAGACAAACGGTTTATCGTGAGGCTACGAGTTTGGCAATCGACCCAACCCGACCCGACCCGATCCCACCGCAATGGTCAAATGACAGATCAGGTCGGAGCGGATCGGTTTGGGTCGGATAATGGCCCTGGTCATTTGACACTGAAATATAATAATACATTTGTGAGGCATCGCTGTGAAAACATGCGCTCGTCCAATTAATGAAATAAAAGAAAATAGCATTTTCCTGCCGGTTTGGCAATTTTTACCCTTTAAAAAATTGTGGCTCAACCCCTTTTTATGTCTATTCGCGGATATTTTTTTTACACTGATTAAAGGCGAACAAAAATGTTAATTTTCCTTTCCCAAAGTCTCTCAAGCTTTGGGAGATACCAATCTTTGGCGCCCTTTTCTCAATAATTTTACCACTCAAACCACTTGACCCCCACATTCACCAATCTAAAATATCATGACTTCTATTCGAGATAGATGGATAATTTTTCCATTGAATGCATAGCAAACGAACAAGCTTTAAGATGATATCAATAACTCTACATGCCCAAAAATTGATGAGCGGCTGATTCCATCGCTTCGTACTACAAATGTGTTTAAGAACGGGTGCTTCTTGGTCAAACCAACCATCAGCCAGGTTCAGATGGGTTCGGGTCGTGTCGGTCGGATAATGGCAGGGGTCATGTGGCACTGTAATGTATATCAAAGAGTCTACATAATAAAAGATGCCACTTCTCTCTTTGAGCCAATTAAAAAAGTGTCCTCAAAATTCGGTTACCCTACTTCAGTTTAAAAAATTAAAGTTTAAACTAGCAAGTTTTTGAATAAATTTCGGAAGAACGCTTTTTAAAAATGATTACGCTGACTAAAAATCCTCTTCCGGAGGAAAGGGTGATTGTTTTCTTCGTTTAATTTGACTTTAGAGTGAAAGGCGAGAGGTCATTAATATTTTTTAAAACCTAAAACTCCGCACTTAACGAACCCGAACTACTGATGAACAGCAGTCGATCTGCGCACGCAAGGAGGTACTTTTCCCATTCTTCTTGTGGAAAAACGAAAGAGAGCTTCAAAACAGGCTGCAGCGCCATCTGAAGCAAAGAGCGGACTTCCGGCGGACACTCTTTTGGCTGAGTGGACCATCTTGTTATGTACTATCTTTGTCTATATTTGATATATCAATTTGACTTCTGCTTTGCTCAATCAAATTTGACCGGGAAGACCATAAGGACCTACCACATTCCACTTGTAAACTAAAGACGGACCCTTGCAATGTATAGCTTGGGTTGTAATACGAGTTTCACGGCACTTGCAACACAAATAAGGTCAATAAGCGCAAAAGAAAAGACGTGTTTCAAGAGATCAAAAAAAAAGAAGGAGGAATGGGATGATAGATGTTTGATAAGAAAGAAGGAGCAGATCAGTGCACGCCCCCCCCCCAAAAAAAAAACCCAACAACACCCATCCACATAGTAGCCTTCTGATTGGCCACCATCTCAAACTGAACAAGTAATGTCATAAAAATCCATTATCTTGATTCTGGGAGGTGTGGTGCTATAATGCCATCTCTCCCCCTCCTGGTGACCTGCAATAACATGTTTATAAAATTGTATTGTATTGGTATAATATAGTGCATTTATGTATGTAATGTATGTATTTGTAAGTATGTATTTATGGACAGTATGTATGTTTGTAGTAACCCAAATTTCACCACGAAGATCAATATAATAATGTAATTTATCTATTTATTAAGTTTCCCTATTTTCTTAAAAATTGGCTCAGACCGTGAGCAAAATGAGCAAATGTCAGAGCACACTTGCCAACAAGTAATGATTAGGAGATTCCACTATTAGCAGGTAGCAAAAGTTTTTAAAAAGACCGGCCCCGCCCCTCACCCACAACGACAACCATAACAACACTATCATTAAAAAAAAACACAAAAAAACAAAAAAAGCAAAAACTAAGCAACAAGAAGTGCTTTAGCAATGGAAACTGCTTCAGTAGAAAGGTTCTCATTACCTACAAAGACTCCATCCCATTGATGTTACATTGACAATGATGATAGTCCTTATGTCTTGCTGGGGTTAACTTAAATTATGATAGAGTTAACTTTAAAAAAGGAGCTACCTCAAATTAAATTTTTAATTTAAATATTGGCCTTAACTCAAATAATGAAGTTAACATAGATGATGGAGTTACCTCAAATAATGGAGTTACCTGAAATACAAAATGTGTAATGAAGTTACTTCAAGTAAGGAAGATACGATAACTTAAAAATTATAATAGAGTTACCTCAAGTAAGGAAGATAACTTAAATAAGGGAGTTTCCTCAAGTAAGGAAGAAAACTTAAATTATGGAGTTACATCAATTGACGGAGTTACCTCAAATAAGATAGATAACTTAAATATTGGAGGTAACTTAATAAACGTTCTCCCACAGATGGCTGGCCAACCCACAAAGTCCTTCGAGGAATTTCTGACGTGCAGTATTTGTTTTGACATTTTCAAACATCCCAAGATTCTACCATGTGTTCACACATTCTGCAAGAAATGTCTGTCCGACCACATTCAGGTAAGGTACTAGGTCTGTAAGAGCAGGCGCAGGTACAGTGTAGTACAGGTTTTACTTCATTTTAGTATTTTAAGGGGGGGGGGGGGCTACACCTGGAGGCTATCTCGCTTATTACTGGACCGAATTTTACCACATTTCACACATATAACAAGCATAGTAAGGAGTCTTGAAATCCGCAATCAAATTTGAGAAAAAAGTTTCGTTTCCATGGATACGCCGCCATATTGGATTTTATTGACATGTCTTACGCAATGAATACCGCACTTATCACTTATAGAAATTGATTGTTTTTTTGCATGCATGTTCACAAGCATTAGATATTGTTTTTTTCCTAATCGAATTAGAAAATTTTTAATGAATTTTTTCCTGAGGTAGCATTCAAGTTTGCGAAATATCCGTGAAAACCCACACTCCAGACACCACCAACTAAAGTCTATTCCATATATCAAAAATTCAACAAATAAATGTTTAGTATTACCTCTTCTCTTCATTCTGTGAAAATTTCATGAAGATTGGTTGAACAATGGTGGAGTTATTCAAAAAAGTATTGACAAAAGTAGCATTTTGAGAAAACGGCCGATAAAGAAAAATAAAATACTGACTTAATGAGGAAATGGCGGTTACAAACATGCCCGGTATCGGAAAAAATACGGTTTTTAGGGGTTCTTATGCCATGAAATAGTTGTAGGAGAGGCTGAGGAAGCTAAAAATGCCTACAACTCAAATTCCATGATTTTGAGCTGAATTTTGATTTTGGGGGTGTACCCCCCCTCCCATTTAGGACTTAACAGACACAATCATATCATATTATGTCGCATCAACATCAGGCCGAATGCAATGCAGCTGCTTATTTCGAACCATCATTCTCAAACAATAATTTGAATAGTATATCATAATAATAATATTATTATACATGTTGCTGTCTGTTTATTTAAATTTCAAGCGAAGAAAACTGACTTTACTTACTTCATCCTTCCTCTTGTACCATTTATGGTGTCGATGGGAGAAAGAGCTTTCTGTCTCTGGCAAGTTGGATGGCCTGGCTGGTAGGGATGTTGTGAGCCCTCGGGGCATCCTTTACACCCTCGATCCAGGCCTCTCTTGGAAGTCCAAGAAAGCAAAAACTAAAAATCCGTATGAACAGCAAAGTTCGGCTTCTTTCTTGAATTACCACTAAAAACAAATTTTCGCCCATCTCCGATAAGGTCAACTCAAGAAAGGACAGAGCCTTCACCCCCCACCCCCTAAAAAGAACCCCAAATTCAAGACTATTCTCGAGTGGATTCGAACCAGGTACGCCTTTGAGCACACGGATGATGATCATGATAATAATGATAATAATAATAACAATAATAATAATAATAATAATGACAATAACAATAACAATAATGATGATGATGAAATTATTATATTACATCATAGCTGTATAGCTCGAATTCCAGCTCAACGGCAATCTCTGTGCGCTTTACAATCTACACTACGATCACAGCCTGCAGTCTCGTGTCTTGGCTACCGGACCTGTGAGACGCGTGTTCGGGGGTTCATTGTGTCCTTGAGAAGGACACTTTACACGAATTTCCCATTTGGCTCGGTCTTTTCGGAGATGGACGTTAAACTCAGAGGTCCCGCCTCATAAGTAATCTAATAGTGTTGATAGAGGTGTTAAAGCACTATCACTCAAACATTTCATTTTCACAGCCTGTCGTTGCCTCGTCTTGTGCTGCAGCACGGGCCCAATAGTGACCTCCGGGTTTTGTGATGCATTTTTGCTAAATCTGAGTCTGTGTTGCATACAGAAGGCATGAGTTCGATTTTCGTGTGCGTGTGTATATGTGTGTGTGTGTGTTTTGTTGTGTGCATATATATATGTGTGTGTGTGTGTGTGTGTGTGTGTGTGTGTGTGTGTGATAGTGTACCTCTGTCTGTCCACTCGAGACATACTATCCCTCTTAGCCCGGATTTGCCTAGGCAGGCAGGGTCGAAGTAACCTGCTTCCTATAAATGATCTAAATTGTATCGATGGGGGCGTAATTCTTCTGCAATTACAGTATAATTTACAGGTGTAATCGCTACCCTAGAATCACAGAGTTCCATCTGCTCAGTACCTACTTTTGAGAAATTTGACATATAAAATGTTGAGTTTCAGAACGTGTCCAGTTTTTTCGAATACAATTCTGTGATTACTTTGAATATATTGACCATGACTCCGAATGATCTTACGATTTTGTAAGAGAATATAGAAAATAAAATTTCTGAACTGATTGTCTTATATTATAGAAACTCAAAACGGCCAAATGTCAGCTAGAACTTCGGAATTCTGAGATATCAAACTTTTAGTCAGTTCCGAATGATGGGTCGCTCACATTAACTATTGCCCGCCTTCATTCTCAGTCTCGACCTTCTTCCACGAACAATGGGGGATTCCAATGTCCCCAGTGCCGAGCCTTTGTCGCTGTGGCAAACCCCAAAGCCAATCTAGACCAATGGGCTGGACAGCTCCCAGACAACTTTGCCTTCCGGGTGAGTTCTCTTTTTTTCTTTTTTCCTTACATCTTTTGCAAATGAAATGTATGAAATGTATGAAAGGACGAATGAATGAATGAATGAATGAATGAATGAATGAATGAATGAATGAATGAATGAATGAATGAATGAATAAGTGAGTCTTTTTTCTTTCACTTAGGTTGCAAAGTAAAGTGTGTTGTATGGAGTGGAAGGGAAACGACCCCCCCCCCCCATTAAAAAACATAAACCACCAATCAACCAAACAAACAAACAAACAAACAAACAAACAAACAAACAAACAAACAAACAAAAACAACGACAAAAAATAATAACAACCTCCCCCATAAAAAACAATCAAACAAAACAAATACACTCTCATTCTTTAACAGACGGAACATTAAAATTGTTTTTAATATGTCTCAGATAATTCAAATTCAGGTGGACAAAAAACCATTATTGTCTCTAAACATCCCCTTTCAATAATAATAATAATAATAATAATAATAATAATAATAATAATAATAATAATAATAATAAATTACACTTTTATTTGTCCCAGAAGGGCTTTGGTTTACAATATCAAACATACATAATATACATACACGTATATATATATATATAAAATTATAAATACGTACATCCATAAATGCATGCACAAATGCTTTAAAAAATACACAATAAAACGCCAGTACAGAACAGTTTACAACCATTCCACTGTCGGTCGCCACTGTGCAGCGCCCCGTATTGTGAGCTAGGGTTGTCGTGTCTTGCTCAAGAAGACACCCCGGTTGTCACGGTAGTCACCATATTGTATCTTACTCTTTTTTAATCACGGGACGTAAGCGCCCCGTATGCCATGGGCTTTTGGTTAATGTTACTCACTTCGGGGATCAACATAAAGAGTCAGACACTACACCCGGGCTCAATATAAGATTGCTTGGTGTCGTGTGTGTTCGTCTCTCCAGTTTACAGTCGTGTGTGTATACCAACATTACATGGTGTCAGAAGTCAGTGGATAACGTGTCACAAGTGTCAGAATGCCTCATTTCAAGCCTCCTGAACCGTTTGATTTTTCCAAATCTCACGAGTGGCCTGGGTGGCGATAGCGTATGCTACGATACCGCACAGCCACAAAACTGAGCGCAGAGACCGGAGCAATTCAAGTAAGTTCATTAATTTACGCTATGCGACGCCAAGCTGAACAGATATTTAACACGTTCACGTTCCCTGCTCCCGTCGAAGGTAACGATTCTAGGGACAACTTTGACACTCACTTTGTCCCCAAGCGGAATCGTATCCACGAAAGAGCAAAGTTTCATGCACGAGCACAAAACAGTGGGGAGACGATAGAAGAATATGTTAGAGCCCTATACGAGCTTTCAGAACATGCAGACTTTAAGGACCGAGATGAAACCGTAAGGGATAGACTCGTCCTAGGAGTACTGGACAATGAACTGCCACAGCGCTTACAACTCGAGGCAACTCTTACTTTAAAATCAGCCATCGATACAGCACGCCATTTCGAACTCGTAAAGGGTCAGGTCAGTAGCCAACGTCAGCTAGGTGCAGCAGTCACAGTAGATGCAGTGCGCTACGGCCAGAGGGGATATTCGTCGCCTGCTCACCCCAGGGGTAGAGGCGGCCGAAGAACAGGTACACACTCACAACACAGAGGCAGCCATGCATCACAGTCAACTTTCTCTAACTGCGGCAACTGTGGAAGGGGTCATGCCCAAAACAATTGCCCAGCGCGCGGGAAAACTTGCAGAAAATGCGGCAAGCGCAATCATTTCGCAACAGTCTGTCGCAGCAGCAGCCGCAATGTCAACGAAATCACTGAATCGGAAACTCCTTCGTTCATTTTAGGTGCTGTTGACAAAGACTCGGACAGTAATGTCGTTCCTGGTGTGAACTTCGGCGAAGTTTACGCGCCACCATGGCGCGTTACACTGAACCTTGGAGGGAGAGCTACATCCTTCAAGATAGACACTGGGGCCGATGTTTCGATAATGTCGAAGGCCGACAACAACCGTCTCAGTCCTCGTCCAAAGCTGAAAACAACGTCTGCAGTTCTTCGCAGTCCTGGTGGAGTCATAAGGAGCGTGGGAGAATTTATCGCAACTACGCAGCATAACAACCGCAACTTTGCGTTCCGTTTTTTCGTCCGTGACGACGACACCGACTGTCTTCTCAGTCGCGACGCCGCAGTTCGTCTGGGACTGATCTCTAGAGACAGAATAGAGTCTGCCAACCTCGTGTTCGGCGATGTGGTTCCTAAACATATACCCTGCGAGCCAATGAAAATCATCTTGAAAGAAGATGCACAGCCATACTCCGTTAACGTCGCACGTCGGATTCCCATTCCACTCATGGACGAAGTCAAGGCTGAACTAGACCGCATGGAGGCCGCAGGTGTCATTGAGAAGATCATCGCTCCAACTGACTGGTGCGCGCCGATGGTCCCGGTCAGGAAAAGGTCTGGTAGCGTTAGAATCTGGACAGATCTGAAAAAGCTCAACCTGTCGGTGAAGTGTGAACGATTCATGCTGCCCACCTTAGACGACATCTTGTACAAACTCAGCGGATCAAACAAGTTCAGCAAACTTGATGCGACATAACCCTTTTGGCAGTTGGCACTGGACGACGACTCCGCGAAGCTGACCACTCTCATTACCCCGTTCGGCCGGTACTTCTACAGACGTCTCTGCTTTGGAATCACCTCTGCGCCTGAGATATTTCAGCGTACGTTGCAAGACATGCTAGCGGGCATAGACGGTGTTTAGTGCTTTATGGACGATATCTTCCTGCACATGGATGGTCAGGAGAAACATGATAAGCTGAAAAAGAAAGTCTTCCAGCGGCTAAAGGAACGCGGGGTCAAGTTGAACAAATCCAAGTGCAAGTTTGACAAGGATGAAATCGATTTTCTTGGCCACATCATCAGCGGGAAGGGTGTAAGGCCAGATCCATCCAAGGTCAGCGCCATCACTGAGATGCCAGAGCCAGACAACATTACAGACTTGCGACGAGTGCTCGGCAATATGAACTATTTTGGCAGGTTGGTGCCAAATCAGTCAACAGTCATGAAGCCGCTCACCGATTTTCTGAATCACGATGCTGAGTAGGCCTGGACTCCAGCGCAGTCATCTTCCTTCACTGATGTCAAGAAGTTACTGTCGTCAGCTCCAACACTCGCCTCCTTCGACATGAGGAAGCCTGTCATTGTAAGCGCTGATGCAAGCAGCTACGGACTGGGGGGAGTTCTCCTCCAGGAGGACAGGGGTGATCTTCTGCCAGTGGCTTACTGTTCCAGAACTCTATCTAGGGCCGAGAAGAACTACGCTCAGATTGAAAAGGAACTGTTGGCGGCCACCTGGGCGTGCGAAAAGTTCGATTGCTACCTCATCGGCCTGCCGTCATTCACACTGCTCACCGACCACAAGCCCATTGTTCCCCTGATCAACTCTAAGGAACTGAATGATGCACCTGTCCGCTGCCAACGAATGCGGATGAGGATGATGCGCTACAGCGGAAAGGCAGTATACACCCAAGGGAAAAACATGACTGTCGCAGACTCCTTGTCCCGAAGTCCAGTAGTGAGCACCGAGCCTGAAGATTTTGGTGAAGAAATCGAGGCTCATGTCGCTACAATCCAGATGTCATGGGATGCCACGGATAGCAAACTTGACGAAATCAGAAACAAGTCTGAACAGGATCCAGCGATCAGTGCTGCCATACAGTACACCAGAAGCGGTTGGCCGAAATTCATACAAAACGTCAAGTCCGAAGCTGGCGAGCTCTACGCAGTTTCCAGTGAACTGAGCGAAGTCCATGAACTACTCGTCAGAGGTAACCGCATCGTAATCCCCAAGGCAATGCGAGGAGAGATGCTCAGCAGGATCCACGACGGTCACCTCGGAGGGTCGAAGTGTCGAGAACGGGCCAAATCTTCCATTTTGTGGCCTGGTCTCAGCTCCGAGATACAGGAAGTCGTCTCAAGATGCGACCATTGCCAGCGGAAAAGTCCAACGCAACCAAGCGTACCTCTAAACCCGACAACTCTACCTGAGCGGCTGTTCCAGATGGTTGGTGCTGACCTATGCAACTACAAGGGACATGACTACCTGGTACTTGTGGACTACTTTTCACGGTACTTGGAGGTGGCCTACATGCCAGACACCACCTCAGAGACTGTTGTGTACAAACTGAAAAACATATTCGCTCGGTTTGGCATTCCAGAACTACTGGTCACTGACAACGGTCCCCAGTTTGTGTCAGACCGCTTCCACAAGTTCGCCAAGGGCTGGGGGTTTAAACGCACGACCAGCAGTCCTCATTTTCCCCCAGAGCAACGACGGGTGGGAGAAAGCAGTCGAGGAAACTAAGAAAGCCCTGAGTCAGGACGACCCATTTCTCGCACTCCTGATCTACAGGTCTACACCGGTGTCACCGACGGGGGCGAGCCCAGCGGAACTTGCTCTTGGGCGACGCCTGAGGACGACCCTGCCAACTCTACCGTCAAACCTGAACCAGCAGGTCTACGACAGGGCGAAGATTGCAGCCAGAGACGCCGAGTCGAAGCGTAAGTACAAACATGCTTTTGACAGACGTCACAGAGCCACAGAGCCCAGAACCTCCCGGAGCTGAATCCTGATCAGCTCGTCCTGCAGAAGCTGGAGAACGACAAGGAGTGGCGTGGCCCTGCCGTTGTCAAAGAACGGTGTGCACCGAGGTCTTACATCATACAGTCTGGGGATAGGGCTTACCGCCGGAACTGCAAACACCTGAAGCCCTACGTCGACCCTCCTTCCATGCCTTCTTCACGTGTTGCCACCCCAGAGCCTACGTCTATGTCCGTTCCCTTACCTCCGCCACCAGCTGTCCAGCCTGTGGAGCCAGATGTCACACCACCATCACCTCAGCCAGCTGCCACTCCAGTTAGTCCAGCTCCAATAACTACCCGAAGTGGACAAGTGGTCAGGAGACCCGCTCGTTACCCGTACTGATGTTCTTGCCACCCAGTCGTATCCTTTAGATGACTGGTTTTATTTTTTTTTGGTTTATTCTTAGCTGATTACCCAGTAGTTGTGTAGACCTACCTGTTCGAGGTAATTTATTTTCTTAAGTTTCGCTATCTGGACGTTATGCAGTTCTATGAATGTGACAAAGACAATTTGAAATGTGGAAATTATGAAGTACTAAAGAACTTTATTGAAATGTGTTACCAAGTTCTCAAGTGCAAGCCCCGAATCTTCAAAGACAATTGAACTCTGTGTGTGAATTTTGTTAAAGTTAGAACATTCCCCTTTAAGAGACTCGAAACCGATAATCTTTAATCTATTTTGAGGTGTTCCTTTTTCTTCAATATTAAAAGGGGAGATGTCACGGTAATCACCATATTGTATCTTACTCTTTTTAAATCACGGGACGTAAGCGCCCTGTATGCCATGGGCTTTTGGTTAATGTTACTCACTTCGGGGATCAACATAAAAAGTCAGACACTACACCCGGGCTCAATATTAGATTGCTTGGTGTCGTGTGTGTTCGTCTCTCCAGTTTACAGTCGTGTGTGTATACTAACATTACACCGGTGACCACCCATCTGATCCCCGGGTCACCGATACTTGCATGACAGGAACACTCACCAGGAGATTCGAACCCGAACACATGTGTCTCGGTTAAGCTGAGGCCTGTAAACTCATCCACTTAAATCAATTAATGTTGTCATCTGACCTAGTGGAGAAACGAGGAGCGGTTTCGGGCCTGGGTTTCAAAGCTATCATAACTAGAGTTACGATATTTTTGCAATAGGAGATATGATAAACTGTTTTCTGACACGCAGCTTATGTCAAAATCCTGTACTTTTTCATGATGGAATCTTTATTTAACAACTGAGTTTTTTATATGTTGTGATGTGGGCCAATGGCCTCCAAAACTGAATAAACTTACTTACTTTTGAGACACCTGAATAGACATAAGGGTTTTAAAATCTAGCTCCCACTGGCAAATTTGAAGACAAACGAAGCATGGGTAGGCCCAAAGCAACCTACCTAGAGAACCTAAACAAAAACGGGTAACGGGGTAAGATCAGGGTAACGTAGCTTTTTCAAGAACATCCTAGCAAAGGAATGAATGGAGAACCATGATCGCCCATGTCTGCGGCAGATCTGGCACTTGGTGATTATGCTTATTTAACATTCCCCTATCTTCTTTACAACGTCCACCAGAACATGATAGAGCACATGAACCCAAACGCCAACCCAGAGGCCGCTGTGTGTGCCGAGCACGGGAATAAGCTGGAGCTTGTGTGTGCCAACTGCGACACCGTACCCATCTGCTACACATGTCAGGCCGTCTCACATCGGATGTGCAGCCAGGTCAGAACATAGAGCACTTCCATGTAGGTGGTTGGTGGGTGCTCTGGTGTGATTCCTTCCTTCCTTCCTTCCTTCCTTCCTTCCTTCCTTCCTTCCTTCCTTCCTTCCTTTCTTTCTTTCTTTCTTTTTTTCTTTCTTCCTTTCTTTCTTTCTTTCTTTCTTTCTTCCTTCATTTCTTTCTTTCTCTTTCTTCATCCCTCCATCCTTTCCTTCCTTCCTTCCTTGCTTTCTTCCTTCATTCCTCCATTCTTTCCTTACTACTTCCTTCCTTCCCTCCTTCCTTCCTTCTTATCAAACATCTCTTATCTCCCATCCTTCGAACACCTCTTATATGACGGGCACTTATATGACCTAATTGTGTTGCTAGAGCCGTAAAATCGTACTAAAACAAAACAATAAACGGACACTTCGTTGGTGATGTTATGCTTTAACCGTGCAACTGGACGAAATAGGTCATCTCCTTTTTATACATATTGTCTTGCTTTTCTCAACAGTCAGAGTTTGTATTTCAACATAGTAAGTCTCAAGCACATTCAACCAGTACCATAGAATACGAAATTGCAGTAGTAGAACAAACGAAAAAAAACCAACAACAACAAAACAACAAAGCAAAACAAAAACCAAACAAAATTTGTTGATTAGTACATCAGATCTGAAGTGTTGGTCAACGATGCCAGCTCTCGATATATTCGTGTCACGACGCTGTGGAATCAGACGCACGTCAATTATTTTGGTTTATATGGAGCTATTGATATAATCTTACGCCACTTCCTTTGCCTTTCCTTTCTTGAATGAAATAGCATTTCTTTAATACAAGTCGAGACAGCTGAGCTTAAAACAGGAGGAGGTGGCCTGATGAGAGACGTAGAATTAGCGAGAAATTAGGCTCCAAAGTTTTATGCTGACTCCCAAAACTTGAGTAGCCATGGAAATGGACAATTTATATTTCTACCTGCCATCGACATTTTTCTGTAAATCCCACACAGATATTTGTTTGTTTGCTGTTTTGTTGTGTAGTGAACCTATAGGGTGTTGAGCAAAAAAAAAAAAACCCATAAAAATTGCTAGAGGGACAGGAAAATGCTGATTTCTTCGATCCCATTATTGCAACCAGCGTCTGATTTCACCACGATGTCACACATTTCTTTACCTTTTGCTGCAGCTCAAAGTCCACAATAACACGTTGTTGATTTTTTATTATACCGCGCCTGTTGTGTTACTGTTAGGCACTTTGCTATCGCACGTAAAATACATGAGTCCAATTCTCGGTCTTATTTGTTGTGTTTGTGTTTTTATTATTGTTTATTTTATTAATTTTTTTGGTGTAATTTATGCATTTTTTTAAAATTGAGTAACTCTATCTATCTGCTTTCAGCTGGTGTTGGTCCTGATGAGAGGCAGGTCTTCTCAAAGTTGCGGGCCTGCTAAATGATCTAAATTGTTCTGATTTTTTGTGTGGGGGAGAGAGGGGTAAAACTACTACACTTATACGTGTCTGGATTTCTGAATAATAAACAACAGTACATGTATTTCAATTTCAGGTTTACACGGTGTCGGTGGCAGCTCAAGAACGACGTAACAGTATCAGCTATCATCTGAGCGGCATCCAAGAAAGGTAGACAGAGGGTTTTCAACCTTTGTTTTTTGTCCCTTGCCCCTTTTCTTCTATGGTTGCCAGATAACAGTTAAGTATACGAAATAAGGTTTTTGGACCTTGTTTTGATGGGGAAGCATTTAAAAGTAGCTGCTCGCATGTTTTACATGTTGGTCCTCTAGAGCCCTATCCATTCCGACACATGGATTAACATCAAATATATATATATATATATATATATATACACACATTTAAACACTTAAACACATTTACATCTGCATTGAACAACAATACCCCCCCCCCCCCAAATCCCTACCGCCGTATGGGGAGAATTTCTATCGAGTACCTCGGTCCACTGTGCTGAGATGTGTCCTTTTGAACCCGGGTTGGCCCTGACAGGCAATGTCGAAATCTGCCTCTCTAAAAGATCTAAGTTGTGTCGATGGACACGAGCAATCGGGTATATTAAAGAGAAAAAAACTTTAACAATAATAATATAATCTGCTCTTTATCTCTTCCTACAGACAGGAGAACATGAAAGAAAACTAAATTGTGTGGATGGTGGCGTATAACCGCATATACTAGAGGAAAAACTTCAGTAATAATAACTTAATCTGCTCTTTATCTTTTCCTACAGACAGGAGAAAGTGAGAGTACGCCTTGTGGAACTGGACAAAGAGTCGAAAATACTAGAAGCCCACAGAAATCTTGCCATGGGAGAGCTTCAGGTAATACAAAGAGAGTGTACATTGTGTTGTTATCTGAGAAAGCGTACACGTAACAGTGTTCTATTTTCCGATCCCAAAGACGAGCGTAATTTGTGCAGAGGCTTTCTCATCCTGTTTGTCCACGTAGCGGACACGTCATAATTGTGTCCAGAAGGAAGGGAAGGGGGGGGGGGGGAGGGGGATTAAACACCAAACTTTAGAGAAAAAAAACACCCCCCACCCCATCCCGAAAAAAGTCCCGAAAAACACGGCCCGCTCCTAACACCTACTCTTAGATCGCCCATCCGCTCCTCTACCCCTACCCCCCCCCCCCCCTTTCAACCCCGACATACGAATAGATTATAATACATTCACACCCCCTCCCTTCCCCTTTTCGTAGATTTTTAGCATGTAACTATATTATTATAAGCTATTTTGATAGATTATGATTTATCGTCCGCTAACCTTCTTCACTTTCAGCGGATGTACGAAGCCGCACAAAAGTTGATCAAAGATGAGTTTGATAAAACTGTGACTGAGATGCATGACAAGTTCACAGAGTGCAAACAGGTTTTTGATGCCGAGAAGTCCGTGATGAAAACTTCAGAGTGAGTTTCGACTAACTACAAGGAAATCAGAATAAATTATAGGAAGTTTCAATAATTGACATGTGTGAGGGGTCTGACAATAAATGATTAAATTCTCGAACTGTATCCTCATAATATAATTTGATAAAATATAACATGTATATATTATTGGTATTTGTTTGTTTGTTTTTGTAAAGTGTTTTACGGCGCTCGCAACTGCATAAGGTCATATGAGCGCGCGCGACACACCTAACATTTTCGGTTGGTAGGAAATTTTGAATTTTGCCCGGGTGGCGGCCGAAGCCTATTCTTATCGATTTTAGACCACCAAGGGATCTTTAACGTGCGCAACTTGCACACGGGCCCTCCGAGATTTTTCGCCCTTGTCCGAGAAGGCTAGGTGTAGATCTTTCCTACATGAAGATCAGGGGTGTGGCAGAAAGACAGCAGTAAGGAGGAGCTAAGGAGTAGCAGTAGAAAGGCTGCAGAAAGAGTCAGGAGCCCAGAGGAGGGGGCAAAGGGGGTGAGGGGGTGGGGGCAGAAAAGTGGACATGAAAGCAGACAACAGAACATTGCTAGAGAGCAGGAAAGGAGGTGAAAGGAGACAATTTTAGAGAAGAAAATGTTTCGGTCGCTACCCGGATTCGAACCCGGCACCTTTGAATGAGAGGCCAACACCTTAACCTCCAGGCCACGAGAACCCCCTATTATTGGTATATTACGTATAATATATATATACACACATTATATATATACATATAAATATATAATGTGTATATAAATTCTATATATATATGTGTGTGTATATATATATATATATAATATGTGTGTGTGTATATATATATATATTTATTTATTTACATGTATGTCTAATTTACAAGCTTATTTTGTACAATGTATTATGAGAAATGATAAAAGATCTATTTAACTTGGAAAAAAAATCTCACCGGTTAAAAATTTATACTTTTGATATGGACTATGTCTATTTTCGGCCGACATCTCCGTTAATGGTAAACGAGTAGTAACTCTTCTTTTTTTCGCTATTGATTATTCTCTTTACACAGTTTCAATTCAAGAGATCATAATTGCTCGTACAGCAAGTTTCAGCTATAGAATTGTACATTACTAATTTATCGGTTACCTCTACGAGTTTCAATTATGGTGATGTATTGATAACCATGAGATTCAGCCATAGATTTTTTTGTTTAGTTTTAGTAGAGGTTTTACGGCGCTCGCAACTGCATAAGGTCATATGAGCGCCAGATAGATGTTTACTAATAATGAGAGACTTTCTGCACAGAATACTATATTTACTTTTGAAATTACTATGTTCGTTTGGTGCTTGGTTTCTTTTCAACGTGTAATTTGTTATTTCGCTACCTCACAATTACAAAGTTCTAACTTATATGTTTGGCCGTTTTGAGTTACTAATACCGTGAGGTCAGAAGTCAAAAGTTCTATCTGCTCTATCGAAATCGTAAAAATATTCAAAGTAGTTATCAAGATATTCAAAGAATTGCGTTTGATAAGGCTTGACCTGAAGTTAGCACTGAGCAGATAGAACTTTGTGATTCTAGGGCTGCGATTTCCCAAAAACCTTTCCCTTGGACTTTGCTGTGAGTTTAAACTTTGTTATAGAGGGTGATATAACGAGGAAAGTCAGAACCATAAATGTATTATTGTACTATTTTATTTATGTCTTACAACCCCATGGACATACTTTAGGCCATTGGGGCAGCGGGCTGCCGCGATTGCGGCTGTCAGAGCTAACCTGGGCTAAATACGAACAGACAGACGCAGATACTTAATCTTTTAAAAAGTATTTCTTCATAATACTCCATGATAAACCTCCTCGTGCGGGAATCGAACTCGCATCTTGTGCGTGCAACGGCGAAAATTCTAAACATTTCCTTTCATATAAGGATTCACTCCTTCACTCACTCAACCACTCACTCGCTTACTCACAAACTCCTAAGGCAGAGAGCAGTCGACGCCACGCTTGCCTGTCCCTGGTCATTCCAGTATTTAAACCCAAGTAATACCAAAATGACCAAAGAAAACGCATCTTTCATCAGTTTGTTCTCATATACAATCTACCTCAGGGACCAACTCCAAACATTCATGGCAGACACCCAGAAGATGCTGCATGATTCGGACATGGCGGTGGTCAGCAAGTGTAAAGGAGTGGTCAGTCAAGCTGAAGATGTCATGAGCAAAGTAAGACCACAGAAATCTAATATACTCATCGTACAGGGTGATAAAATAAAAACTGTACCATTTGTTTTGTAAATATCTCCCTCCATACTGAAGTTTTGCTTTTCAGATTTGAACGTAAAATTTGGAAGCCAAAAGAAATTTGTCTGATATTCATTTTAAATATATCCATTTAATGGTTTTGCTCTATATTGCGCATTAAAAAAACAACCCGTTTTCAACCTTGTCCCCATTTTCGAAGCATGACACACCAGTTTGCATTAGGCCTACCACTAAAATTTGCAACAGTCTCTCCATATTGCAAGTTACAGCAGTCTAACAAGTCAACAGTAGCCTACAGATACTATTTTTCCCAAATTTCGTTTGCCTGTTGAGATCATAGTTAAGTTTTGTCAAGAGCAGGGAGTTTTTTATATTGAACAGTACACCTCCACAAACTCACCATCCCTGACATTTCGCAAGTCCTGCGCACGGCATGGAAAGAATTCTTAAGTACCCTCAAGACCTTTTGTGTCACGAGTAGAGAGGTTCAGTCAGTTTGGATCAATAGCGAATCAGAACTAAAAATTCCCTTAAAATATGACCACTTCAGATCGAACACGCACCATATGCAGCCCTTTAAACGTCACAAAATTGCAGATTTCAGTAGTCGAGTCCCTTGAAATGTCTATCCGTAGACGATCTGCAGCTGGGCTTTTCCTACACTTCATCCGTCTGCATTCTCAGGGCAGCTCTTAATTTATGACTTTGTCTTTTTTCCTCTTCGCTAGGCCGAGATAACGTGGATCAAAGCTTGGCAATGTGTTCATGGTTCCTCGAGTGTCTTGAAAAGCTGGATCATTTCCTCGATGACATTTGATTTAGTGAAAAGCCAATTTTTATCCTGCGGGATATGTTGACTCCAAAATTACTGTCTACTGGGCACCCAGCTCCATATTGTCTCTAGAAGCCACTTTATACTGAACATGTACAGTGTATGTAGCTTTGAACCCTCATGGTTTAGCAGGTTCTTGTGTTTGGAAGCTATTGAACATTTCGAACGACGTGTTAAAATTGGGTTGAGTCCAAAGGAGGGCATGTAGAGAACTTCTTCTAGGAATTCCAGAATAAAATTGTTCGCTTTTGTACTCTGTGAAAGAAATTAAATATTGTTTAAATGTTACAGGGATGGAAAATTAAATGTCAAAGAGAAAATAAAGAAAAAAGTCAACCAATCTTTTCATGACTTCCTTTGCAAGATTTTTTTTCAAAATGGGGAACTTTGCGTGTTTGGGTGCTTTTTTCTTTAAGCCATTTCCATTTTCAAAATAAGTTTCTTCTTCGTGGATTTTATGTCAAACAAATTCCTTTAGAATGAATGATGTCAGTTCCAAATTACAGCGTTCTAGACATTTTTTGTATTGATATTCAGAAAAAAAGTTGTGCCGTTTTGTTTTGTTTTTTGTTTTTTTTATCACCCTGTATATTGTATTTGTGAAAGTTCCTCACTTTGGTCGCCTAACGCCTTCACTCTGGAATTTAAAAAAAATTCTGTAGTTCAGAATCATTTAAAGGGTGCACAGTTGTATTAATGAGTCTGGAGTCACTGTAGTTTAATTTTTTAAGTTTTTCATCAATTTCGTTTAGATCTAACTTTGGGAAAGTGCGTCTTCTAAAACGTCATAGTAAACAAATAAGGCTTCCGTTCACAAGCAGTCTGATTTGATGATCGATTCTTTTGAGTCCGTTAATCGAACGGGTACTCAGCTAGTATATCACAATATCATATTATATACCGTGCACTCTAACGTCAGTCAGGCTTAAGAAATCATGAGTAAAGTAAGACCACAGACGTATATCTAATACCATACTAGACCGTGCACTCTAACGTATTTCCGATTCGCCATGAAGCGCACTTGTTTAGCTAAATAAAGGACATAGGGGGGGGGGGGGGGGGGGAGGGAAGCAAGGCTCTTAATAATTATCTAATAATCCCTGTTTTTTTCCATCAAAATGCATATTATAGATGTTATGTTTTCTCGTACTACTTTTCATATATTTCGTGATCCGCTGGTCTCGCACGTCAATGCTATTGGGCTAAAATCGTACGATTGATTTTTTTTTTCAACGAGTAAAATACTTTCTTTTTCAACCCCCAAACCCCAATACCAAATCCTTCTGATTCAACCAATGAGAGCAGACGCAAATGTCAGCCCACAGTGCTATGATTTTATCCCAGTGACTGATTTTTGTTTATTGAGTACAGTTACAATGGTTTAGTGTTTCACCACGTACACACACGCGCGGAAACACACACACACACACACACACACACACACACACACACACACACACACACACATACACAAACAAACAAACAAACAAACAAACAAGAGATGTTGTACCACTTGTACCAGTTGCACGTTTACAGCTACAACATTGATGTGCTTTTTTGGCATATGTTCCCAGAACCCAGCTACCCCAGAAATACCCACGTTCTCTTTGACGCTGGAGAGAAACAATTCTGTCATGAACAAAATGGCCAACTTAAACTTTGGGAACTTGACGGTATGTTTCTTACCTATTTCGTAAAAATAAAGTTACCCCCCCCCCCAACCCCCCTCTCCCATTTTGAACGGTATGGCCTTGTAAGCAGCGTTCAGATTCACCGTAGGGTTTCAGTGTGTGCATCTGGCTGTGGAAATAAAACTATTTTTTACCTTTTTGTTTAGCAGTCCATGAAAATTCATTTTGGATGTATCCACCAACAGGACACAACTTCTCCCAACAAGAGGCAGGTCGATTAAAATCCCTCAAGGCCCTTTTCTCCAGCAGTTTACTGCTTTAGACGTGGTATTCAAATTGTGTGGCATCGTGGTGAAATCAGGTGATCGACATTTTCCTGCAAATTTATATTGATTTTTTTCCTCGCTTTTAGGGAGGTTGGGGGGGGGGGGCTGTGTGGGTTTTACGGAAAAATTTTGATAAAAGGCACTGGAAATGTAAATTTGGAGTTTCTATGGACGCTCAACTTGGAAGCCACAAAACATTGGCGGCACTTTTCTCCCTAATTTTACATCTCACACCAGGAGACCCCACCTGTTTCAAAAGATGATTATTTTACTCAACAAAAGAAAGCCAAACGAATAGGCTTTAAGATTAGCACAATAACTCCTTCTGCCCTAAACCTGACTGGAACCTGATTCCACAGCGTTGTGCATAAATTGTTCTGTCATTTCGCTCCCCTAGAATTACAAAGTTCTCTCTGCTCAGTGCCTAGTTTTGAGAAATATGACGTAAAAAGTTGAGTTTCACAATATATCAAGCTTTTTCGAAAGCAATTCTTTGAATATCATAATAACGACTCCGAATGATCATACAATTTTGATAGAACAGGCAGAAACTTTACTTTTTTTCTGACGAAATGGCCTTAGTAACTAAGAACGGCTAAAAAAAAGGCAGACAGAACTTTGTAATTATCCTCATCAGCACCCAGTGCAATAGACATCGGCGATC
This sequence comes from Aplysia californica, assembly GCF_000002075.1. Lineage (NCBI taxonomy): Eukaryota > Metazoa > Mollusca > Gastropoda > Aplysiida > Aplysiidae > Aplysia > Aplysia californica. Next base: position 335,206 of record NW_004797335.1, on the reverse strand, counting down.
ATGGTTCTCCATTCATTCCTTTGCTCTGATGCTTTAAAAAAAAGCCGCGTTTCCCTGGTCTTTCCCTGTCACCCACTTTTTCAGGTTCCCCAAGTAGGTTGCTCTGGGCCTTCCGTTGCCTCGCTTGCCCTCAATTTTGCAAGTGAGAGCTAGAAGTTCAAGACCCTTATGTCTAATCAGGTGTCCCAAAAACTGCATTTGTCGTTTCCTGATTGTTTTTAACAGAGAGCTTCCCACGCGGGCTTCATCAACCACTACCTCATTTGATTTCTTTTCCTTCCACGATACTCTTAGCAGTCTCCTAAGGAACCACTTTTCTGTTGCTTCTATTTTATTTTCACTGTCTTTAGTGATTGTCCACCATTCACAGTTGTATAGAAGGGTTGACCATACATAGCATTTCAGAACTTTCATTTAGGTATTCATTGAGATGTTTCTATTTTTCAGGATTGGGCTCATTTTATTGAAACTAGCCTTAGCCATTGTAATTCTCCTTTTTTATTTCTGTGGAACATTTGGCCTCAAATGTTATCATATATCCTAGATATTTAAGCTGTTGGCCTTGTTTGATCTTTTCACCTTTGCTAATGAGATTACATCTAGGATTTGCTGCTTTTATGGATATTACTATGCATTCTATTTTCTTTACATTCAACACTAATCCTTTACGTTGACTTTCTGTTACAACAGTATCCCGAAGCAGGTGAAGGTTCTTTTCTGAGCCTGCTATTAAAACTGTGTCATCTGCATATCTAATCTGCATGCCTTAGCCATTGTAATTATATGTTTTATATCAGTGGAACATAATTTGGCATCAGATGTTATCATATACCTTAGATATTTATACTTTCGGACTTGTTTGATCTTTTCACCTTTGCTAATGAGATTACAACTAGGATTTGCTGCTTTTTTTTAGATATTAACCATGCATTCTGTTTTCTTTACATTCAACACTAATCCTTTACGTTGATTTTCTGTTACAACAGTATCTAGAAGCAACTGAATGCCCTTTTCTGAGCCTGCTATTAAAACTGTGTCATCTGCATATCTGATGTTATTAATATTTTCTCTATTTGTGAGGCAGCGTGGTGGAATCAGGCTCTCGTCAATTTTTGGGCATTTAGAGTTATTGGTATTTTAAACCTTTTTCGCTTGTCTTTATTAGGATGGAAAAAATATCCATTTACCTTGAATACAAGTCGAGACATTTGCGAAAGAAGGAGGTGGGGGTCACCTTTTTTCAGCGGTAAAATTAGGGAGAAAATAACCGTAAAAGATTAGTTATTTCCTTAGCTTAATTAAGAGTAAATGGTAACTGAAAATTTACATTTTTTGTGCCTTTAATCAACGTTTTTCAGAAAAAATCCACACTGAAATTAGTTCTTTAATGGGCATGAAAGGTGTTGAGCCAAAAAACAAAAATTTGATAAAAATTCACAAACTTGCGGAAAAATGCAAGTTTCTTCACTTTTATTATTTTGACAAGAGCCTGATTCCACCACGGTGCCTCATATTTACTTTGAGACCTGGACATTTTTCTATGTTTCTAAGTATTGTTTCACTGTACATGTTAAAGAGGTTCCGGGACATAACACATCTTTGCCTCACTCCTCTCCAAATCTGCATATTATATTCACTGTATTTTCCATTATTTCGCACAGCAGCGTTTTGGTCCCAGTACAAATTCCAGATAATTCTTAGATCTTTTCCATCTATGTCCAACTTTTTCAGTATTATAAATAGCTCATCATGTCTAACTTTATCGAACGCCTTTGAATAATCTAGAAAGCATAAATACAGATCTTTCGGTGCTTCAATACATCTTTCCATTAACATATTTATGGTGAATATAGCATCTCTGGTGCCCTTGTCAGGAACAAAGCCGAATTGCATTTTAAGTATCTCTGATCTTACAGTTTTTCTAAATCTTCCCTTTATGACTCGCAGCAATATTTTCTAAAATGATTTATAAGGCTAATTGTTCTATGCATCTCACACTCAGTGGCACTTGGTATTTTAGGTGAAGCTATAAAAACTGACTTCATCGTATCTTCTGGGATCTGACCTCTATCATAAATAGCATTTAAAGCTTTGTTATTTCATTGTCTAGTTCTTCAAGCTCGACAATTACTTCAACTGGAATATTATCTGGTCCTGAGGCTTTTCCTTGTTTCATTTTCCTAATGGTAACTTGTACTTCTGCTTTCAGTATTGGTGGTCCATTCATTTAATTCTTTATTACCTGTTTTTTCTCCTCTATTATCTTTGAAAAGTTCTTCTATTTATTTTGACCATTTGTTTAAGACATCCCCATTGTCCTTTAAAATATATCCTCCTTTTGATCTTATGCACCCTGTATTTGAGCATCCTTGCATATTTGCTGTCTTTGTTTGGGTTCTTCTCTGTTTGTTGACACTTATCATTTATTCTTTCTTTCCCTGTGTAAGATGTTGTGCTTTTCCACATTTGATTTTGCCGGTCTTCTCTCTTCCATTAGTTTTAATATGTCCTGAGTCATCCATTTTTTATCAGGTCTTTTTAGCTTTTGGAGGGATATTTTCTTCCTCAGTTTCCATTATTGGGTCTTTCATTTTTCTCCAGGGTTCTTCAGATTTAGTAATGTTTTCCAGAGCTTGAAATTTATTGCTTACATCTATGGAGAAACGTTCTTTCAGCTCTTGGTTTGTCTTTAAAAGATCTATGTCAAATTTTGGTTGATACTTTGACTTTTTAAGTTTCTTCAGTCTCATTTGCATTTTACACATGACTGGTACTTGGTCACTATCACAGTCTGCTCCTGGCAGTGATTTAGACGATTTAATTGCATTTCGAAAACGTTTCGGAATAAGAATGAAGTCTATTTGATTTTACTTATATCTCTTCCAAGTATATCGTCTTCTTGGATGATTTTCATTCCAGGTGTTTGATATCATAGAATATTTACTCTACACCACTCTATCTGTCGTTCCCTGCGTTCATTCTCTTTACCCAGTCCCCATGGCCCATTGGCCTTTATGGCGAATTGTAGAGTGAATTTGATATTATTAAAAAAAATTATTGTTACTTAAAAGTTGTTTTAGATCACAAATGTATTTACACCAAATTTGAATATTTTAACTTTTTAGCATTTTAAAGTAAATTAGTTAGCCAGTCGTGAAGTGAACTTTCGCAGAGGTGAACAACTTGTGTTTCGCGCGCTCATATGACCTTAGCAGTTGCGAGCGCCGTAAAATCTTATACCATACTATACTATAGTCCCCATGGCCCTATAATATCTTCCTTCTTTGGCCTTAAAGTCCCCCATTACTACATTTACATCTTGTTGTTTTAACTACTGTTTAATTGCCTTATCAAGGCCTTCATAAAAAGTCTCAATTTCCTCGTTGTCGTGCTCTGATGTTGGTGCATATGTTTGGATGACACCTATGTAAAAATGTATGCCTTCTAATTTAGCCACGATGACTCTATCAGCCACTCCCCAAAAATCTTTGATGCTCTTTGCCGTTGCTTCGTCAAATAAAATTTCGACTCCTCTTTCATGGGTTTTTCCTCCTGAGTATACAATTGTTTTTGATCCTCCTTTAAATCAAGCCTTCCCCCTCCCATCTAACTTCTAAAAGGCGTATTTAGCTTCATCCTATCCATTTACTGCTCTATATTATCTAATTTGCCTTTCTGGTACATTGTTCTCACATTCCATGTGGATATGTTAAGTTGTCTATTTTTGCAGCCCTTAGCTGGATGACAATCGTGCCCAACCTGCTGCCCGTGGCAGTCCTTACCGAGCGGGGGAGTTCAGAGCTGGATCATGAACCCCCTTAACGTTGTTATCTAAGAAATGAATATTCTTTTCAATGATTGTTCTTGTGAGATTACAGCAGTAGTTTCCCATTGCATACTGCCTGTTTGTGTACAGTTTTCTTTTCTTGCCTTTGTCATCCACTGACAAGCCTCAAGGAAGTGGGGGCTTTGGTAGGATTTATGGCGCATCCCGTTTGCCAAGATGGTCCCGTCTTCGAGTGTATGAGGTACGAGTATTTATTGAAGCACCTGTGCCACCAGGGTTCTCCTCTACTCTCCCCGACCATCTCCCATTTGATGCGCAACTGCTTAGCAGCTAACTTCCATATATATGGAGGCCTTTCCCCTATCCATCAACTGGGGACGTGCTGGGTTGGGCATGAGGGCCCAATACTAAATCTTAGTACCTCCCAATTGAGTAGTACTCAGTCTTAGTACTTCCCGACTTCAGTGTTCTTTTGGGTATCCCAGGTGACGCGGCGAGTCCGCGAAATTCGATTCCTGCTTCCTAAGCTGGAGATTCTGAGAAGGGAATCTATCTCCAGTACGGCCACAGCCCCTGCCTCGTCTTTCAGGTCCACCAATGGCATGGCTCCGCCCCCTAGTCCGATCCTGACAGAAACCAACCTCATCTTGCAGTGAGTACAGGGGGATTGAGGGGTGGGGGGTCACACAGGTAGACGAGAGAGAGAGAGAGAGAGAGAGAGAGAGAGAGAGAGAGAGAGAGAGAAAGAGAGAGAGAGAGAAAAGAGAGAGACAGACAGACAGACAGACAGACAGACAGACAGACAGACAGACAGACAGACAGACAGACAGACACACACACACACACACACACACACACACACACACACAACACACACACACACGACAAAAACAACAATACAAACGCGCCCGCACACTCACAAAAAGAGTGAGAAAAGAGAGATGGGGGGGGGGGGGGGGTTTACAGAGCGGGGGTGTTTCACAGGTAGCACACCGCTACCTTAGAATTACAAAATTCTGTTTGACATTATGGTCGTTTTGAGTTAATAAGACCAAGAGGTCAGAAACCAAGTGTTCTATCTGCTCTGTCAAAATTGCAAGACGTTTTGGAGTCGTTATCAAGATATTCTAAGAATTGCATTCCAAAAAGCTTGACATGTTGTGAAACTCTAAATTTTGAACGTCAACTTTTTTTATCTCAAAACTAGGGACTGAGCAGATAGAAATTTGCAATTCTTGGGCATTGACTTGTATGTAATGCCCTTGCCCATTGTGAGGTGTGGTTTTTTTAAATAGAGGATTTACGGCGCTCGCAACTGCATAAGGTCATATGAGCGCCAAGGGGTGAATGTCAACAGAGAAGTCCTTATAGGGAATCAAGATTTACTCTGCTCATCTCTCTAGCTTCAAAAGTACAAATTCTGCTTCTACTATCAAGGCACCCCGAAATAGCGGGTCACAAGAGTGTGACAAACATACAAAAGAAGAAAAGGAAAATGACGATAGTAAGGATTAGGAAAGAAAAAGCAGCAATTCGCTGTTGTAGTTCAGGCACAGTTATGCGCATGACTTTGTCAGATCAGCCCATTTACAATTATTCTACTGTGCATGAACGAGAAATGGGAATGGCCAAAAGACACTTCTGTCAGTGGCACCGCCTGGGGGGGGGGGGGGGGGTGCCCATAGTGTGCATGCGTCAGTGCACCTTTGTAGCATGTGTAACATCACTGCCATTGTCAACAATCAACACAAATTTCACCCTGCAAGAGGAGTGAAGACTGCCATTATCACTATCATTGTCAAATACCATTCTACCCTTTTTTATTCATTCACCAAACACAATAATGTAACTTGCAGGCTAAGGGGAAAGAACCACGATGTCAACTTTTGTACGAATCCAAGGGATTGAAATTGACTCTTTTCTTGTAAAAATTACTCAGCCAAACACAGTAGAAAATAACAAACTCCTCCTTCGTCTGAGTAATTTTGATTTTAAAAATAACACACACACACACACACACACACACACACACACACACACACACACACACACACACACACACACACACACACACACACACACACACATAAACACTCTCACACAAAGAAGTTTTCAAAGACAAAGTTCCCTTTTCTTTGTTTCGTAAAAAGTTGAATAAAACAAAACTGAACAAAACAAATTTATAATAATAATTGAATTAATATAGCGCTTATCCACGCTCTACATACAGCCTGCTCTTCGTGCGTTGCAACTATTATTACCCCAGTAGACCTTAGTAGACCCCCCCCCCCTTAGGGCAATGCGACTGACTGAAGTGTCTTGAGGCCATTCCCAGAAGGGGGGATATAAATATATTCGTATGCGCAGTAGATTTGTAAGTGTTGTTTCGGCACAATATGTGCATGACATTGATAAGTCAGCCCATTGTTCCCCAACTGTTGAGTTTTCTTTCCTCATCCTTACTATCGTCATTTCTCTTCTAGTTCTGATGTGTGTTTGTCACCCTCTTGTGAACTACTATTACCGGGGTGCCTTGATAGTCGAAGCAGACTTGAGGCAAGAGAGGTGAGCAGAGAAAGCCTGATTCCGCGTTTGGAATTCTCTGTTGACATCAACCCCTTTGCGCTCATATGACCTTATGCAGTTGCGAGCACCGTAAAAATCTTACTAAAACCAAAGACCCTAGAACACTCAGAAACATTCTTGGCCTCTCGGGAAGCGTACATACAAATCTGAGGTTGTTTCCCTTAGTCTACATAATTGTTATAATTGTTTTGTTTTGTTGGGTTTTTGTTTGTTTTTTTGTTTTTTTAAGTAAGTGTTTTACTGCCCGCGCAACTGCTTTTGGTCATGTGAGCCGGGGGGGGGGGGGGGCATATTAAACATTTTCAATTGGCAGGAAATTGTGATTTTTGCCCGGGTGGCTGCCGAAACCTACTTTGATCGATTTTGGACCACCAGTGGGCCTTTAACGTGCGCAGCTTGCACACCGGACCTCCGAGATTTTTTGCCCTTGTTGGAGAAGGCTACGTGTAGTTGTTACCTACTATAATGGGTGTGGCTGAAAGAAGGAGCCAAGGAGGTGCAGTAGAAAGATTGCAGGAAGTGTCAAGAGCCCAGAGGAGGGGACATAGGAGGTGAGGGGGTGAGTGCTGAAAGTGGAAACCAAAGCAGACGACAGCATATTGTTAGACAGCAGGAAGGGATGTGATTGGAAAAAAGAAAATATTTACAGAAAAATCATTTTCCGTCGCTATCCGGATTCGAACCCGGGACCTATTGAATGAGAGGCGAACACTTTGACCTCTAGACCACGAGAGCCCCCGTTCACATATTTAGATTTGGTATTTAACAGTCTCTTATTTCTCCCTTGCCAGGAGTCGTAAATGTCTGCCGACCAAACTCAGGGGAGACAAGACCAAATGTTGTCTTCGTGACGTCACTATTGTTAGCGGTAACGTCATAGTGGTCACAGACGGTGACAACATGACGGTCAAGTCCTTCACCACAGAGGTCAGTCTGTGCTCACTCACTCACTCACTCACTCACTCACTCACTCACTCACTCACTCACTCACTCACTCACTCACTCACTCACTCACTCACTCACTCGCTCATTCCATCATACTTTTTTTCCCTTCATCGCTCCCTCATCTGCTCGAAGCTTACACTTGTATGGGATAGATCATTATACACATTTAATCTATTATTAATCTATCAATACTGTTTCTCACCCCGCCCCTTTCCTCCATCCCTCCCTCACTCACTCACCACTCTCCTCCCCCTCCCCAACTCCATCCCTCATTTACTTATCACATCACTCCCTCCCTCCCCGCGCCAAAAAATCCGAATAATCGGATAATCGTCAATAAGTACATTATCCGAATTCAGACTCTTAATTCTCTTTCCCGACCAGTTTGACGAATTAGGTGCACCCATTTGTTGAAGTGATGCTAATCGGTTTGTCAAAGTGGTTCTAACCCATTTGTCGAACCGATTAATAACATAATATTTACCGAACAGGTGCACTAACATATTATCCGGATTTTGCTAAAGCGACTCATTGCCCAGCCCTACCCTCTTCCACCAGGGTGAACACCTGGAGACATCCTGCTACAAGACAGACCGGACTCCGTGCGGCATCACAACGGTGGCCGACATGACCGTGGCCGTCATGATCCCAAAACAGAAGGAGATGCACCTGCTCTTTGTCAGACCCAATATTTTGCTCAAAGTAAGCCCGCGTTTTGGTCTCTCTATCTCTGTCTCTGTCTCTGTATTTGTCTGTCTGTCTGTCTGTATGTCTGTCTGTCCGTCTCTCTCTCTCTCTCTCTCTCTCTCTCTCTCTCTCTCTCTCTCTCTCTCTCTCTCTCTCTCTCTCTCTCTCTCTCTCTCTCTCACTCCCTCTCTTTCATTATATATATATATACCTATATATTTTTCCAAGGACACCTATACAGAGTATAATAGACCTTTATATATATATATATATATATATATATATATATATATATATATATATATATATATATGTGTGTGTGTGTGTGTGTGTGTGTGTGTGTGTGTGTGTGTGTGTGTGTGTGTGTGTGTGTGTGTGTGTGTGTGTGTGTGTGTGTGTTGTCTGTGTGTGTTTGTGTGTGTGTGTGTTTGTGTGTGTATGAATGTTGTCTGATGTGTGTGTTGTCTGTGTGTGTGTATGTGTATGTGTGTGTGGGTTTTCCTTTAATGTAGGTACAGGGTGATCCAAAAAAACTTTACAACTTGTTTTGTAAATTTTCTTCCTCCATACTGAGGTTTTGCGTTTCAGATTTGAACATACCGTTTGGAAGCCAATAGGAATTAGTCTGATATGTATTTTAGATAAGTCTAATGAACGGTTTTGCTCTATAGAACGCATTAAAAAAACAACCATTTCCAACCTTGTCGCCATTTTCATAGCATGACGCACCAGTTCGCATTAGGCCTACCACTAAAAGTTGCAACGATCGCGCCATATTGCAAGCTACAGTAGTCTAACAAGTCAACAGAAGTCTGCAGATATTATTTTTCCTAAATTGTATTTGCCTGCTGAGATCATGGCTACGTTTAATAAAGAGCATAGAGCTTTTGGTATTGAACATTACCTCTCCACAAACTCACCATCCCTGACATTTCGTAAGTTCAGCGCACGGCTTGGAGAGAATGCTAAGGTGCCCTCAAGACCTTTGGCGTTATGAGTAGAGAAGTTCCGTCAGTTTGGATCTATAGCGAATCAGAATCAAAAAGTTCTTTAAAAAATGACCACTTCAGGTCGAACACGCACCATGCGCAGCCCTTTAAACGTCACCAGAGTGCAGATTTCAATAGCCGAGTCCAATGAGACGTCTGTCCGTAGACGATCTGCTGTTAGGACTTTCCTACACATCAACAGTCTGCCTTTTAATGGCAGATCTTAACCTACGACTATACCATGTTTATCTTCGCTAGGCCGAGATGACATGGATCAGAGCATGGCAATGTGTTCGTGATTCCTCGATTGTCTTGTAAAGAGGGATCATTTCCTCGATGACATTTGGTTTAGCACAAAGCCCATTTTCACCATTCGGGATATGTTAACTCCAAAAATGCTGTCTATTGTGCACCCCACTCTATTGTCTCTAGAACCCACTTCTAGTGCATGTGGCTTTAAAAACACATGGTTTAGCAGGTCCTTGCGTTAGGGCGTCTCTGAACATTTCGACCGACGCGTTAATAATGTGTCGAGTCAAAAGGAGGGAATGTGAAGCACTGCTTCTTGGAATTTCAGAATGAAATCAACGTTTTTAAAACTGTAAAAGAAATTAAATATTGTTTAAATGCCACAAGGATAGAAAACTAATTCCAAAGAGAAAATAAAGAAAAAGATCAACTAATCTTTTCACGGCTTCCTTTACAAGATTTTTAAACATTGATGAACTTTACGTTTTTGGGTGCTTTTTTCTTTTAGCCGTTTCCGTTTTCAAAACATGTTTCTTCTTCGTGGATTTTATATCAAACAAATTCCTTTTGAATTAATTATGTCTGTTCCAAATTTCAGCATTCTAGAACAAATTCTGCGCGAGGTATTCAGAAAAAAAGTTGTAAAGATTTTTTTGGATCACCCTGTACTTTTTAAAGATTCTACCGACACAATTTGAATACTTCAGAAGGTGGTCGCCGACTGTGCATGTTAGGAGCCATTGTCCTGAGAAGGAAACAATATCCCAATCAAAAAGACCAAGATGCTCGATAAAATTTTTCCTCACGAACTCGAATCTCTTGCATGTGACAACGCCGGAAAGGCCGTGTGTGAAAATGTGAAATTGTATAAATTACTTACGAGGCAGGACCCCCAAATTTGCTCGAAAGGATTGTGCGAAATGTGAAAAATCGAGAAACGTGTATTTTCTTAATACCGGGTGCCCATTGGTACGATCAGGCCGAGTCGCTTTGATAGCCAGATTGAGTTTGAAAAGCGGCTGTTGTTGCACAACCCGATCCCCCGACTCATCGCCTCAAAAACAAACGCCTTTGTTTCTGGCGACGAGTCGGGCGAACGACCCGGCCCGACCCGATCCCATCCACAATGGGCACCAGGTATTAGATACAGAGTCGAACCAAGCTGAGGCTCGAACTTTCGAGTCCACCTTTCTCGTGATTACAACTACAGTAGACTACCTATGCTACAACATAACCATTTCGACAGTACAATGCAAACAAAATCGTCGTATCTCTAAAATGTATACTGACAGTTAACGCCATTTAGACTATCAGAGGTGCTTTTCCTGCATATTTCAGAAGAAAAAAAATAATAATAAACAAACAATAAGTGGATACAAAACGCAAAGGACCACTATAAAATATGTCACAGTTTGTAACAATAAAAATGATTGAAGCACCACTTAAACGTCAAACGTATTTTTTTTTCTTCGCTAACATTTTTTTAAAGGATAAATATCTTTCTTGCTTTGTACCTGCGATTTATTGCTCATGTTCTGGCTGACGTCCCCCC
>NW_004797335.1:308782-322779 GCF_000002075.1 Aplysia californica | reverse complement strand
TCTCTCTCTCTCTCTCTCTCTTTCTCTCTCTCTCACACACACACACACACACACACATACAAACACACACATACACACGCACGCACACAGCAATGGCTGAAGAATGCCACTGGTAGCTTTTACTTTTTACTTCCCCAGTCTTATCTTTTCCTAGCGTTAAATAAAGGTAATTGTGTAGATGTATTCACAGTAAATGTTGGTAATTGTGTAGATGTGTTTTCATACCATACTTGGAGCTGTCCTAGCATTGCACTTCCCGTAAAATAAATCCTTATATTTCACACGTGAAATATAAACTGATATTTCACACGTGTTCTCACGTGTAATATAAAAATTCTCATAAGTTACTCCGCGCACTATTTTCGCCTTCTAAAATTCTGTAAGCAAAGTATAGACTTCAATCATAACGTTCCTAAACCGTGCAATGTTATGGCAGCCGCTCTTTGCCTTCTGTAAAAAACTTCGCTGCAAAGCGTGCTCACCAAGTGAAGTGCGAAACACTAGTCTACCAGTGTCCCTACTGTAGAGAGTACACGCAACTCTCTACGATGCTTCCACATTGAGTCAAATGGTGCACACCATAGTGAACCGGGATTATGTCTCTACCTCAGAGTGCCGCACTGTATTGCATTGCAGTGCTAGCAAGTCTATGTTAGCGAACGACTCTCCGCCTTGTTTTGATTTGGTTGCAAAGTTTGGAATCAAAGTCACCTCTATTCTCACAACAACATGTCATAAAATAATTAATGCAAGTTCTTAATTTTTCAACTTTTGAATCTTTAGTTTTCTGCCTGCTTTTTTCTAAGCGTACGTTATTATTGTTTTGTTTGGGGTTTATTATGCGGAAGAATGATAGTCCAACATGTAAATTCGCACGGCTAAAAACAAAGGAAAACAATCCACATTTCTTTCCAATCCTCACTCTGACTCCGGCGGGCATGAACATTTTGTTTTTGTTTTCATGTGAGACTCTTCAAATGATCCTCTTGTTCAGTTGATTGTTCATTTGAACTTTGTGGGCCCGCAGCTATTTCGCCAGCTGATGTCAGTATGGTATAAGAAAATCATTACACTCGTGATGGTGTTAGAACATGATTTAATATCCTACTTGTGAAATTGCCAGTTGTAATCACTCGTTGAAACTCGTAATTACAACTTGGCAATTTCACTCGTAGGATAAATCATAATCTGACACCACAGCCTATGTACTAAATTATTAATTTTCTTTGCACCCACACACACTAAATGTTGGTAAAACTGTTGATGTACTTCTGTGCACTCAAAGGCACTAAATTGTGATAACCTGTTAATGTTCCTCCTTGTGCTAAAAAGCACCGAATTCCTACCTTAAAATTACGTACAAAGTTCTATCTTTTCAGTACATGTGTCTAGTTTTGAGACATTTGACGATCAAAATTTTGAGTTTCACAACATGTCAACCTTTTTGAAATGCAATTCTTTGAAGATTTTGATAATGACTCCGAATAATCTAACGATTTTGATAGAGGAGATAGAACAGTTGGTTTCTGATCTCACGATTTTAGTAGCTCAAAAGGGCCGAAAATGTCAGATAGAACTTTGTAATTCTAATTTCGCAAAATGATGAACGTCTCTGTGCTCAAACAAAACAATCTATTTGTCTCTCACCTCATAAAAACCCCGACCCACACAGGAAGTCACCTATTGGCCAACCCGATGTACATGTGTACCACGCCCAGCAGAGACATCCTGGTCTCGGATCCCACAATCTCGACCTGCGTCTGTTTCAGACAGAACGGAGTCGTACTCTTCAATTACAGTCCTGACGGTAAGCCGTCTACCTCTTAGGAAAATAAAAAGAAAAGAAAAGTTTAAAAATATATTTTTAATGAAAATAAAAATCTAAAGATTTTTACGTTTTGATCACCACAACATGGTGATGGTCATGACGTTATGCACGAAGGCCAGTGTATTAATGCGAGACATCGTTATGAAATCAGGCGCTTGGAAAAAAAAATGAATCGGTTGGTTTGTTTGTGAGTGTCATGGGGGGGGGGGGGGGGGTAACATGAAGCAGAACTTTTTATGTCTTTCTATTTCCATCATCATCATCATCATCATCATCATCATCATCATCATCATCATCATCATCATCATCATCATCATCATCATCATTATCATCATCAACAACAACAAAAACAACATCATCATCAAAAACAACAACAACATCAGCAACAACAACATCAGCAGCAACAACAACACACCAACAACACACCAACAACAACAACGCCGTTATATGCCAAAGAGCTACGCTGCACAAAAAATGCAAATGATTCTTCTATCCTATGTACCAGTATCACGACAATAAAAAATGTTTCTCGCGTCTCATTTCATCTCATCTCATTTCATCTTATCTAATCTCATCTCATCCTATCCTATCTTATTTCATCCCATCCCACCCTATTCCATCTCATATCACCCCATTTCAGCTCATCTCATTTTGCCTTATCTGAGATTACCTTATTTTATCTCTGGGTCGTTGGCGGATGCTCTGGTATAGTTTGCTCCTTCTTTCCTATCAAACATCTCTCGTTTTTATCTCTCCTCCTTCTCTGTTTTGTGTGTTTGCTACTCTCTTGTAACACCTCTAATCTGCGGCACTTATATGACTTTATTGTGCTGAAAAACTCGTACACCTCTTTCTAACACTTCTAATCTTCTCTTATCGCATCTCACTATTTATTCTCTCATCTTTATTATCTCATCATTATCATTTAATCTTTTTCATTTCATCTCATCTTATCTATTTTATTATCTCATCTTTTTTATTATCTCATCTTTATCATCTCATCTCATCTTTATTATCTCATTTTTTTTCTTTATCATCTCATCTGATCTTTATCATCTCCTCTTCATCTCCTCATATTTATAATCCCATCTGATCTTCATAATCTCATCTCATCTCATCTTCTCTATATTTTCTCATCATTTCATTTTTATCTTTTCATCTTTATCGTCCCATCTTATCTTCATTATCTCATACCATATCATCCTCGCTTTATCATCTCATCATTATCATCTCATCTTTTATAATATCCTCTCGTCTCATCTCCTCTATATCATCCCATCTTTATCATCTCATATTTATCATATCATTTCATCTCATCGTATCGTATCTCATCTTATCTAATCTCATCCGATATCTGTCACCAGTGTCCACAGGCCTAGCCATCAAAAAGCCGTTCGGTATCTCGGTGGACAAGCAAGGGGTGATCCTGGTGGCGGACAAAGACACCAACAGCGTTATTGCCATGTCGGCAGAGGGCCGGCCCACGAGGCAGGTGATCACGCGCTCGAACACAAAGGAGCTCAACCTCAAGTCAGTGGCCGTGGGGGAGCGTGGGATGATTGTGACGATGCACGAAGACAAACTTAATGTTTTCAAAGTACAGAATGCTCCGCAGTAGGTTGGAGAATGACTGATGCGAAGTTGAAGGAAACGCATCATCATCTTCATCATCATCATCATCATCATCATCATCATCATCATCATCATCATCATCATCATCATCATCATCATCATCGTCTTTGTAGGTAGCAGGGAATAAAAAAGGGTTTGAGACTTAGCAGATTTTTTCAAATTTAATATAAGCTCAAAGTTTCGCCCTGTAAAAGGCTTCTTCAGGAACATGTACAAAAAAATAATGGAAAATCTATTGACTACAAGCTATAGCAATAAAAGTGCGGGCATACACGTCATAATGTCAAAAGGTGCGATAAAAACAAATCGGGAAGAACAGAGAAAATTGAAGGCTATGCCCAGAAGTGGTATGAATATAAAATAGTATGTACGTCATCATCATCATCATCATCATCATCATCATCATCATCATCATCATCATCATCCCCAAATGCCACATCTGAAACAGATATTTACGATCCTCTTCCATTAAAATAGCACACTCCCATAATAAGGTAACTGTTTCACTACCACACACCATTAAAAAACACTACATAATCCTGGTTGGTTCCGTTTATTTATGTCTTTTTCGACAATCTCAGGCTCCCAATTATTGAAAGCTAGGAATCGTAGGAATAGAGTTCGAACCCAATTACGAGTACTTTCTACTAATATGATTTCTTCCGGTGGTTCGGACTCCAAGACAATAACAGTTACTCCCGGTTAGTAAAAAGTACTTCCGTTGAGTCTTACACCAAGAAAATTACATGATTACTTTCTGCAAGTTGCAGTTACTTCCACGAGTAGCAACTACTTCGGATTAGTCCAACTCTTAGCCAGTTGCCGGCTTCAGGATTCAGGGTAGCCTCAATTTCAGAACATCGCGCGCTACCAACTTTTAAAAAAAATATTTGGTAACCGTTGTTTTAAGTTAAAAGTTAAAAGAACTACATGTATCGGAACTTTTCTACTGTAGCACTAATTTCCGGAATCAGTTTAGGAATCAATTCTTTGCCCAGCTCTACCTATAAACTCGGTGACCGGCGTTAAATGTTATTATTGATATTATCACGTTGAACCAGAGAGGTTATTAGTATTATGACGTCTTTGCACTGAACTCGCTCCAGCTCAGGATCACAGAGGCGAAGCTTGACCAAGGACCTTGTGCTAGACTTGAGGGGCAAGACAACAAACGGGGGACTCTCGTGGTTCAGAGGTTAAAGTGTTGGCCTCTCATTCAACAGGCTCCGGGTTCGAAGCCTGACAACCACAGAAAATTCACCAAGCCAAAAATAAAATGACACGATTTTTAAAATGTTCGGTCGTGGGGAGGCAATTCAGTCTGTTTGTATCCGGATTGCGTGGGTACCAACGTGAGAGTAGTGAGAGTAGCTAGCTCTGACGACACTATGTTATTTCTTGGTACAAATGAGCACAAGACGGGAATAAGAAATTACATTATTTTAAAGTAAAATTGTTGATAGATGCATGTTAACTGTGAGGTGTGCCCAAAGATTTTGCTTATTATGAAGCGTTGATAACGAATACACGTATAACAGAGTTTTTATCCCAACTGAAATTAGATTAATTTTTTTTGTCTGGCTGGGCCTAATTCTGATGAGCGACCACACGGTTCGGCAAAAATGCGGCATCGGAAATTCCAACCGATCCGTCTTTTGTTGGTCGGTGTTTCAATTACCGATTTGTCGAGAGACGGGCGACCTAAACGGCGATTTGTTTTTGGTTTGGTGGACCCTCGAGGGCGATTGTGAACAAGCTGCGATTGCGCTTGTTTTTAGACTGCCTACTGTGCGGTGCTGTGGCGGAACAGTCAGAGCGCTCCTCTCCGAAGCGGAAAGTCCGGGTTCGAGCCTCGGTTCGGACAAGGATTTTTTTCGCCCCCTCCTGCCCACCCAGCTGTAATAGGTGCCTAACTTCGAGTTGGGGAAGTAGAGGCTGCGTGGAAAGGAACTGGCCACCCTACCACAATATGCCGAAGGCCCAAGAAGTTGTCTCACTAACAAGGCAATCCCCAAAGTCCGGATCGGAAGCGGGAACAACTTTACTTTAACTGTGGAGGTTAATGCTCAACTGTCACACATCTGAGATCGTGCTTTTAGAAATATTAATGTGTTGTTATTAATATCAATGTACCACCAAGCTCTCTTCAAGTGTTTTCATCACTTGTATCAACATTTTTTTTAGATTAACATTCCCCTAAACTTGCTACTTCGCTACACCAGAGGACACATTTGTATCTGCCCTGTACCTAGTTTTGAGGAATTTGACGTCAATGATTTTGAGTTTCACATCAAGTCAATATTTTATATAAAGCATGTCTTTGAATATCTTGAAAACGACTCCAAATAATCTTACGATTTTGACAGAGCAGACGACTCCAAATAATCTTGCGATGTTGATAGAGCTGATAGAATATTTGGTATCTGACCTCGTGGTTTTAGTAACTCAAAACGGCCAAAAATGTCAGACGAAACTTGGAAGTTCTAAGGTAGAGAAGTGTCGTCATCTCTTGTGTCAGCCCAAGGCGCATTTTTCAGATTACCACCCCCCCCTAAACATGCTATTTGTGTAGATGATGCACGTGAACCTAGGTATAGCTGGGTAGGTGTAATGCGGCCATCTGCTGATGAAATTTCTAAAATCCATGTCCCTTGACTAAATATAGCAACAATGATATATTCATATCGTCAGACATCAAAGAATACATTCAAGTAACTATTTATTATCATAAGCACATGATAACCATGGTAACCAAGCAAACGTCCGCCGGATTGGATAATTTCATCAAATTTCAAAAGCTATCGTCTCTCTTATTTTTTGTCCGTTGACTTTCATTTTTAGTAAGCACAAACTACGACACCTATGTAATGAACAAATAACGCCAGATTTGTAATGTTACGATTATGAAAACAAATATGGACTCTGGAAATATGTACTATGGACACATAGCAAAAAACCTCGAAATTCTCAACAACGAAAAAACTGATTGAATCTTCATTCTCTTATTATCTTCAAAAAAGGCTTTATTATTTCAGTAAAGGTCACCTATGGACGCACATTGTGTAAAGCAATGAAGCCATCAAGTCAGATGAAAAATAACGGAAGAGACGTAATTTAAAGTCGGAAAAATAAATATTCGAAAAAAAGGAAGAAAATATTTTAAAACAAGACCCAAATTTGCACATTATTTTTTAAACCCATTTTTACATGACCTCTAAACATAATTGATTGAAACGGGCACTTGAAACTTTGGGGAAGTGGATGTAGGTTTCAAAAATGGAGAAAAAAAATGTCATGGTCAAACTGGGTAAAAATAGGGGGAAATTTACTCGCAGATGGTCTTACAGGGCTACATACACAGAAATGGCTGTTTAAGCGACAGTGAGGATTTTGTATTGATGAAAGAATGGGATAACTCTTTTTGCCTATTCTTTATTTTCTGTTAGTGGTTACTTTACGCAATGAAACGATAAATATGTTTGACAGCACTGCACGACTGTGATGAATAGGCGATTCGCGCCTGATTATATCTCCATATCAATACTCTTATTCTCTCTTTGTCTCTCTCTCTCTCTCTCTCTCTCTCTCTCTCTCTCTCTCTCTCTCTCCCTGTACATATATAAAATAATCTAATTTAATAGCGCGTGTGTGTGTGTTTGTGTGTGTGTGTGTGTGTGTGAGAGAGAGAGAGAGAGAGAGAGAGAGAGAGAGAGAGAGAGAGAGAAAATGTGAGGGGGAGGTGGAGTAAAGGATTGTGGGAGGGTACTTTTGTAACATGTGTACATATTATGCATCCGTATGCCTATATTAGTTGCAATCCATCCATTAATCAATGTGCTATATAATTTATTCATTGCTCTCTCAGATTGTGTGCTTCAAACTGGGCTTACCCTCATGTCTATCAATTTCACAGATGCGTGATGCACAGGAATAAAATCACATGGAGTAACTTTAGATAACTATGCTTTGTAAAAAGCTTTTCATTAACCGAATTTAAACAGTGTAGTAAATGGTGTTGAAGAGAGTGAGGCATCACAATGGATACTACAGTATGCTGAACAGTGTGTTTATTTCTATCTCGGACTCGGACTCGAAAACAATGTAAAGCATGTATCGCCGACACGGGGTTTAGATGGGTGATCACTGCGGTGTGGCCTTGAGTAAGACACAGTAACACCAGCTAAATAAAATAATTAATTATTGAAAAACAGGCTGCTGCACTTTGGCGACCAGCAATGTAATATTTGTACATTTGTAACATTGGGGCAGTATTATGTATTTATGAGTTTGATCATGCATTTATGTATGTTGCCATTGTAACCCAAATTTTCCTCACAGGCTTCAATAAAGTGTTATCTGTTCTTTATCATTTACCTGTTTACGTTATATTTATTTCATTAAGCGCACTTTACAAGCATTAACCCATTTAGGACGCACATTCTGATAATCAAACAATACCTGAAGACGCCCGGGTTTGGTGCTTTAAAAAAGTTTCTGCAAAAGCTAAAAAAATCCAGGGTGAGCCACATAATAACTTAACAACCATTTTTTTAGGGGTGGTGGCATGGTAAACATTTTCCTTCACACTTAAGCACTGCTTTTCAAATTTAAACAGAATTTTCGGTACGGTACACACAGACATGGATGTTGTCTCTTAACTCATCTCGGTAGATTTGTTGTCATGAATAACGATCAAAGTGTAGATTCAGAATACGTAGTTGACACTCCTCTTTTTCCCCTTCCCTTTCTTTCATAGTTTTAACAAACTGCATAAAATAATGAAACGTAGTTTTTACCCCCATTGTTTATTGATATCAGGAGGAACGTGAAGGTACACAAATTGATCATATCGTTATTTTGTAATTTGATAACATTCCGTAATCGATGCACCATTTTGTGACCCGTTACGCATTATTTGAACATAAAGAAACGTTTACTTTACTTCAAATTCAAAAGAAATCAAGGTGGGATGAAAAAATCTCTTTATATTTTTTCGTTGTCGTAAAAGCAGTAAAAATTCTAGAATATTATTAGGAAACTAGCTGGGCTCCCTTTCTATGAAAGAAATGATCGGTGCCTTAACATCAACTGAAAGTCATTGGTCTACTATATTTACACTCTACAGGAATTGAGCAATAGATCTACATCTTGAGAGAAACGTGACACGCGTGTTTCCAAGTTGCCAAATATATAATAGATGTATAGATTGATTCTCTATTCCGCTTTCGTGGTTGTACACTCCAGAATTTCAAAGGTTTGGGACCAATGCGCACTGCTAGAAAACAGAAACCTTACTTGTTTACATGGCGTCTTAGAAGACGGACTTTCCCAAGAATAGATCTAAACGGAACAAATTAAAAAGTGAAAATTAAACTACAGTGACTTCAGGCTCCTCAATGAAACTGTGCACCCTTTAAATGATTCTGAACCACCATTAATTTTGTCAAATTCGGAAGTTTTAGGTGGCCAAATTCACGAACTGTCACAAATAGAATATAAGAGATCACATCATTTGCGAAAGTTAGGAAGATATATGGTCGCTTTTAAGGACAAGCGGGATAACCCAGATTTGGGGGGTTTCCACTATTTCCAGAAATCTTGACCTACACCAAAAGCGGGCATTGTCCTACCTAGAGGAACATTTTGGATTCATTGGTGTGTATAGATCTATGTGTTTGGGTATAGAGAAAACTATCCTTGTATTTTAAAGAAACTGAATAAGTGTCCAACAACTTAACCTTCGATTTTCTCAAAACAGCATATTTAGGGATAGCCCCCTTGTGCTTAGAAGTGACCATATAAAGGAATATATGCCATCTGTATCTGTTCATCGTTTGCAGTATAAGTTATTAGATAGATAGATAGACAGATAGACAGATAGACAGATAGACAGATAGACAGATAGATAGATAGATAGATAGATAGATAGATAGATAGATAGATAGATATGTGTGTTTGTGTGTGTGTGTGTGTGTGTGTGTGTGTGTGTGTGTGTGTGTGTGTGTGTGTGTGTGTGTATGTGTGTATTAATGTATAATATAATATACTAGCTGGGCCCCCTTTCGATGAAAGGAATGATCGGTGCATTAACATCAACTGAAAGTCATTGGTAAAAAAAAGAAAACATGAAGCTAGATCTACACGGGTCGAAATCTAAAATAGTGCTCAATATTGCGCGACAATGCGCGATAGATCTAGTATCGAACGGAAGTACGACTTATACACAAACTTTGCGGATATTCTAAAATTACAGAGACGAAAGCGTCGGCCTACAAAAGCGATCCGCGAAATAATAATAATAATAATAATAATAATAATAATAATAATAATAATAATAATAATAATAATAGTAATAATAATAATAATAATAATAATAATAATAATAATATATAACATTTATATAGCGCATTTCCAAAAAAAAGTAGCTTAATGCGCTTTACATTGGAATACCCATTTTTCAAAAACCTTTCTTACTACTTGCTTACTTCTCATGCAATATACATTAATGCACACACACACATACACACACACACACACACACACACACACACACAGAGAGAGAGAGAGAGAGAGAGAGAGAGAGAGAGAGAGAGAGAGAGAGAGAGGGAGAGAGAGAGAGACTATTATCATCCAGACATAGGAACAGAACAACTATAATGAAAGATAACGTTAAAAGCTTATGAAGGATAGGCGTGTAGGAACAGAAAATGTTTAAGATGTCTTTTGAAGCTATCAAGTGTTTTTATTTGTCTTAGTTTCATGGGTAATCTGTTCCACATAAATGGACCAAGATATGAGAAAGATCTCTCTCCATATGATTTGTATGATTTTACAGGTGTCACAAGTAGGGTGTTATCGTTTGATGATCTTGGGTTTCTCCCTGGTTTCTATATTATATAATAAAGAAATTTCTTTTTTTGCAACAAAACTGTCTCAAAACTGAAAAAAAAAAGGGCGTTATTATCTGGAAGATACTTTAAAGGACCTTTGGGCGAAAACCGCATGTCGATCGATGCAGCAATTAAAAAGCCTTTTGAATAGCAAAATTCGGCCACAACAAATAGATAATTGAAGTGTATATGTGTATGTATCTTTGAGTGTGTGTGTGTCTTGTGTGTGAGAGAAAGAGAGAGACAGAGAGAGACAGAGAGAGAGAGAGAGAGAGAGAGAGAGAGAGAGAGAGGAGAGAGGGAGAGAGGGGGGGGGTGAAATCAGGCGCTCGTCAACTTAATGAAAGTCAAGAAACTGGAATTTTTCCACGGGTTTGGGAATTTTAATCAACTTTTGTTTTTTGGCTCAACACATTTCATGCCTATTAAAGAACACATTCATGTGTGACATTTATTGAAAATCATTGATTGAAGGCATAAAAGATATAAATTTTCAGTTTCCATGGACTCTCAAGCTAAGTTGACTCAACTTTGGCAGCTATTTTCTCGCAAATTTTAGCTCTGAAACCAGGCGACCCCTGTCTCATTCAATTCGACAATATCTTGATTTTTATACAGGTTAAATGGATATTCTTTTCATGAAAAGCAAAGCAGATAGACAAGCTTTAAGATGATGCCAATAACTCCATATACTTCAAAATTGACGAGCGCCTGATTTCACCGCGCCATGGTGGTTCTGCTACTATTATTAAATGCCTCAGTGTGCCCGGGGAAGTGGTCATCGGGCGTATCCGGACGCCCATAAATATTCTTTTACCCTCAGCTATTAGTCAAATAGAGAGGATGTCTGGCCACTAGGTGGATGAGAGATTTATTTCTCCAACAGCAAAGGGCAGATAAGGATGCTATATCCAAATGGCCACCAGAAACCCGTGCGTTGTCTCCTCCAGCAGCTATGGGAACGTATGAGGATTTTCCTTTGGAGATTGACGATGAGCTAACAACCCAACTCATAAAAACTTGAAAGTTACTGAAACGGAAAGCAAAAAACGTAACCTTGTTAATGTGTTGGAAAAAGGTAGCAGTTCAGATAGAACTAGTATGAAGGTTAAGAGCCCGTGAAGCTCCTTCTGGAAACAAATAAATATCTTAAGAAGAGCTTCTGGAACGTTAAAACCATGCTCCAGCCAACTGAATTGGCCCAAATAACATAAGAAATATCCAACTACCACCTAGACATATTAGGCCTGAGCGAGACACGCGTGTCTGGCCAAGGGAAAATATTTCTAAGAGCTCAAACCAACAGGCTCCACACAGACCATACTTTTTCCGGGCCAGAAAAATTCTGTACAGAAAAGTGCGGTTATACCGTTCACACAGGGTCCATACATATAGGCCATACAGATTTTTCCGGTTTCAAGGTGGCGCTCCCGAGGCAAGGAAGCGCAAGATATTTCTGCTTTAGTGCCCTAACATCCAAACGGCGTCACTGGATTCTCCCAATTTGTAAAGACCGGGGAGCTTTGGAAAAATTAAAATTGTTGTCCCAAATATTTGCTGATGTTGAGAAATGTTTGGAATATTTTCGAACGACGCCAACAACATTTTATGGACGAAATCTCTGTTGGTCTAACTTTTGTCTTTTTTATCATAAAGTTGAGGACCTCACTGTTGGTGGTGCAGTCTTGCCACCGGATGCCAAGTATGCAGCGGAGAGCCCTTTGGTGGAACTGCTCTAATTTGTGGATGTGCTTCCTGTCTCCGAACCATAGAGGAGGGAGGACAACACAACGGCTTTGTACTCTTTGATTTTTGTTGACAGCCGGATATTGTGCTGGTTTAGTAACTTGCTTTTAGTCTACCGAGAGCTTGGCTGGCTTTGCTGATTCGTGAATCAATTTCCTGATCGATGGAGCCGTCTGTATATATGATAATTCCAAGGTATTTAAAGTTCTTGGTGTTCTTCAGGCGAGAATTATACCAGATTACAAAAAAAACTAGCTGGAGACTTTAGAAAACCATTAGAGGGACCAGTAGAAGAGAAATAGGGCACCATGACAACGACTTTAGAAGACAAAAAAGATCGATGGGCAAAACAAGTACTACCAATGTAGGAATTGAACTTTAGTACGGATAAAATAACTATGACGGAAATTTTAACTTCAGTCACGAAAATGAAAAGTAACAAAAGTCCAGGAAAAGACAAAATTTCCGCTGCGTTATGAGATATTACTTTTGCTATTTAATGAAACCATGGAATGAAGAAAGGGAAATATAATAAATACTACAAAAAAGGGGGAATTAAAAGACTGTAGCAATTGGAGAGGAATAACGCTTTCATCAGTGCCTGGAAATTTATTTTGCGCTATTATCTCGTCTTGTATCAAAACAGCAATAGATGAGAGACTAAGAGAGGAACAGAGATCATGTACAGATCAACTATTTGTTCTGAGAAATGTTGTAGAACAAAGCAAAGAATGTAAGGTCCCATTTTGTTTTACTTTGTGGACTTTAAAAAGTCTTTGATAGCATAGACCGACAAGCCCTGTGGAGAATTCTTGCAAGTTATGATATCCCAAGAAAAAAAAAGAAAATGCAAAAGATCATATCAAAGCAAACCTCTGTTTCGTAGTTGAAGGATAACTATCTACACCTTTTGAAGCAAATGCTGGTGTTAGACAAGGCTGTATATTATCATCTGTACTTTTTAGAATTGTGATCCCTTTTCTAATGAGAAAGACCAAATACATTGAAACTGGCATTGGATGGACAAATGGAAAATGTTTATGAGACTTAGATTTTACAGAAGGCACCTGCCGATTAAACACCAGAATACATGAAATGCAATTTTTTTAAAGCGAACTAGCAATAGCTGCGGAAAAAGTTGGCCTAAAAAATAAATGTATCTAAAACAGAAGTACTACAATTATCATCAGAAACTACGTCCATCACTCTTTATGGAGAACCCCTTGCGAAAATTAGTAAATTCAAGTACCATGGCAGCATTATTTCACAAACTGCAGACTGCCTTGACGACGTCCACCAAAAATGCATTGATCGTTTTTACGAAATTAAAAACTACATGAAGTCAAAGGTCATTTCATTGAAGACGAAATTAAAAATATATAATAGCAATATCTTGGCTGTATTGACGTATGGCTAAAAGATATGGAAAACAAACAAAACAGTTTAACGAAAATTAAAAAGCTTCCAAACAAAATGTTTAGGAAGAATAATAAAATGGAATGAATTTATTACAAACAATGAAGTGTTGGAAAAAGCTGGAATTGAAGATATCAACGTTACCATAAAAAGGAGCAGATGGAGATATATTTAGGACGTGTTCTATGAATGCCGGAGACAAGATTGCCCTATCAGACATGGTATTGGAAACCAACAGGAAAAAGAAAGCGAGGAAGGCCAATTGAAAGCTTTAGAGGCACACTAAGGGATGAGGCAATCACCTAAGGCCTGGATTTGCCCATATTGGGGGACATGGCCAGGGACAGGTAAGTATGGAGTCGACTCTCTCCGCCTTATGTACCTGACGGTATAGGGAGAGAGTAAGTAAAGAGTAAGTATAGATAGATATATAGATAGATAGATAGATAGATAGATAGATAGATAGATAGATAGATAGATAGATA
>NW_004797335.1:305396-306490 GCF_000002075.1 Aplysia californica | reverse complement strand
CCCCCTCGAAACTGCCCAATTTGTTGTCCTTTATAGGTCACGGGGGCAAGCTCCCCTGAAACCCCCCTTGCCTTGTTTAAAACAAGTGAAATTTTACAGCTCATTTTGTAGGCTAGATCTACTGATAAAACATAAAACATAGATGCCGACTATTTAAATCAGTATCGGTGTCCAGTACTCTGTGCTAGGCCTAGTGTGATTTAGTGCAGACGGGACCGCAATTGTACAGGAGTGCCGGATGGTGCTGGGGGAGGGGGTGGGGAGAGAAAAGGGGGGGCGTGAAGAGAGAGGTCAAAGATTGGGAGGGGGGATCAGCAGGGAGCGAAGGAGATTAGGAAGGAATTGGAGGGTGGATTGGAGGGGGGAGAGGGAGAAGAGGAAGGAATTGAAAGAGAGGAAACAAGTTTGGAAGGAGGGTGAGGCAAAGAGGCATTTGAGAAGGTTGTTGAGCTAGAGAGGAGGAATGGAGTTATAGTACGGTGGTGTAGAGTGTAAGAGAGGAATTATAGGAGAATGATGATGATGATGATGATGATGATGATGATGATGATGATGATGATGGTCTAGTAATGAGTTACTTACCAACACAACTCCTCTGCCCAATGCTGAAAAGGATCCAACATTTTTGCTTTAGGGAGAATTTTCCACCCTCCTTGTCCAGATATCTCTCCGGCACGAAGCTGTCAGGTTGATCCCAATGATTTGGATCTCGAAGTATGGCATAATGGTTTACCATTATCCCGGTTTTTGCAGGAATGTCATAGCCCATGAGCTGAAGAAGACGTTTGATAGGTGGAAGGGATGAGAAGACAAAACGTTTGTCTGAAACGTATTATGTTTTGTTTTTTGTTTGTTTGTTTTGTTAGTTGGTTTGTTGTTTATTTTGGGGGTTTT
The DNA here is from genome assembly GCF_000002075.1 of Aplysia californica. Lineage (NCBI taxonomy): Eukaryota > Metazoa > Mollusca > Gastropoda > Aplysiida > Aplysiidae > Aplysia > Aplysia californica. The sequence continues at coordinate 305,596 of NW_004797335.1, read as the reverse complement.
GGTAAGTGTTTTACGGCGTTCGCAATGCAATTGATTAAAGGCACACAAAAATGTATATTTTCAGATTCCATGGACTCTCAGGCTATTGAAGTTACCAAACTTTGACCTCCATTTCCTCACTAATTTTACCTCTGAAACCAGGCGACCCTGACCTCCTTCAATCACTAATATTATTTCGAATTCTATTCAACATAGATGGA
>NW_004797335.1:297896-302896 GCF_000002075.1 Aplysia californica | reverse complement strand
CACACACACACACACACACACACACACACACACACACTCACACACACACACAAACACACACATACACACACAAGGACAAACATACACTAACACTTATGTACACACATTTCTACACGCGCGCGCTAAAGAGTCTTTTTGTTGGTTGGCTTTTATTTGTAATTGTGATCGTTGTTTCTCTGCTTGTTTGTTTGTGGGTTTTCTTGTCGTGGAAAAAGAGGGGGGTTTTTAAGGCTTTTTTTTAAGGTGGGATTGGGGTGGGGAGGTGTATCTTTTGACCTCACCAACAATGTCATCGATTTCCGCTTGCACTTTCTTCTGTACGTCCGGGTTCAAAGCCAGGAACAGGAAGATCCAGCCGAGAGTGTGTCTCGAGGTGTCCACACCGGCGAAGAAGACGTCAGACAACATCACGATCACGTGAGAATCGGTGATGGCAGCCTGGGAATAAATGTCACGTGACAGGCTACTACCTTTGTATTACAGAGTTCTATCTGTCCAGTGCTTAGTTTATGAGAAATCTGACGTTCAACATGTTGAGTTTCCCAACATGTCAAAATTTTGCGAATGCAATTCTTTGAATGACTTGATAACGACTCCGAACAGTTTTACAATTTTGATAGAACGGATGGCATATATTTCATTTCTGAACTCGTTGTCTTAGTAACTCAGAACGGCCAAAATTGTCTGATAGAATTTTGTAATTCTGAGGTAGCGAGGTGCTGTTGGTGATGACAGACGTTCAACTATAATGATTCTTGGCGCAACTTATTGTCAAATAAAAGAAAAGTGTGTGCGGGGCACAGCGAAAAAAAGTTTGCTCCGAGGAGTGGTCAGGCGTGTTTCAAACCAGCTCCTCATGGAGATAATTAGCAGGAAGACCCTGAGGTGGACGCTGGAATGGAGAGATGAGCAGCTGTGGACATGTGCCGCCTGCTATGATTCTAGCTCTGGATCCAAGTAAATCCAAGTATTGTCAAATGTTTTATCAACTATCGAACTTAAACTCTCCAACTGTTGCACAATGATTTGACCTAATTTGTCGTAACAGATCAAACATATTATAAACACCCGTTAGCTGTATTCTAGAAACATTCCTTAACAAATACAATTTTAAATCTCAGTAAATAGTTTCTACCGGTATAAAAAAAACGTTTACAGCTGGGACAAACTCATTTTTTTTCTAATCGCGACATTATGCTTATTGAACGCCTATTTTGAGACCCTTTAGAGCAAAAAAAGTGTTCACATTGAAATGAATTTCTTGTAACAAGTTTTGCCACGAAAAAGTGGCATTGGTAAGCTGTGACGTAGGCCAAATAATGTGTATGCAAAATGTGTGTGAGAAGCGGGAAGGGTTGTGAACAATTACATTGTCCTTTACGGAAATTTATAGTATTTTATATAAATTTAAGAAGTTAAATATTTTAATCAAACATCAAATGTTGTGGAAAAATATAAGACAAATCGATACAAAACTGCTGTGGATGACAATAATGTACCCGTTAAAATATATTATATTTTAGAATAAGTTGCTGCACGATTTTTGACAGCGCTATAGACATGGTGTAGGTCGTTCCGAAGGCAAGGAACATTTGCCTCCGTTGGGGCGATAGAGGGTTAATTGGAGAAGGATATAGATTTTGGAGAGTATGAGAGAAAAGAAGAGAGTCTTCGGGAGAAGGGCAGAGGGATATGTGCAGAGACGGAGAGAAAAGGGGTGGGGGGGGAGAGAGGAGGAGAAAAGTGGAAAGAGTGAGTGAGAGGGTGAGAAAAAGGGAAACTGAGAAAGAAGGAGAGAAGGAGAGAAAGAGTGAGAGAGTGAGAGAGAAAGAGAGAGACTGAGAGAGAGATAGATAGATAGAGAGAGAGAGAGAGAAAGAGAGAGAAAGAAAGAGAGAGAGAGAGAGAGAGAGAGAGAGAGAGAGAGAGAGAGAGAGAGATAATAGAGAAAATCGACTGGCTGGAATAGAGCACAGAACCTACCTGTAGCGTAGTGTTTTTTTCTTGGGCCAGTTTTCGCTGAGTCAGCAGGATGTCGTCAGCCAGACTTGATACGTCGGTTTCGTTAAGATTTGCCCTGTGTTTATCCAGCTCTTTCTTTATGTAAGCCACAAATTCGCCATTACCGCTTAAGAATTTTCGGAACTTTTTTGTTGGAAAATGCCTCAAAAACGGGAACACATCTTCCCAGTTATTTGTAATGTTGCCTGAACCGTTTGAGATCAATCTGTGAAGTGTTTGGAAATCTTTGTCGTCGACATCGAGAATTCTTCCAAACGAAAGTACGTGTAAGACGTTGAGGACTATATGAAATATGTGCTTCTCTAAGTCAAAAGGGCCTTTTTCTTGTCCGATGTTGTTGACGGCTGCCTCTACGATGTAGTGAATTCTTTCTGCGTGTTGAGATCCTGTCAGGTACTGGCGGAGAGACTGGGCAGAAAGGAAAGGTGGAATATTTATTGTGCAAAGGCAAAAGTAAAAGTGCTCATGGACGAGTAAAGATTTTTAGAGACAATAGTTGAAATCCAGAACTTTTTTTAAAAACGAACACACATTTAAAATGGGCTTGTGGAACATAAGAAACATGCCCCAGACAATCAAACTTGCACAATGTTTTTTTTAAAAGATGAACAATTACCCTCTAAATATACTAGACTGAAGTAAAACACGCAGGCCAGGCCAAGAATAGATGATTCTTAGCAAGGAAAACATATCAACAATATAAGCAGATCCCAAAGAAGCAAGCCTGTGAGTCCAAAAGCCTAGGCTGTTTTACCAAAGAAGCCGGCAAACTAGACAGAGAAATTACGTGACGCTAGAAAACAATTGAAGTCAGTTATTAAATTGGACCTCTCCAAAGACACCTCAACATCCCAGTGGACGCAAAAAAAATACTGACCAGAACGGGTGGTTGACTGGTCATCTGGTGTGGTTTTCTCCTTGTTTCCTATCAATCATCTTTCGTCCTTATCTCTCTTCCTTTTATATGTTTATTACTCTCTTGTAACATCTCTAATCTTCGCATTTACTTGACCTAATTGTGTTGCAAGTACATGTACCTTAAAACACTTTCCAAAAATAAACTGATCAGTGCCATATTTATAACAACAGTGACCTACCAGTCCCAAATTTGATTCTTGACCCAAAAAAGGAGAGAACTCGACCACCTGCGAGAAGAAACGACTGAGGAAAGCAATAACCTGGATCAGAAGAGACGAGATCGTGCGCAAAAAGGCCAGGGACACTAAAGGAATAACACACGTCGTCAGCAATATTAAACAACACAGAATAACAATAGCATTATGGTTTGACCATTTTCCAAGAATGTTTACAGACCAACAAGCATTACGAGCCTTAAGTGCAAGCAACTTACTGGAAAAGGAGAGCAGGTGGGTAGAGAGTGCCACTGGTAGGTCCAACTTCTCTACTTTCCGTCTGTTATTTCTGTCTGTCTCACATTTCCCTAACAAAAAATAATCATTATTGTGCCGATGTGTTTCTCTTTACTCTAACAAACAAACAAACAAATAATCAAACAATGAAAAACAGAGGGAGACCAAGATGTCTCAGGATCGACTCTGCAAAGGACACTCTCAGAGCTCACGAACAGAGCCTCTTCCAAGCCACCCAAATCACAGCTGACACCCATCAGTACCAGCCGAAGGGCTAAAAAGAAAAAAAGGAAGTATTTATTTTTGTTGTTCTTAGCCTTTTTCTTGCCTTCTCGTCTGTCGTTATGTTGCTTTTATCTTGGGTTCTTGGGTTTGTTTTTTTGTTTTTATTTGGTGTTTTTGTTGTTGTTGTTTCTTTGGAGGGAGGGAATAAATGTTGTCTTCTTTTGCCTTTTTAAAATCTAGTACAATTCTGTTAGTGACTATACCTGTATGATAGTCTTCCTCCTAAACTTCACGCCCCCTGAAATTTGTGCAAAAGCGATGTCCTTCCCGTTGTCACTGACGACATCAAGAGACACAATGTGAGGTTTGTTGGCGAAATCGTCGCCACTGTTCACGTAGGCCTCTGTCATGGCTTCGATGCTGGAAATAACAACGGTGGGTTTTGGACCTAGGTACATGGTGAACACTGGCCCGTACTTGTCTTTCCATTCTGTAGCCTTGTCGGCCAGGCCAATACCTGCGGTGAATGAAATAGTTTTGTTTTCGTTTTGTTTTGCTTTTTGGTTTTGAGGAGAGTAACCTATAGAAGGATGATGATGATGATGATGATGATGATGATGATGATGATGATGATGAGACTTTCATCGTTCTGTTGCACTTGAATGTGTATCTACCCCACCCCCTTTCGAAATTTAATTTGTGCCAGTTCTGAGTGAGCTCTCAACACTATGTGAGACCAATTTTAACGTATTTATACTCTCAGCCAGGACCATGCCAGTAACTAGTTAGCGTTTCTTTTTTCTTTTTCCGAGCTTCGGCTCTTTAAGATATTATTGTCCAAATCGCACCAATACGTTCTCATATGCTATGTTCTTGATGAAGCTTTACTGGCAAAACGTTGAACATCTAGGCCTATACGAGCATTTGAATAAATACGACCAATCCTATCTAAGTCTCAAGTATAATTTTTTCTACTTTAAAACATGATGATGATGAGGAGGAGGAGGAGGAGGATGATGATAATGAGTCTCCTACTGGCTAGACAGAATTTTCAACCCCTAGTCCCGACTTCTGTGGCAACCATTGAGTCAAGAACAATTTACATGTCCTTCAAAAAATTAAAACACTGAATGAAAAAAGACAAATTACAGACAACACCAACATTTTAGCCATTGACGTGGTAGACATGTGCAACAACATCCCACACAAAGAAGGAGTGGAAGCCTGCCATTTAAACCTCACTAGCCTCACCACACATACCACGTGTCAAATAAGAGAAATGTGTGCTCCTGGAACAAATACTTCCCCCCCCCCCAATACAACCTTCTCATACATACGAAAGACACAACGTATCTTCCATGCCCACAAAACAACTTCCTAAAA
>NW_004797335.1:295769-297796 GCF_000002075.1 Aplysia californica | reverse complement strand
AAACTCTCACCCCCCCCCCCCCCCCACAACCTAAAACAAAAGTCATCCGTGCAATAAACTCTGGTGCAAAATTTGTCCCCGCATAACAGTGATCAATTATGTAGAGGGCCCTCTTTTCCAAAAAGTCTCGTGAAACAACATTGACTGTGGAAAAAACAACGTCAACTACATATTATTTACATGCAAATATGCTCTCACTAATCATGAGTAGGTCAATCCTACACCACTCTTGGTTCCTCCTGGGAAAGCCTTCATAAAGAAACGTCGAGCCGATTTAATGCATCAGGTTTTAAATATCTTTAATTTATACTTTTTATCTATAAATGAATCAAGATAAGACTCTCCTTACCTACTCTGCTTTTTAAGCAATAATGATGATGATAATGAAGATGAGGAGGAGGAGGAGGAGGAGGGGGGGAGGAGGAGGAGGAGAAGAAGAAGAAGAAGAAGAAGAAGAAGAAGAAGAAGAAGAAGAAGAAGAAGAACAACCACCGGTTTATACTACACTTACCATTGAGTTCTCGAAGATTCCCGAAAAAAAGTAGCGACATGGGTCCAGGTGGTAAGTTGACAGAGTTCCTTTTCAAGATCCATATGACCAAAAGACCAAAGATCCCCACAGCCAGGGCCATATGTGTCACACTGACCGTTGCCATGGCGCTGGTTATAGTGTCGCTTTGTAACCCCAACATTATGATGGCGGTAGGGTCGTTTGCTTTCACTGAACAAAGTTTAGTTGTCAGTCCTTGTATAGATAGAGAAGGTGCATCAGCGGAGTTATAGTTTGTTATGGCGTTTAAGTTTGAGTACGTATTCTCTTCAGCTTTGTTGATTGTTTGTTTGTTTGTCTTTATGTTTGCTTGATTGTTTTTGTTAACTTTAAAGAATAACATACATGCACTTTTGGTGTAATGGATAGGCTCTTCGTCTCTGAAAGAATAAGGAACGAGTTTGATTCCCAACTTAGGAAACTATTATCATTGAGCGTTTCAGCTACTGTTGCATAATGCATGCAAGGTGTTATAAAAAGGCAACAAGTTGCATCATCTTTGCAGGTCAATCCTCACTCTCTATGAAGGCTTTCCCAGGAGGAACCAACTTCCCCCCTATCAATAAACCTAAGAACGAATAAAATTTGACCAAGAAGACGTTGATACTGGAATTTGAAGAATGTCGACTTTCCTGTGGGTATGTGTCATTCAACCAAAAGGCATCAGAAATGTTTGTTATCTTATAGTGGGAGGTTGAAGAGCGCTACTGGTAGGTCCTACTTCTTTATCCTCTTCTGTGCACTAAATTACATTTATTGTGTCGGTATGCTTCTCTTTACTCAACCACCCCCTCGCCAACGACCTCCCTCCGAAAATCCGGGGCAAGAACCCGTTCACGAGAAGTCCAGCTTCGGCGGTCATGAATCTCTCGTCAAATAACGGAATGAAATGATAATCGGCCTAAGCGAAAATAAGGAGTACATCTAATAACCATCTCCTCCCAACTCTAACTGTCACTACAAACGCCTACAGAATGGAACCCACAGGAAGGGTACATTGGGAGGGGGGTGGGACGATGAAAAACGGTGGCATACGGGAGAGCAACCAGAACCGGAGTGTGAAGAAAACATGCGGCAAATTAAGGGGAAACAGACAAAGAAAATAGAAGAATAGAGCATTTAATTAACAGGATGACGGAAGGATGAAGCTGGGTGATAGTAAGGTCGTAAGATCATCAAGACATCAGAGACAAGCATCCCGACATAAGAGAATAAACGAAAGAGAATACGAGAGGCTGTGTAAGCGCAGCACTAGACATAAAGAGATATAAGAAGCTTCATAGCTGTCAGTCATGACCAGTAAAGAAGAACAGACACGACCATACGTCAGCTGAAGTATTGTAGAATGATAAGCAGGTAGCGGATGTGGGTGAGGGGATGGAGGAAAGGCTAACGATGGCATGATAACGAAGAAGAAGAAGAAGAAGAAGAACAGGCCTGAAGATCCAAGCCAAACGTGAACAAGAACAGGTAAGTG
>NW_004797335.1:289855-294174 GCF_000002075.1 Aplysia californica | reverse complement strand
AGACTCTCTCTCTCTCTCTCTCTCTCTCTCTCTCTCTCTCTCTCTCTCTCTCTCTCTCTCTCTCTCTCTCTCTCTCTCCCATCCCCCCTTTCAATTTGAAACGCCACGGTAACATACACATAATGTTACGAACATGGCCCTTTCAGTAATGTCCCGGGATTGAGCTGGCCACGTCAGGCTAAACAGTAAGCAATAACAAGACCGGTCACAGGGTAGGGTTGGCGAGAATGCGGCTCAGCAAATAGTAAGAATAATAATTATTATAAAAAAGAAATATTAATAAACAATTTGTATAACGCATAACCCCGCTCGACTGCAAGCTCTAAGCGTTTTACATTACATTATGGCGATGGTCAGAGGCTAAGTGTCGACATAATCAAATAAGTACTGATTTTCTTTAAGTAATTGGGAACATCGTTGCCGTCAAATACACCCATAGGCGTAGGCCTCATGAATTCAAATGATTTAAATTTGAGCTGTGCGCACAACACTGAAAACTGTTTCATTGCATTTTAAATACCTTGTTCACCTCTTTCTTTCGAGGCACTTTCATAAGCAGTTACAAACACTGATTAAGTAAGCTAAAAATTGGAATGGTGGAGTCTACCTCAAAAAGATGAAGGAGCTAACTCCTTTTTTATTCTTTTTTTTTTGGCCCTTATCCATTTCTATCAAATTGACAGCCTCAATTAGCTTAGTAGAAAAAAGTGCGTATGAGAGTGCCCAATAATGTATAACGTACGTCATTGTTATAACATACAAATGTTATATATAACTGTTACATATAGATTTCAAGATAATTATAGATGTTTGTGAAGGATCTGAGAGCAATGATGATTTTAGAAATGACGGTGATGGTGGTCATAAGTGATGATGTGGGATGGTGCTTATGTTAATAATCATTACGAAGACATGCTTCTGTTACTTGGTTGTTGTTATTGTTTTTAAATAATGTTAGCGCTAGTCCTATCTTTTTCTGTTCTGATGAGTCACGAGGGATGTAGGCACCCGTTATCCCGTTCCCTACTGGAATCATCTTTAACGTCACCGTGAAGTTTCGAAATGGTGAGCACAGTCTCTGCTATGGTGACCTTGTTAGTATTAGCCTATTCTAGCAAGCCAAGACAAGTGGAGAGGGGACCTTAGTAGGTAGCTTGTACAGTGGCAGATATTATTTTAGTAGTTTCGTAAAGGGTTTGTAGGTAGCAAGTTCACAACTGGGTTATAGACTTAATACTTATTAAACATGAAATTGCGGAGATTCCGACACAGGGTCCTCGAACCCTAGTTGAGAGGGAACAAAGGGGGGGTTTGACTCATAAAGTCGACCATCCACGTACAGGCCGGGCCTTGAGGCTGGGCCTGATCGAGACCTGCGCAAGCCAGAGTAGACCTTAACCTGGCCTGAACCGGGCCTGAACCGGGCCTGAACCGGGCCTGAACCGAACCTGAACCGAACCTGAACCGGGCCTTAACCGGACCTGAACCGGGCCTGAACGTGGCCAGCGCCGGGCCTGAACTGGGCCTTAACCGGGCCTGAACGTGGCCAGCGCAGGCCTCGCACAGACCAATTTCAGGCCAAAATTTGTGGGAATCCCCAGCCTCAAGGCGGCTTCCCAAATATCTGCGGCTGAAGCTGGAGTACTTGGAGGTTAAAAAGAAGAGTAAAAAGTGATAAAAACTTTACGGATTCTTCATCACCATCAAATTCTACAGCGGTTCGATACGAATCACATGTGTCTCTTTCTTCTCTTCCTTAAAACAAAGTAGATCGAAACAGCTCAACTTGCCACAACAACATCCATATCACATTGTGGCGCCATGCTAAATGAACAAGGAAAGTCTGTGTCGTGGATGGCCATGTGACTCGACTTCTTACCGCTCGAAAATCAGATCACGTATCTTCGGTGTTATTCACAAACCGACAACATGTTTTTAAAAATTCATTGTTTTGTTTATTGACATTAAGGAATAGTAAATAGCATAATACGTGTCCCCAATAAATAAGACTTTTTGATTGATTGAGTAGGTGATTTACGGTACTATCGACTCAGTTTTGGTCACGTAAGAGAAAAAATGTTTTATTGCCGCAGATCTATTACTATGTTAAAAGTGCGGACAGACATTTATACAAATCTTTGTTAATATGGCTTTTAAAAAATTAACATGTGTATCAATAGATATGGGATTTGGAAAAAAAATCTAGAAAAATAATGTTTTAACAAGACTTTCCTAAACGGACACCTGCAGGCTGCTGGGGGGGGGGGGGGGGTTCATTGTCAAACAAGGAAGATCGATGACCTAGCCTAGATGCTTCGGTTAGGGCAGGCCCCCTTGACAAGAGTAGGAACGTGTCATCGATAAACCTGTTACATGCGTCCCCACCGAGCAACACTCCACCTCAATCTATAAAGGTATTTTCCCCCTTTTAACTAGCTAATGGTTAAAATTATTATAATTTCCCATTTAGATGTTTTATTACTGTCAACTGTAAAGTGAACGAATTTTCTATATAGATCTTATTGGCGTCGGTGGCCTAGTGGTTAGGCTCTCGGACTCGCAACCGTAAGGTCGTGGGTTCGAATCCCATCAGGGGCCCGACGTTGTGTCCTTGGGAAAGGCACTTTACACGAATTTTCCTCACTTCACCCAGGTGGGAATGGGTACCCGGCTATAGACAGCGAAAGATCTTGTCAGTTTGTTAGTGTTTGAGCGCTTAATCGGCTGCTCGCACTGTATGCTTCCCGGGAAGCTGAGAATGTTTCGGAGTGTTCTATGGTCTGCTGGGGTAATAATATAGTGTAAAGCGCATAGAGCCTGCTGTTGAGCGGGAATATGCGCTATACAAATGCTATCTATTATTATTATTATTAATATTATTCATTTGACTAGACTAGATGTCTTTTAGTTTGTCTATGCATTTGATAAAACAAAGACAGCAAATACATGCATTCCAAAATCAAAGAAGTAAAGATGCTCAAATACAGGATGCATAAGATTAAAGCGAGGGGATATTTTAATGGACAACGGGGATGTCTTAAACAGACGGTCAGAACACATATAAGAACTCTTCAAAGATAATACAGGAGAAAAACCGGTAGTAAAGAATGAAATAAATGGACCACCAATATTTAAAGCAGAAGCAGAAGCTGCCATTAGGAAAATGAAACAAAGAAAAGCCACAGGACCAGATAATATTCCAGTTGAAGTGATTGTCGCGCTTGAAGAACTAGCACTGAAATAACAACAAAGCTCCTAAATGCTATTTATGACAGTGGTGAGATCCCAGAAGATATCATGAAGTCAGTTTTTATAGCTTTACCTAAAACACCAGGTGCCACTGAGTGGGATATGCATAGAACAATATTAGCCTTATGAGTCATTTTACAAAAATATTCCTGCGAGTAATAATGGGAAGATTGAGAAAAAGTGTAAGACCAGAGATATTTAAAACGCAATTCGGCTTTGTTCCTGACAAGGGCACCAGAAATGCTATATTCACCTTAACAATGTTAATGGAAAGATGTACTGAAGCACAGAAAGATCTGTATTATGGTTCATAGATTACTCAAAGGCGTTCAATAAAGTTAGACAAGATGAGCTATTTAAAATACTGGAAAAGTTGGACATAGATGGAAAAGATCTAAGAATTATCTGAATTTTGTAGAGGGACCAAAACGCTGCTGTACGAATTAATGGAGAATACAGTGAATATAAGCAGATTAGGCGAGGAGTGAGGCGAGGAGTGAGGCAATGATGTGTTATGTCACCAGACCTCTTTAACATGTACAGTGAAACAATCCTTAGAAACATAGAAGAATGTCCAAGCTTCAAAGTAGATAGAGAAATATTAATAACATCAGGTATGCAGATGACACAGTTTTAATAGCAGGCTCCGAAAAGGACCTTCAATTGCTTCTAGATACTGTTGTAACAGAAAGTGAACGTACAGGATTATTGTTGAATGTAAAGAAAACAGAATGCATGGTTATATCCAAAAAAGCAGCAAATCCTAGTTGTAACCTCATTAGCAAGGGTGAAAAGATCAAACAAGTCCAACAGTTTAAATATCTAGGATATATTATAAAATATGATGCCAAATGTTCCACAGAAATAAAAAGGAGAACTACAATGGCAAAGGCTAGTTTCAATAAAAATGAGCCCAATCCTGAAAAATAGAAACATCTCAATGAACACCTAAATGAAAGTCCTGAAATGCTATGTTTGGTCAACCTTTCTATATGGCTGTGAATGCTGGACAATCACTAAAGACAGTGAAGATAAAATAGAAGCAACAGAAATGTGGTTTCTTAGGAGAC
>NW_004797335.1:276098-289362 GCF_000002075.1 Aplysia californica | reverse complement strand
TGATGATGATGATGATGATGATGATGATGATGATGATGATGACGATGATGATAAATCTTTAGGGGGGGGGGTCTCAGGATCAAGAGGTTAAGATGGTCGCCCCTCATTCGATAGTTTCGAATACGTAGAGCGACTGAAAGTTTTCTCTAGTTTCACCACCTTTCCTGCTCTCTAACAACATTCTATTGTCTGCTTTTGTCTCCACGTTCTGCCCCCAACCCTCACCTTCCCTCCTCTGGGCTTCTGACTCTTTCTGCAGTCTTTCTACTGCTACCCCTTGACTCCGTCTTACTGTTGTCTTTCAGCCACACCCCTGATCTTATGGTAGATTAGATCTACACCCAGTTTTCTCAGATAAGCGCAAAAAATCTCGATCGTCCCGTGTGCAAATTGAGGGTGCAGACTTTTCATCACTGGAGAATTTATTTTAAACTAATTTAATGCAGAAACTAGAAACTATCAAAACAACTCTTTTTCATTAACCTTTCTCGCCCCATGCCGGAGGCCACAATAAAGAGCACCCCACATGCGCACTAGTTTAAACATGTTTCGAATGGAGGGCTGAATTTTGCTTTTATTAACTTTATTTCTTTGAGAGAGAATGTTCACTGAAGCAGACAATACAATGGCTATCCATATTTGTGATGAATCTTTATGAATGTTTCAAAGGTAAACAACCAATGGTATTGTTGATTGTTAATCATGTTAATTATGTGGGTACATTCCCCTTACGATTGTCAAGCTTCCTCTCCCTGCCTCGCGAGTCCAGTGAGCGACTCGGCTGTGTCCCTGTCCAGTTGTCAAGTCTGTAATACATATCTGAATTCATCCTTGCCAATAAACATGTTCAGTACAATATTCTTCTTTGTGTTCCCCTGCTAGATCTCAGGGGTAGTCGACAGCTGGTTTTTCAACCTGCGGTGCAACTGATTTTTACGTATGTGACTGATTTTCGTACTTAGTAGGGCCCATTGCCTTCAGGCAGCTGCTTTCCGATTTTGAATTTAATATATATTATGTTTTTATACTTACTAAAGTGTTTTCAGTTTTGGCAAATCTTAATTTTTTAATGTTGTCCGGGTGGCAGCTGAAGCCTACATTAATAATATTTTGGACCACCAAGAGGTTTTTAACGAGTGCCGCTTGCACACGGGACCTCCGAGATTTTTCCCAGATATCCGAGTACCCTAGGTGTTCGATTTTATATAGGGTGCCCATTGGGGGATATGGTCAGGTCGGGGCTGTTTGCTAGCCAGATTGATGGCGCAGAGCGGCTATTGTGGCACAAGTCAATCGCGCCCGATTTGTCGCCTCAAAAACAAACACGCTTGTTTTCAGGCGACGAGTAGGGCGAACGCCCCAGATCAGACCCGACACGACCGGATCCCATCCGCAACGGGCATCCCTATTACCTACCCTAAGATAAGCGGTATGGCTCAAAGACAGCAGTAAGAAGCAGCCAGGAGAAGCAGTACTTGTAGAACGGGTAAGGAGTAAAGGAGAGAAGAGTCCGGAGGCCAAGGATGGACAGGAATTGAAAGTTGAGATAAAAGCAGGTAACGAACTTGTCCAGAGAACAGGAAAGGGGGTTTTGGGTTGTGTGTTTGGTTTTTGTTTTTTATTTTTCGTTTGTTTTTTATTGTTGTTGTTGTTTTTGTAGTTGTTGTTGTTTGTTTGCTTTTGTTCTGTAGTTTGTTTTTTTAATTAAGTAATTGAAAAAAAGACCTCAAAACGGAAGTCAAGTACTCAGTCAAATTTATTCAAGCTGCTTTAATCTTAATTTGATGAAGACATGTTTGAAACGTGTTTCATCAATGTTACCAATAACCAAATCTAGTTTGTACATTCAATATGTAAATGTAAAAGCTTCTGAATATATATATATACACATTGTCAGTGAACGGCTCAGTGAAACAACTAGTCATGTCGCCAGAAGTTTGTCTTTGTAGGTCATGTATCCTTACATGCCTACGTCACTAAATGGGGCATGAACTTACGTATGTTAAAATTTTAATGCTCCTAGACTCTCCCCGTACCAACAAATGTAGGAACACATTGTCGCTTTTTAGTTTAGTATGGGGTTTTACGGCGCTCGCAACTGCATAAGGTCATATGAGCGCGCGAAACACAAGTTTGTTTTTTATTTGTAGTTCACTGCACGGCTGGGTACGGATCATTTGATCTTAAAACGTTAGAATATTTAACATTGTCGCTGAACGGCACAGTGAAACAAGGGGATATCATATCTCCATTTAGTCTCTTTAGGTCTTGGGTCCTTACTTTTTTTAGTAGCTAGTAGCTAGATGGGAAATTAACCTACGTATGGTCAAATATCCCTTCATTTGTAAGTGTCTAAAGTGAACCATGAAGATGCCTATAACTTGGTCATCTTGTCATATTTTCATAGTTTTTAACAGACCTTTGAGGGGAAAAATTAAAATAGACATTGCTTTACTATGCTGTACGCCTGGTTTCTTAGCCCACACTTACAGCAAAGGTCGGCGGGGTGGGGTGAGGGGGGGGGGCTCCAGGAATCTCCCTGTGTAACAAATGTGTGGTGAAAAAATAGCCTGTCATCCCCCCCCCCCCCCCCCCACCAATTCTAAACTGACACTATCATTATGAAAGCGTTTTCTCTTCCCTTTATAGCCACAGTTTAAATCTTTAAAGTTCCTAATTTGTTGTAATTTACTAGGTTTTGAAATGCGCTAAGCGAAACTCTCAGATAAACATTAAAAAGGATGCAATAATTGTTTTCGACATAACAAGAAAATAGTTCAAATGAAGTAACAATTTATGCTTCCTAAAAAGGTTTGGCCTTATTTTGTTGCTGCTGTATTTGAGGGTGGGGGGGGGGGTTGTTGGGGGTTTTGGGGTAAATTTTAGAAAGTGTTTTACGGCACTTGCAACACACACAAAAGAGCGAGGGGGAAAAAACGAGTGTCGAAGATTATGTATTACCAGCGAGAGAAACATACAAAGAAAAGAAGGATATCTAGATATCCAGAGAGCCCACCATTTAACCACCTATGAAAAACGAATTAAGATGAGCTTTTAAATCATTTTTTTCTAAATTAGATGAGAACTAACAGATCTTGCAAATATTTGTGTGGCTTAAGACAAAGAGATCTATGCCAATTTCATGGATTATGAACAGAGTTGGACAACTTGAGCTACTTTTTTAAGTTACTTTCTAAAGCTACTTTTTCAATTACAAAGCACTTTATATTATTACATTTACCTTGAACTTTCTGCTACTTTACTTGCTTTACCCAAAATTTATAAATCCTCTTTGAGTTTGAGTAACGTTGAGGAAATTTTTTCGCAAAATGTTCTGGAGTTAACTAATCATAGTTCAAAAATCACGTATGGACGATTGTGAGGAAAACTTGGAATGTCGGAGCTTCTCCAAACGTGAATGAAACATTTGCATCAGCCCCACAGCGAGCCACGAGTCTTTGATAAGAGTTTTACGGCGCTCGCAGCAACTTAAAGCCACGAATCATTTATGGATATTTTTCGTCATAAGGTTCGCTAGCAACGACTACACGGCTCGAATAATTGATCTTCAGTGTGTTAAAATAGTGAAACACGTGGTGTGTTCCCGTTTTACACCTGGCATCAGCAAAACAGTCTTGAAAAGGATGAAGGGGCGGGGAGGAGGGGGAGGAGAGAGGAGGAGGAGGGTGTTGCTTGGTTCAAAAGCACGAGGAAAATATCCCATGCGAGAGAATCAGTCATCCATGACTGTTGTTTGTGAATGTATTTTTATGTCATAGATCCCTACACATACAAACTTTCCACTCAGTATGCGCTCCCAGCAGTAGTTACTTAAGTCTTATTGGCAGGTCCTTGCACCATGGATAAGAACTTTTTTAATTTGCCCCACAAGGAGAACAATTTGCGGGAGAGTGTCTACGTCAGAGTTGACCTGATATTTTGGTGCACAGCCCAGCAGCACAATGACTTGCCAGACGTGGGCACACCTTCTACTATTCTGTGCTGCGGTATGCTTGTGTGGAAGCAACACTGCCTTTTGAAATAAATTAATAGTTTTACTTGGTACTTAAAAGCCCTTGCATTTCAGAAACGTTTGACGTATTCAGCCAAAAAAAAAGAAAAGCCCGTAATTTGAGAGGAAGAATGAGAATCATGGCATCTGCCAGCATGGTCTGACCTCACGTTCTTCAACAACAACAACTGTATTTTCATTTATGTCGGTGTTCACACATGGCCAGTCACACAAACTGCTTTTGTCAAATCGACCCGAAAAAAGGCATTAAGTTTATTTGCATATATAGCTCTCTTCGTTGTCAACAAATACGTTTGTTGGTTTATTTTTGTAGCCCACTACGGCATTAAGCCCAGACCATGTTTCACTAGTTATTTGATCTAAACAGATCTTCCAGTTTCTTTTTATATTTTTGTTTTTCAAACCAAATTTTTTTCTAAATAGCTTTGTCTATGACTTTTAGTTCTGCTTTGTCATGATTTTTTAAAGTCTTTTTCTTTTCTGAATTTAGTCTTTGTTTCCAGAATTTATCCAAGGTTTAGAGTTCGGGAGGATGGTAACTTGCCTTTTAAGGGCCACTACGTCTTCACAGAAATTAACAGTCTGTTACATTTGTACATAAATAAATCTTCAATATCACAACATGTATGACCATATTTAATACAATAATATAGAGATGATACAACCAGATTTAATAGATAGAGACAATGCCACGCCCACACACTCATACACCCTTGCAGACACACACGCACACACACACACACACACACACACACACACACACACACACGCACGCACGCATGCGCGCACGCACGCACGCATACACACACACACACACACACACACACGCACGCATGCGTGCACGCACGCACGCATACACACACACACACACACACACACACACACACACACACATACGCTATCACACGTTTACACACACATACACATACACACAAAGCCAAATTTGCAAGATTTTTTTTAATTGCGTGATACGGGAATCATGTAAGTTCATTGCAAGCAAAAATGTGATGAGTTTGTTTTGTTTAAGTTAAGAGGGACACATCAACTCAGTAATGACCATTGAGAATCTTGTGCTGGGAAAAGGCAAGACAGGCAGACAGACAAAAACAACAGAGGGAAAGAAAAGGATAGCGTACTAGTAGCGACCACCGCAGCGCGTGGTAAGGTTTTGTGGAAATCAAACATCGTTTACAAATTACTGCCTAGACTGTGTGAAAAGCCGTGATAATATCAATTATTTCCATTAAAGTAACACTTTTACAAAAGTGGGACAGGTATCATTACACGACAGATTTTAGCGAAGATAGTCATGGCAGATGTCAGCCAAGATATTGCACGGCAGATCATAGCGAGCGCGCACAAAGCTACATAATATAACATGTCGTATCTCCTGCTCCCCTTTTGTGAAAAAACTATAATGCGGTCAAAAATTGGTGGCGCAACTTATTCTCAAATATCTCTTTAACGGGAGAATCCATGTTACCTATGCTTTGCACAGCAGTTTGTACCAATTTGTCTTTACTAAATCCTATTTTTCCACCACATTTGAGGCTTAAATTTAAAAACTTTTCTTCATAAACGTATATAAAGTACGATATATCTTCATCGCGTAGAAAATGAGATTGTTCACAGCACGTCCCGTTTCTCATACACATTTTGCATACGCATATTGCCTACGTCATTGCTCACCAATGACACTTTTCAGTGACAAAACTTGTTACAAGAAATACATTTTATAGTGAACACTTTTTTTTCACTGAAGCTTCTCAAAACATGCGTTCAATAAGCATAGTTTCGAGATTTTTTTTAAAAATGACAAACTTGCTTTTAAAAGGGCAGACAAATGTTTTACAAAATTATTGAGCTGTTAAGACAAATTGATACAAGTGACTGTGCAAAAGCTGAGGAGTGTGTGTTTGATAGTTGAGAAAATACATGTATTTAACCAAAAGTTGCGCCGGGAATTTTTTGACCACTCTTTAAATTTGAATACAAACTCGTTTACATGTTGACGGTTTCATTGCGGCCGTCATTCCCAAATGACCGTACCTATGTGCTATCAAAAAAGCTGGCCTCATTTTTTTTCGGGGGGTGGGGGTGGTGGTGGTTAAGAAATCCATACCGATAAGGTTGTATGTTAGAAACGAGTCAAGGAGAGAAATAATTCATTGCATGTGTTATGGCGTTAGATCATGATTCATCCTACGAGTGAAATTGCCATGTTGTAATCACGAGTTTCAACGAGTGATCTTTTACAACTGTCAATTTCAGAAGCAAAATAAATCACGGTCTACACTCATAACGAGTGTAATAAACGTTTAATATGATACTGATATCAGCTGAAGAAATAGATCCTGACCAATACGTACAAATGACAAGCCAGTTGGACAATAGGATACATCTAAGAGTCGCTGGGAAACAAAATTTTCATTCCTGTCGGAGTCAGAGTTAGAATTGGAATAAATCATGATTGTTTTCGGGGGTTTTTTGCCGTGCTAATTTATATATTGTGCTATCCGTATGTCTCCCTCGGCGAAATAAACTCCAAACAAAACAATAATAACGTAAGCATAGGCAAAACAAGTAGAAAGCGTACAATTCAAAAGTTGAAAAATTCAGAAACTGCTTATGTATGAAATGTTGTCGTTAGAATAGATTTTGATTTTAAACTTCGCAACCAAAACAAACCAAAGGCTAAGAGTCGGTTACACGCAACGATAAATTGTATCAGATTCATCGTATGCGAGAACTGTCCCTGTCCGTTTTATTGAACTGTGTAGTTTGTATACACTTTCAATATATCGTCCAGTTTTCTTTCCATCGAGGAAATTCCTCGTCATAAAGCCATCATGTCCCTTTCCGACAACGGCGATGTGCCTGCACTCTAGGTGCAGCTGAAAAGCAAAATATAGAAAAAAGAGGCCTATTTGGAAAAAAGAATGGCTTCTAAAGGGGAATATTTTCACCCACACAAACGAGGGTCTGTCGTGGTCTAAAAGCACGGTGTTCGCCTCTCATTCAATAGGTCCCGGGTTCGAAACTTGACAGCGACGGAAAAATGTTCTTCTCTAAAAATGTTTCCTTTCACTTCCGTTCCTGCTCTCTAGACATGATCTGTCATCTATTTCCACTTTCATCCCCACTTTCTTTCCTCCCCTACCAAGTACCCCCACCCACTCCCAGCCTTAGGGCTCCTCCTTCCTTTACTCCTGCTCCTCCTAGCTCCTTCTTACTGCTGTATACTTTCAGGAAAACCTCTCTGATCTTAGGGTAGGTAAGACCGAACACATAGTCTTCTCGGATAAGGGCGAAAATTGTCTGAGATCCTATGTGCAAGTTGCGCACGTTAAAGGTCCTCGAGGGACGTAAAATCAATAAGATTAGGCTTTGGCCGCCACCATGGCAATATTCGCCCTTAGCCGAGAAGTCTTGGTGTTCGATCTTATCTCCCTCAGATCAGGGGTGTGGCAGAAAGACAGCAGTAAGGAGCCAGAAGTTGAAGTAGAAATAGTGAGGAGTTCAGAAGAAGGGGGGGAGGGGTGTATGTGTGTGCGTGTGTGTGTGTGTGTGTGTGTGTGTGTGTGTGTGTGTTTGTAAGTGTGTGTGTTATGTGTGTGTGTGCGTGTGTGTGTGTGTGTGTGTGTGTGTGTATGTGTGTGTGTGTGTGAGAGAGAGAGAGTGCTTTTGTCGTTTGTTTTGTTTTGTGTTTCGTTGTTTGTTTATTGTTTTGTTGTTGTTGTTTGATTGTTCTTGTTGTAGGTTGTTTTTTGGGGGGGGGGGTTGTTTGTTTTTTTATTGGGGGGGGGGGGGCAGAAAGGGGAAAACATAACAGAACATTAGAGAGCAGGAAATGGGGTGAAAGGAAAACGTATTTTACTTTCAGAGAAGTAGATTTTCGTGGCTATCAGATTTCGAGCTAAGGATCAGTTGAATGAGGGGGCGAACACTGTACCTTTTGACCACGCGAGCACCTCCTGGCCTGCCTTCCCCAACCCCCTCCCCTGTTCATTGTAATAAATAGTAGATCCATGTCTTTAGAAAAGGGTGGCCATACTGCACCTTGTTGTGTGATTTGACTTGACTGCAGATGTGCAACGCCCCGGGTGATCTTGAAACACAACCTCACCATCGACGATCAATAAAATATAAAATTGCTAAAATCTACATATTATTGCATCACATCAGGTTCTCTGTGAGCGATGTTGCGCATTTTGAGACGCTGATTCCGAATATGAAATTCAAGCTGCGATGATTATTTAAAAAATTTGTGCCCGAACTTTAATCCTGTGCGGCGGCAAATTTTAAAGTGTTTCTGCTTTACAGCACGTTTCTCCCAAATCTGACCATGATCGCACGAAAAATATCAAGCTACGCTTGATTTCTCGCGTCCAATCGTCCAAACTTTGTACAATTTTACAGTTACACCTAACGATTCGCCGTATTATCAATATATCGTCCAGGTTTTTTTTTACAATTTATCAGTGCGTGTAACTGCGCATAAAAATATAGACTTGCTCATTGCACTAAAATACACCACCGCACTCTGACGTACTCCCGATTCACTATGACGTGCTCCTTTTAACTTTGTTTGGAATAAAATTAAGGGTAACGTAAAATGCTGCACGTACTCTCAACTAAAGGGACACTAGGAGACTGATGATTGGGACTTCATTTGGGCGCCTATGGTGAGCGCGCTTTGCTACTATGTTTTTACAGAGAGCAAAAAGCTGTTGCCGTGGCATTGCGTGGTCTAGAATAATAATATATAATAATTGAAGTCCATACTTTGCTTACAGAAGGTTAGAAGGCGAATGTAGAGCGCCGAGTAATGTATGCACATGTGTATATTAAGTGAGATATAAGCTCCTTTCACGTGTGAAATGTAAGAATTTATTTCACCGGAAGTGCAATGCTAAAACAACCCCATGTATGGTATGAAATGCGTATCCAACATAACATCCTTATTATTTGGAGCGTTACATTAATACTGCCAAGGTTCGGTGGTTCAGTTTCACATGGATTCGCATGATGTGTTGAGCTGTATGGGATACAAATATCATGTGCGCATCATGCTGGGGTCGATTCGGTTCAGGATAGAAGTAGCTGAGTTGGTGAAAATGTAAATGACCTGCCTGGCTAGGTGTGGCAGCTATCATGTCTAGACGAAATTTGAGACTTATAATTCACCCCCCCCCCCCCTCCCCGGTCCAACCTAAAAACAACAACAACAACAACAAACATTACGAATCCATCAACATATATGAAGTATTAAATTTTGGAAAGTGTTGCTGCTGCTTTGTTATTGTTGTTGCTACTGGTAGTGGTTGCTGGTATTGTTGGTTATTTACGTGGCGTTGAGTGCGGTCATGGCGACTTTGGTAATGGTTGCTCTTGGGATGGGGTTGGGGGGGGGGGTAATATTATGGCTTACGTATGATATAGCATTAGAGTTAGGAGTATGGGTGAAGCAATAGCTCAATTGATATTACGCTAGACTACGATGTTGATTATTGAGGTTTGAATCCCCAAAGGCACATTTTAAAACCAGTATTTAGAGAGGTCTCACGGCTCATCGCCAATTTGACTCAGAGATAAACATATAACATACTTGGTCAGGACTGTTGTGATTGCCGGCCCAAACTAAGGAGGCTTTCTGAATGAGCCTAAACCAACCTAAAAGACCGAGCTTAACGAGAAATTCATGTGAAGTGTCTTTTCTAATCAAGGACACAACGTCGGACCAAGCTGACGCTCGAACCCCCGAACTCGAAATCTTACGATTACGGGTTCGGTAACCTAACCACTAGGCCATTGATGCCAGCCTATATTGCGGTTATATGTAACCTGACAATGTCATTTTGAATATCTACAGGGAACATAGTGGGTCATACTCTGTTTGTAAGAGTACAGAAACCAAATAATACGATGACCATCATTTGGTGGAGGGAAAAAGCAAGACACAGAAACACTATGGGAAAGAAAAGAAGTGGGACCTACCGTCCACAATGGGTCTTTTAGAATCTGATTAGGGGGCCTACATGACATTTGATATATGGGAGGGAAATGCTACTTAAAAAGCATCCATTGCCCCCTTGCCTCCCTCCTCAACGTAGGTCCTAACCATCACTGATTTATTTATAGAGGCACCAGCCATCCATGTCCAGGTGCTGTTTTAGCCTATCCTCAACGTAGGTATAATTATAATAATTGTCAAAAGAGTGAAACGAATTTTTTACTCCCATAAAATTTGCTTTCTGGACTAAGTACATTGTAACAGCTTTCCCGGGTCAAGCACCTGAGCGACGAGGTAAAAAAAAAAGAAAATTTGCTTTAAGATTCGTGGAACTTTATAAGACAACATTTAGTCCTTTTAGAAGTTAGGTAGACCAAGCAACTCGTAGAATCCAACTATATTGCATATTAGACCCCAACTCTCCAATTCAATTTTGTAAACGTTTTAAGCTTCCTTCAAGACAGATAATTTAAGCATTAGCGCCATACAAGAGGCCTTTACCTTGCCTGTCAGGATCAATCTGGGCTGGGTGGGGCACAGTACAGTGTCAAAATTATGAAGACCCTCAATGAAAGGGATTACTCCTTTAACATTAATTATGAGAATGTGAATAGGACAGAAACAAACATTTGAAAAACGGAGGTAGCGGAAGGCACTCGGAAATACCCCTAGGTCGAGTAACAGAGACCGAGGTATGAGCACACATGGTCTGGAGCATAATGCTGCAGCAGTTGGATCAGATGCGGTTTGTAGTGTGCAACAAAAATGTCACACTCAGACTTCACGTTGCCGGGGAGGACATCACACACGTTGTCCAAGGAAGACTCAATCTCTGCCTGTTGGTGGAGAAAACATCACATTTGTTAATAGAAGATTTCTGAACTTAAAGGAAAGACGATTGAGAGGCAAGAGTTGAGAGGCTTTTTGAAAAGCACGAATTTCAAAGTCTTGTGTTGAAATGTTTAGAACTAACAGAAAAAAAGAAAAGAGTCAGAACTTACAATATATTATCATTAGGTTATAAAAGTAAGAGGTTTTTTAAAATTATTATAGTAGAGGATTTTACGGCGCTCACAACTGCATAGTAAAACAGGTTCAGATAAACAACTAAGAAACTAAACGACTTAGTAAAGGTTCAGTCACATCGTTGTCTGGCGTTAAATACACATAAGACATGAACAAGTCAAGTGCAGCATTTATGGTTTAGACTTACTTTTGACAAATCAGTTTCCTAAAACACAGAGCACTCTTCTTCTGCGGAGAGGATCAGAGCTGTAAGTGTGTAAGGTTATAACTCACACTTGACAATCAGGACTTGACAATCTGAGTCTTTTTCTCGTGCGGGTTTTTAACACTCCAAAAAGAAAAAAAGAGGCCCAAGACTGGTGACAGTCACGAGGACCGCGTTACAGAGCAGTTGGGTGAGATAGTTTACCACCGTAGAAAATTAATGCAACTCTAGCGGCCCACACTCAAGCAATATTATTGACAATAATACTGACAATATATCTTGGTCACAAACTATTCAATATTTTCTTCAATACATTCGGTCATTGCTTCGTCTGCCACCATCTTTTACCCTGGATCCAGTTGTGGCCTTCGGCGTGGTACTGGCCCTTGATAATGGAAAAAAAAAGAAAAAGAAATGTTGGACTAGTCTAGTTTGTGGGCAAACATTTAAACGTCTATTTCACATCCTCCTCATTT
Organism: Aplysia californica; assembly: GCF_000002075.1. NCBI lineage: Eukaryota > Metazoa > Mollusca > Gastropoda > Aplysiida > Aplysiidae > Aplysia > Aplysia californica. The sequence goes on along the minus strand of NW_004797335.1, from coordinate 277,609 downwards.
GCATTTTCATAATGTTCTTGGTACTTGGAAAGCAGGGAGCTGTATGGGACTTCCTGCTTTGAGCGGTTAGAACCATCAGCCTTTGTAATTTTCCAGAGACATGGAAGCTCTCTGTACATTTTCAATGCACTCTAAAAAACTTTCGTTCATCCTCTTTAGTGTCTTTCGCCATGTTTACTGCACGTTGACTTCAGATTGACTGAAGCATTTGAAAAATATTGTTTACAGAACCCACACATCATAAATATTATTGACGGTTGAAAAATTTTGAAGAAAGTATTTCAGAGATTACAAATCAAATATTCGTCAATCATATTGATCAATTTTCAATATAGCCCACAAACTGACAATAATATTGTCAGTACCGATTATTGACAATAATATTGCTAGTGTATAGGCCGCTCACACAAAAGCAGTGCACGACTTGTGCTGCTCCAATGTATAACGTTAATATAAACGAAATGATAAAACTGGTAGAACTAGATCTAACTAAAACAGTTCAGGTTTTGTTACACAGTAGAACAGCACAGGTTCGACTCTATTTTAGATCATTTGATGAAATTATTTATTCAAGCAAACAAACAAAAATAACTGTAGTAGGCCAATGACTTTCAGTTGATGTTAATGCACCGATCACTACTTTCATCGAAAGGGGGCCCAGCTAGTTATATTATTATACAACTTTATAATAATATATGTTTTAGTAAGCGTTTTACTGCACTTGCGAGCTTTTTAGGTCATATAATTGCCATAGATTAGAGGTGTTATAAGAGAGTAAAAGACGCAAAAAGAAAGAAGAGTATAAGGACGATAGAAGTTTGATAGGAGAGAAGGAGCAAATCACACCAGAGCACAGGCTCAGTTCCATTGTAGACCATTCGATCTATATGTAATATAAAAGTCAGAGTAAAGTGGAAAGTAAACAAGGTGCTCATCTACAGCTAGGAACTAACCAACAGGCTCAGTCAAGGCGCTAGTGTTTAAGTCAGTCAGTGAGACGAGATATAGTTCAGATCTACCTCATCAATGCCGTACGTCCTACTTATAGACTGGTCACACTGCTGCTAAAATCACGCAAAAAATAAATACTCAAAGAAAATAACACATAATCTTGATCTAACAAAATACGTAATTTGTTTTCATTGAACTCTGTTTTCAATTATGCTGAGCTTTTTTTCTTTTTCAATTTGTATAAATTTTAAAATGTATTTAATCATGCTTGTGTCTGACATGATTGTTCCTGCAGGAGTCATGAAACTTTTTTGAAAGGGGACTGGATAAGGGAAAAAAGTGCCGAGGGCATACCAGATTACTGTTTTGTTTGCTATAATAGAATAGAATTATAGCTAAGAGAATTAAAAACGCAAAGAAAGAAACCGTTTACCCGTACGTATCGATACTAAAAAGACGCAAAATACAGGCAAATAACAATATGACAAAAATATAGACAATAAACATATAATATTAATTATTGTGTATGTTTGTGGAACCCCTGAGAGTGAGATCATGCA
>NW_004797335.1:273285-275998 GCF_000002075.1 Aplysia californica | reverse complement strand
CCCCCACCCCTTTCCCCTCGCTGGCCCCCTTTTTTCTGCCCGAATGCGGCAGGATATGTGTTAAAATGAAAGATTTATCTCATCAAAGCGGAGCGAGAGTGTAATACATCAGACTGGAGTTATCGAGTCTATAAAAGGGCGTTCAATTTGTACTGCAGTAAAGTTCAATAAAATGATTGCCTAATTTGGGTGTTTCAGCTTTGAGCAGGCCTTTAACACATCTTTCTTTCCTTTTGTTATTGTCTTTTTTTACTCTCACGGGATATATGAATGCTTTGTGTGTGTTCTGGTGTGGTTTGCTCCTTCTTTCCTATCAGTCATCTATCGTCCTTATCCTCCTTTTCGTGTCTGTTACTGTTTTGCAACACCTTCTGCAATTATATTGCTTAAATATGTTGCTACTTCTTTCCTTACAATCAGCTATCGTCTATATCTCTCACCCTCCTTTTTTTTTCTTGCATGTTATCCCCTAGTCGTATACTTTACTTACTTTACTTTTCCGTTCCAGCGGCCATCTTAGTTCTAGCCCTTCGGCCTGTCGATATGGCAAAGAATTTACAAGAATTTATCAGCTGGGTTTTGTTGTTGTATATAGTATTTCCGATGTCTGGAGAGGCAGGTAGGTAGGTACTACGCCGGTCGCTAAGTGCAGGACAGGTAAAGAGATGGTGTGGTACTGTTTCGTCGTGGCAGTCACACAACGCCTCCCAAAGCCCAACCCCAGGTCCACGTCCCGGGAGGTGGAAACTGGACAAAGCAGGGAATTGCTGGGTTCAACGAAGTACGGTGTGGCTTTATGCTACTGAGGCGTCACGCTAGCCGTGAAGGAGAACCTGGGTCACTCCGAAAAGTTGCAGGCCAACGGGGCTCTGGTGAAACTGTGACAGTCCTAGCAAGTCGGCAGCGGATTATTTATTGCTAAAAACACAAAAAGAAGAAAGAAACGGACTGACATAGACGGAAAACGACCCGGAAACGTTAAAGGATTACGAAAGAGGATTTGTACTCTTAATATCTGTGGCCTCAAGACAAGGAACCAGAACTCATTACTTTCATGCAAAGGTGGAGAATACCAATACTTGGACTGTCGGATTGCCGTTTAAGGGGAAGTGGAACCAAGAAAATACATGAAAATTACATACTAATATGAAGTGGAGTAGATATGAGAGAGAGAGAGAGAGAGAGAGAGAGAGAGAGAGAGAGAGAGAGAGAGAGCTATTCATGGTATGGGATTCATAATACAACCTGACACGACAGAAAGAGTTACAGAGAAAGAATTAATATCAGAAAAGATCTTGAAAATCAGAATACAGAAAGCGCAAAAAAGGGAATATATCATCCAAGTCTACGCCCCTTGTAACGACACATACTCAAGGGAAGATAAAGAGGATTTTTTTCAGAAGTTGGCGGACAACATAGACAGCGTACCTGATGAGGAGGAACTAATCATAATGGGAGATTTCAATGGACACGTAGGCCCAAGAAGAACACCATGGGAAAACTACCTTGGACCACGCGGTGACACCAGTTCAGATTGTAACTATAATGGGGAACAACTTTCAGCTCTCTCTGCAGAGTATGAATTATGTTTCACAAATACTTTTTACCAGCACAGGCCAAGTCAAACTCAGTCGTGGTACAAATGGAACAACCTAGAAATTTTCTCACTGATCGACTTCATACTAAGACGAATCGCCCATAAAACAAAAACAACTGATGCAAGATCAATTCCAAACATCACCTTTGATACAGATCACCGACCAGTGATGATGACGAGTAAAGAAAAAAAAGACCCATGCGAAAATAGAAGAAACATTCAGAGAAAAGTAATTAACGAAAACTCAATGAAGAGGGCAATGTGAAGAACGTTGAGGACGAGATCACAAAGAGACTAGACCGAGACACCAGTTCGATGAACGTTGAAGAAACGTGGACTCTCTTTAAAAACTTACTAACAAAAACACTAATAAAAGTATGTGGAAAGAAGAGAATTGGGAGAGGATACGTTAAGGGAACACCATGGTGGAATGACAACGTTAAAGAGGCCATCAAAGAAAAGAGGAAACTTTTTTTCAGAAATGGATAAAATGCCAGGACGAAAACGACTACATGCAATACAGTCTAGCAAGAAGGAACTGCTAAATAGTAGTTAGACTAGTTAGAGCATCAAAAAATGAATTTTGTACAAAATATGGAGAACACCTAAAGCTGACATTTAATTCCATATGCCCGAAAAACCTCTGCGAATTTCGGTTGGGAATTTCGCGTGCGAACTATTTTTTTCGCACCAACCTTTTTGTCATTGTGTAAATCCATATACCGGAATTTCGCATGTCGAAGTCTGAAATTTGCATGCGAAGATTTTGTTTCGCACGAGGGAGCGAAACTTTTTTCTTCGGCACCTGAAGTCTTCGTGAAGTGGGCGGGGCTCATTTCCCGCCAAATCTACTTCAAAAGGAACGAAGCATCATGGAAGCACTAGGTAAGTTGGAAAACGTCGAAATGTTGATTTCCTTGGTTCGAGAGAGAAGCGTTAAAACTAAGACTGAAATTAGGTGTTTATTTTCAAGGTGTCTGCCATTTCCATGGCAACCACTTTTTTTTAAGTTTGTGGGAAAATTTCGAGAGTTTATGTAATCTATCTATGCTATCATTTATCGTTTAAATCATGTAAAAATAGCAGTTCACTTACCCCGCCCCCCGCCCCCCGCCC
>NW_004797335.1:263396-273146 GCF_000002075.1 Aplysia californica | reverse complement strand
CCAAGAAAGCAAAGCTTATGAAGGAAGGACCATCATCAAGTCTGGACGAAGCAATTTAAAGCCTTCTTTCGTAGGAACAGGAGTATGAATTTCGGGTATATGGAAGGAGGGCTCTTTTTTCATCGCACGCCAATTTCGCACTCGAAGTTCGCATCCGTTTTTCAGGCATATGGAATGCCAGCTTAAGCGAACAGTGCCATAAATCACCACGTGACTTGTACAGAAGTGTAAAATCAACGAGGCTCAGAGAAGAACCGTACGACCCAACAGCTCCCCATTATTGACAGCTCCAAAATTAAATCTAGAAGGAGGGAATATTTCTCAGAACTCTTGAACACCACCCAAGAGTAACAACAACAAAAAAACAAAGAATTCCAACCAAGTCACCCAGAGGAAGAAGAACCAACAATCCTACCATCAGAGCAGTTAAAACCAGCCCAAAAAACAAAAGCGCAGGAATAGATGAGCTCACCACGGACACCATCCTAACATGACGTGAAAAAGGAATAACTTGGCTCACAAAAATCTTCCAGAAGGCATTGACAGAAAGAAAAGTTTCCGGAGACTGGCAAAAAGCGGTCATAGTATCAATCTGCAGTAAGAGAGACTGTGGAATGTATAGAGGCATTTCACTTCTAAGCCATGTGGGCAAGATGTTCGCCAAAATATTGGAATGGCGAACAAGACACAAAGTTGAACCATTTTTGAGTGAGGCCCAAATAGGATTTAGAAAGGCAAAAGGATGCACCGACACAATATTGCCATGCGACAAATGTGCGAGAGGGTAATAGAACACCACAGGGAACAAAATATAGTATTTATCGACCAGGAGAAAGCGTTCAACAGAGTGAACAGAAACAAGCTGTGGAAAGAATTCGAAAACTATACTGTAAGAGGCCAACTTCTAGATAACATCCGTACCATTTCCGAGAACAGCATAAGTACAGTCAGGGGGACTCACTGAATGGTTCGAGATAACATCCGGAGTAAGACAAGGTTGTGTCCTATCACCACTACTATTTATCATATATATGGAAAGAATTACAAAAGAGGCCAACACAGAACCAGACTCCCTAAATGAATTACTCTTCGCTGATGACCAAAGCCTGGCGCACAAAGATGAACGAAGTCTCCAACACCACACCACCAGATTAAACAAAGAATGTAACAACTACGACTTGAAGATCAACATCAACAAAACAGAGACAATGAAAGAAAGCAGAAAGCCAGAACCACTCAGGATACACATCGGCAACAACAGTCTCAGACAGGTACAAGAATCTAAGTACCTCGGAATTATATTCACAGAGAATGGGCGACCGAACAGAGAAATTGAAAAAGAGTACAAAAGGCCAATAATGTTAGTTACCAGCTTACTCCACTACTGAAACATCCTAACATCCCCATGACAACAAAACTCGAAATGATCAACACCATATTCATCCCAACACTCACCTATCAATGCCAAATATGGACCACGAACAAGACATTAGAGCAAAGAATTACAACATGTGAAATGCGATGCCTTAGAAAAGGAGTAAACAAGACCAGGCGAGACAAAATTAGAAACTCTGTAATCCGAGAAATGGTAGGCACAAATGATGTCATGCATCACATCCAACACCAAAGAATCAAATGGCTCGGACATCTCCTACGATTACCAACACGCCATCCAGCACAACGTGCCTACATCCAAAAATTCGATGGCAACAAGGCTAGAGAGCGACAGAAAAAGACCTGGATAGATGGAGTCAGGGAAACATTAACCACCCACGGCATCCCCCTGACCCAAGCTCTCCAGCTGGCGACAGAGAGATGTCTCTTTCTTCTCGCGACACCCAAAAGGGTATAAGCGGCTTAGAAAACTCAAGTCAAGTAAGTCACACAACGGGCAGACGGGTGGGGTATCCTTGCGGATCCTATTTAGGTAGGAATTCAGTGGTATGTGTTGTGTTCGCAGGCGAAAGATAGTAACTTGTTCTCTTCTACTCGGGGAATATAGTGCATCTTTTGAGTTGGGGGGCAGTCATGTGTACAAATACAGTTTTTCAAGTTTTGCCCATTGCCCATCCATTCAGTCACTGTTCCGTGGTGTCGCATCTGATGATGCTATTGACTGTCTGTTGTAATACTGGGTTTTGAGGTTGTCTTTGTGATGCTCCTTTCTTGGCAAGGGTTTCTGCTCTGTCGTTTCCTGGGATGTTGATGTGGCCAGGTATCCACTGTAAAGTCATACCGGCGGCATAGGTCTGCATGAAGGTACTAATTGTTAGAGCCACAGATATGCATGTATTAGTCGCAATATGTCCACCAGGCTATGAGATAAAATCTTTTCCACGTAAGAATAGAGAAGGGGGAGGCATAGCCTTTATTTTTCGCTCCACCGCATCACCACCTAAAGCCAAGGAATGGCTAGCAACACCATGCACATCGTTTGAAGCTGCTTCCATAAACTGTGTGACTGATAACAAATACAATCTTACAATTATATGTCTCTATCGCCCTCCAAAGAGCATAAAGAATGTTGTGAATTTAGAAACTTTTTACATAGAATTCAACCAACTCGTGTGTTGTTTAAGGCAGAGAGGTCAACCATTTTTGATTTTTGGAGATCTGAACATACACTACGACAACCAAACATGTGCAAATACAAGAAAGTTTATGTCTATTCTAGAACAACACGATCTTATTCAACATATTTTTCTACCAACGCAAAAGCATGGACATACACTTGATCTGATCATCACGCCGAATAATGCACCTCTTTTCAAGAACATAGAGGTCACAGACAAAGGTATCTCGGACCACCTATTACTTGTAGCTGATTTGAACCTCAGTAAACCAAGCACCGTATCAAAATGTGTCCAGTCTCGTAACATGAAACAACTCGATGTCTCATCTTTTAAATCGGATATAAACTTCGTTCTCAGCTCTACGCCTGACACCTCTGTAGATCAATTCTCTTCAGTTCTGCGCAATACATTGGACAAACATGCTCCCGTAGTCACTCGTAACATCTCACCAAGACCAGCATCTCCGTGGTTTACTCTCGAGATCAAAGAGGCCAAAAAACAACGAAGGTAAGCGGAGAGACAGCTTAGAAAGACAGGCCTCCACGTCCACAAACAGATTTTGGCACCTGAACGTAACAACGTCAACACCCTGATTGAAAACAACAAGAGACAATTCTATCTTAACAAATTTCAAAATGTAAACTCCTGCAAGGAACTTTTTCGATTATCTGATCAATTACTGGGAAGGGAGAATTGTACACGGTTTCCACCTGGAACTGATAAAGAACTTTGTTGTAATTTTCTGCACTTTTTCAATGATAAAATTGAAAGAATAAGAACTGATTTAGACTCTGATATGTTAGATGTAAATACAAATATAGTTGTTGAAAATATTGCAATTATGAACAAATCAACATTGAGTGAATTTAAAGTGGTATCAGAGAAAGATGTCATTAAGTATATCAAAGAGTCCCCCGCTAAAACATGCGACTTAGACCCAATACCCACTTTATTGTTAGTTACGTGCATCGAAGATCTCGCACCATATGTTACTCGTTTTATTAATATGTCAGTCACCACTGGAATCGTACCTGATCTTTTCAAACAAGCCATTGTAAAACCTTTACTTAAAAAACAAGGTCTTGATGAAAACGACATGAGAAATTTTAGGCCAGTTTCCAATCTAAACTTTTTATCAAAAATCCTGGAGAAAATCGTTTTGTGTCAAGTTCAACAACATCTAAAGGCCAATGACATGGAAGAACCTTTTCAATCTGCTTATAATAGGCACCACAGTACGGAAACCGCTCTTTTAAAGCTATCATCAGATGTTTTAAATGAAATCGATAATAAAAAAGTATGTGTTTTGGTTCTGCTTGATTTGTCAGCGGCGTTCGATACCATCGACCACGAAATTTTACTAGAGAGATTGGAAAAGTCATTTTTACTATCAGGTACTGTTCTAATGTGGTTTAAATCATATCTAGACAATAGATTTATGTCAGTGAAAATAGGCAATGATGTGTCAGATAGGTTACCTCTAAAATACGGAGTTCCTCAGGGTTCGGTCCTTGGTCCTGTCATCTTTACAATGTACACGCAAAGTCTGCCATCAATAATTTCTTTATATGCCCTCAATTACCATCTTTATGCAGACGATACACAGCTGTATGGATTCACTACAACTGACAATGTACACAATCTCATAGATAGAATCGCCAGATGTATCAATGATATAAGAAAATGGATGTTCAAGAACAAATTAAAATTAAATGAGGATAAGACCGAAATATTATTTCTTCGTAGCAGCGCATGCAATGAAATCGACAATATCAGAATAAACATCAATGGCCACGAAATATCAGCCCAAACTAAAATATGAAATTTAGGTGTGGTGCTAGATCAAGATATGTCAATGAAATACCATGTATCCAATCTTTGTAAAAATCTATATCTCCAGCTGAAGGAAATAGGGAGCATTAGAAAACATCTATCTGTTGGTGTCACCAAAACTTTAATAACATCACTTATATTGTCAAGGATTGATTATTGCAATTCCTTACTGGCTGGTGTACCTGATGAACAGTTACAACAACTACAAAGAGTACAAAATATTGCTGCCAAAATAATTACTAAAAAACTAAAGCATGATCATGTGACTCATATTTTAAAAGCATTACACTGGCTCCCAGTGAAAGAGCGTATCATATATAAAATCTGTTTAACTTGCTACAAGTGCTTAAATGATTTATCACCGGACTATCTAAAACAGCTTTTAACACCCTATGTGCCTCCTAGAACGCTCAGATCATCTAGTGACAAAACAACCCTTGTTAAGCCTAAAATAAATTTCAAATCATATGGCCAACGCTCTTTTTCATATTTTGCCCCACTTGTTTGGAATAGGCTTCCAAAAACTATCAGAGAAGCAGAAAATCTAGAAATTTTTAAGAAGAAACTAAAATCATTTCTATTTTCATCATATTTCGATTAGACAGAATGCATCCAAGCTGTAGATCGTTGTGAGTTTGTATGTGCGTATGTGCATATGTATGTATGTGTGTATGTGAGTATGTATATGTGTGTGGTGCGTGCGTGAGTGAATATGTGTTTGCATGAGTATGTAACACTATGTATCTTTAAAATTGATTTGTAAATCCATTATATGTATCATGTTAAGCGCATAGAGCATTGCATAAGTGGATATGCGCTATATAAATGCAATCCATTATTATTATTATTATTATGCAGGCTGGGCTTCCGAAATCCATGTTTTCCAAAGCTTGGAGTACTGATTTTCTGTCTGATAAGATAACCGTGTCCTTGATTTTGTCTGGATATATAATGAAAATGTTTGTCAGGTGGAGGATTGCTGCTAGACATTTTTGCTATAAACGATGAAACAATCCCCAGAGCGAGGTCTCAAAGAGAATGGCGATAATAAAGTCAATAACATCATGCATGCTGATGAGACAGTTTTAATTGCATAAAGTTCAGAAAAGGACCTCCAACTCTTTTAGATACTGCTTTGATGGATAGTGAATGTATGGTTATTGTTGAATGCGAAGAAAACATAATTCATGGTAATTCGAAAATCAGTAAATCCTATTTGTTATCTCATAAGCAAGATGGAATGATCTAGCAAGTTTTACGTTTTAAATGTCCAGGATATATATATATATACATATATATATATATACATATATATATATATATATATATATATATATATATATATATATATAATATATATTATTTATATATATATATATATATATATATATATATATGTGTGTGTGTGTGTGTGTGTGTGTGTGTGTGTGTGTGTGTGTGTGTGTGTGTGTGTGTGTGTGTGTGTGTGTGTGTGTGTGTGTGTGTATAACGATATCCGATACCAAATGCTCAACAGAATAAAAACGTAGAATCGCAATAGCAAATTGCAGTTTTATTATAATGATCCTGTGGAAAATATAAACATCTGACAGACTAAAAAAAATAGGCGTTCTGAAAGGCTATATGGGGTTAACGCTTTTATACGACTGTGAATGCTAGGGATTACCAAAGACATTGAAAATTAAACTAAATCAACAGAAATGTGATTTCTTGAGAAACTGTTGAGAATTTCATGGAAGGGAAAGACATCCATTTTATCGAAGGATGGTACAGGTAGTAATGCGAAAGAAGCCGTTCTAGAAGATTAGGCTATAGTATTATCGAGGGTGAAAACATTATAATTTTTTACTTTTCTGAGGAAGATAGCAGTAAAAATGTTGCTTTCAGTGATCACTTGTGTGCACAGGTGAATCCTAGATTTCACCCTTGAAAATGCAGATCTTCACTGTACAAGATAAACGTGAAAGACTTGAAAGATACACCAGAGGGTCACTCGCCTCGTCACCTAATAGAACTGAGAAAGATAGGACCGCTTCTAATATTAACAAATCGATGTGTTACACGACTGTTTTCACGTTAACAAGCATTCTAATATTATGTGGTCCATTATAAACTTACATTAAGACGATAACACTTTATAATCGTTCAGTTCTGATTTCATATCTTCCAGATTTAGAGACTGTTCGAAAATGTAAGAAACGATGCATTGTCGTTCTATGCCTTGCCTCAGCAGAATTAATTTTTAAAAATAGTGATAACAATAATAATAATCATTATTACAACAATAATAATAATTATTATTATAATCATAATCATAATCATAATCATAGTAATAATAATAGTTATAACAATAATAATAACAATAATAATGATAATAATGATAATTAGAATTATAATTATGATTATAATGCCCAGTACAACCATAATTACCCCCAGCAGATTCTAGAACACTCAGAAGCATTCTAAGCTTCTCAGGAAGCATGCACTGCAAGCTGCAGATTACACGCACTCAAACACAAACAGACCTACAACTACAAGATATTTCGCTGTCTTTAGCCGGGTGAAGTGAGGAAAATTCATAGAACACAACGTCGGGTTCCTAACGGGATTCGAACCCACGAACTTACAGTTGAAAGACTATAAGCCTGACCACAAGGCCACCTACGCCTTACAATGGCTTTCAATGACGTGTCTGCATTAAAAGAACCAAGGACCATGTCTAAAAAAATCAGTCAAATGTTCTTCATCATCGCTATGAACTTCATATCACCTATAAAGATAATCACTTTCAGCTTCCAAAACTGACAATAAAGCTTTTTCAGACAGCCTCAGGTAAAGATTAACATTTGGTTAAGACACTAAGGAATTCTAGCCGGGAATGACGAAAACAAAATAAACACCCAAAGTCGAAAACGTTCAAACCAACGACTTAGGTGCAGCAGTTAGGTCATTTGCAGTTGCACGCAAGATACCCCTGTTGGTTTCCTCAGAGAAAAGAAATTAAACAAAATTAAATATTGACTGCAGGACTTCGCTTTTTTTCTGTGGGGGCGTTATAGCCTTCTCATCCTGAGCCAGCCCTGACAGGCTGGGTCGAAGTGGCCCTCCTAAGTCAGTTGTCAAATTATGTGGAACGGGGTGTAAAAAACCTGAACTGAGGTCTCCGCCTCCACCCCCCCCCCCCCCCCGCAAAAAATATAACAAAATGAATAAATTAAAATCTATCAACAAAAACAACAAACAAAACAAAAAAAAGGGGAAAAAAACGATAATGAGGGGCATCAATCGAGAGATAGATGAGAAACAGCTTTTCAGCGAAACCCAGGGTTGCTCCCCTTTGACAACACTGGTCGATTTTAAACACCTTAAATATTATTGGTTGTGGTATCTGCTCCTCTGTCGTCAATGGTGTTTATGTAATGGGACTTTTTTTTTCTAATGTAGGTATTTTTACGCCCCCACCCCACCTCCATTGTATAATTTAGATCATTTAGGAGGCGCGTTCAACCTTGCCTGTCAGGGCCAACACCGGCTTGGAGCAATGCAAAGCTTCAGAAGACCCCATAAAGTTCTTTCCACGCGGGAATCGAACTCGGGTCTTTTTCATGCAAGGGTAAAGCTCCTAACCACTACAGTACAAACGCCAATACTGAGACTTCGACAGTTCTGAAGTCCGGTTTTGATGAAGCACCGTAGACTGTTCTCTGTGACACCGGCTTAGTTTGAAGCTCTGGTAGTTTGTCCCGGTCGTCCATGGTTATCAGAGATAATCGTAGGTGTCGCAAGCAATCCACCTAAGTCTGTTAGGGTACGCTTGACGTCAGAGATTTTTTTAAAATGTCTTTGGTGTGTTGTTTCTATCAGGAATCACGGAAAGCAAGAAAATAGTAAGCCTTGATCATAGCATACTTTACTTTTACTTTTTACTTTTTTCTTCCCCTTGTACCGGTGGGTGTCGTGGGGAGATACAGGCGTCTTTCTGAAAAGAGACGAGTTGCCTATTGGAGGACATCCCGTGAACCAAGGCACTAAGCTGCATTTTAGTGATGTTGAAAGGGGCATCTTTGATAGAACTCTGAGAGGGGGGGGGGAATCGATTTTTCCAAATTTGGACAAAAGTTGATTACTTAATTGGGACAGCGACACAATAGACTCTTTGACTTTTGTATTTTAGCTACATCCAGTGATATGGCGAATTTCATTCACCAATTTGATTCAATCGGTGCAAGCCTCATTTTCCTTCTTGGATGGGGCAAAAACCGTCATTTTGGCAAGATTGTTTTTCCTTCATAGAGGGGCGAAAGCTTCTATTTTGGCACACTATAACAGATTCGACTCGCGACCTTGAAAAACTAACATTTTTTTATTTTGAAGGTGACAGATGAATTTAGTTTAATTTAATTAGATCATATTATAAATGCCAAATATAAGAGGTGTAACAAGAGAGTAATAATCCCAAAAAAGAAGGAGGGGTGAAAAGGACGACAGATGTTTCATAGGAAAGTGGGAACCAACCACACCAGAGCTCCCACCAACCACTCACACGGAAGACTGCCTGAGCTATAGTATGATCTGCTCCCATGCACTGTTGTACATGGAAATTCTACAGGGCGATTTTAAAAAATATATAAAACTTTGTTTTGTACATATTTTCCTCCACACTGAAGATTTGCGTTTCAAATGTGTACACAACATTTGAAAGTCAAAAGGAATTTGTCTGACATTCGTTTTAGATCACTCCACAGAATAGTTTTGCTTTACATAGAGCATAAAAAACCCAACCCATTTTCAGCAATGTCCCCATTTTTGTAGCATGACACACTAGTTCGCATTTTTTAGGCCTACCATTAAAAGTCCCAACGATCGCGGCATATTGCAAAGTGCAGTAGTTTAACAGGCCAATAGAATTTCTCAAATTTCCTTTGCCTGGTGAGATCATGATTAAGATTAGTAAAGAGCGAGAGCTTTTTGTTATGAACATTTCCTCACCGCCAACTCATTTCGTAAGTTTCGCACAAGTTGCGATAGAAATGTTAAAGTGACCTTAATGCTTTCTTTGGTGTCAAGGGTGGAATTGGTCCATCAGTTAGGACCTGCAGGGAATCAGAACAAAAAAAATTCCGGACAAAACGACCACTCCAGATCGAACACACACTATTTGCGCCCCTCTAAACGTCACCAGGGTGCAGAATTCGGAAGATGAGCCCCATGAGGCGTCTGTCCATGTCTGCAGCTAGAACTTTCCTACATCTCAACGGTCTGCATTCTCAAGGCAGATCATCATCTACGACTGTACTATTTTCCTTTTCGCGAAGCTGACATGAATCAGAGGATAGCAATGTTT
>NW_004797335.1:253396-258396 GCF_000002075.1 Aplysia californica | reverse complement strand
GTGAGAGATAAGGACGATAGACAAATTCTTCAAGTCTACTATAACCCACTAAAGTTGCCACTATGGGCCAGACATCAGATAACTGTAGGCCTAATTATCAGTTTCTCTTGCATCGATTCTGAAGACTGCTCTAGTGGGCGGTTTGCCGGTGCTCTGGTGTGGTTTGCTACAGGGTCCTACATTCCTATCAGACATCTATCGTCCTTATCTCCCCTCCAAGTGGTTTTATTGGGTTTTCTGTTCTTGTTTTGTGTGTGTATGTGTTTGTTTGTTGTTGGTTTCTTGTTGCTCCCTTGTTATATGTCTAATCCTTGACACTAGCATTCCCTTATAGCGTTGCAATTGCCGTAAAACTCTTACTAAAATAAGACTAAACTATTCTCTATTGGAAGCATCTGTTTGTAATAGTATCAGACTCCACACCCACAAAATGTGCACAGTTGCATGAAGCATCGAATTTCATGCATTTTAATATGGGGTGTACCGCGGTTCCGATGATGCATAAAAGTTCACATTTCACGCTTACTAGACATGCATCAGAGGGAGAAAAAAGCATCAAGTTTCATTCTCGCTTCTAAGTAATACTGTATTAAAAACAGTGGAAGTTCATTTTCCCTATAAAGTCGTTCCGGAACAGAAGGTAACGTTTTATTAACAATTTTAAAAATTGTTTTAAATTAAGAATAAAAATAAGAATAATGATAAATATAAAAATGAAAAGAGTAATAATAGTAATTATTATTATTTTATTTTACTACTACTACTACCACTACCACTACTACTAATACTACTACTACTACTACTACTACTACTACTACTACTACTACTACTACTACTACTACTACTACTACCACTACTACTACTACTGCTGCTGCTGCTACTACTGCTACTACTACTACTACTACTACTACTACTACTACTACTACTACTACTACTACTAAAATTAATATAACAATAATAATAATAATAATAATAATAATAACAATAATAATGATAATAATGATGATGATGATGATGATGATTGCTTCTATATGGCGTGCACCTACGCTGCACAGTACGCTTGCTCTATGCGCTTTACAACACTATAATCATATCAATTACGCCAGCAGACCGCAGAGCACTCACCAACAGTTCCCTTTCCCGGGAAGCATAAAGTTCACACAGTATTATATGACGAAACAAGAAGAAAAGGGCACTAGCGCCGAGAGAGAATACCATTATTATGTTGGCTACTATCAAAGGGGGCAGAAATAATTACGTAATTGATGATAATAAAAGCTTACCCCTACATTTTTTAACTCTTTTCACTATTTTTTACGATGCGCCTAGACTGGTCTACAATTTAGATCAAATGAACTATTGTACATGGAATAGGGGGCAAGCGTCTAATAATAATTATAACTTTCGAGAACTTAAACATGCTTGAAATGTTAGTTTAAATGTACACTTTTTACCCCTCCCCCCCCCCCCCCCCCCCCCCCACAATCAAAACAGTTTAGACTAATTAATCAGGTTACAGGCTTCGGCCCTGCCTGAAATGGCCAACCCAGGCTGGAAGGGGTACCACCTATATACATTCTACCCACACTCGAATCAAACTTGATTCTTTTGCGTGCGATAGCGAAGCACCTAACCACTACACCACAAACGCCGGCAAATACACTTTACCACCTTTTTACCAATGTAACTGTTTTTACGCCCCTGTCGACAAAATTTAGATCATTTAGTACGAGGCGGGCTTCTAACTCTACCTGCAAAGACCAAGCCGTACTGACAGGCATACATTCCAACAGAAAGATAGAGATACTCGATCAAAGTTTTCTTCCCACTGGGGAGTCAAACCCGGATTTCGTGCATTCTACAGCGAAGCGCCTAACCGCTACACCATATGCCTCGGTAAACACTTGTATAAGAGTTAGGAAAAGGTTTTTTTTCTTTCTTTACTGCAAAGTACGCTGCATTTTCACAGCTTTCAACGCAGCTTCTTCTAGGGTGGTTCTGCTGGCATTTTTTGTTGTAAATTCTCCCAAATATAATCAAAAATACTGGCAAATCTTACGTACTAAAAGGAAACAAGGAAAGGAATAATGTTTACCGGGGTTGGTTTTTTTCCAATTTGGCTCCTTGTTTTGTTTCTGGATGCTTCAGTAAATGCATACATTAGTTCATTTGTTTGTCTATTGATTTTGTTCTTTTGTGTTATTTTCTTCCAGCACCCTGACAACATGACTACGTTCACCAATGTCGCACTTCTCGCTCTGTCCCTCCTTGTCCTTGGAGCTCAAGGTGAGTAATGGTGGAGAGATAATAAGGCACTACCAAAATGAGTAATTATGACGGTGATTAGATAATACGTTGTTAACTAGGAGAAGAATGATGAATTGTTGATACGTTATTAACATGGTGACCAATGGTGATTTGATTATACGTTGTTAACAAGTCGATTAATAAATGGTGATTGAGCAATATGTTAACAAGGTAGTTAATGTTAGTTATATAGTAAATATTGTTCAAAATATGCTTTCATGGTGATAACGTTATACGATTTTTAAAAGATGATTAATGCTCGTTAAACAATTACATGTTGTTGTTAACAAGGTGATGGTGAATGATAATTAATTATTAGTTGTTAACAACGTGATGGTGAATGATAATTAACTATTAGTTGTTAACAAGGTGGGTTGTGCTGGTTTGATGATAAATTGTGAACAAGGTGAACAATGGCCGGTTGGTTAATAATGGTAGCAGTGGTGGTTGAATATGAAGTTGTTAGTAAGTACTGGTGTAATAAAGTTATTTTCAAGGTATTTTCAGGGTAGAAATTTCGCGTTAGTAAGAGTTTTACGGTGTTAGCAGCACAATGAAGTCATATATACCGAAGATTAGCGGTGTTACAAGAGAGTAACGAACACAAAAAGGAGGAGATAATAAGGACGACGGATGTTTGATAAGAAAGAGGGAGCAAACCACACCAGAGCACCCACCAACTAACCGCTCATGGTACAGCAAACTGCCATGCCCATACGTGTGGCGTTTTATCTATCTGGTTTCCTGCATGTAAATGAAGCCATTGTACGTGGTGGTCCAAATAGGCTCTGCGATATGGTACGTCAAAGACGTGGTCAGTTCGATACCCACGTCGGAAGGTTTGCATTGACGAGTATCTCTGTCTTCACGCTGTTTCCTAGAGTCGAAGCCATACGCGTGTGCGTGCGCGTACGAAAACACACACACACACACACACACACACACACACACACACACACACACACACACACACACACACACACACACATATATATATATATATATATATATATATATATATATATAATTATATAAATATATAGCCTATATTACACACACCCTTCCAAAAAAGGAAATCCTTAACAATATATGATTTAATTTTGTATATTATGTTGATGCTGGAGTGGAATGTCAATCGAGTTTCCAAACAGAATCTGATCATAACCTGGACCTTTTGGGGGGCCTTCTGGTCGCTTTCACAAGTTTTTCACGGTTTTCTAGCGACACTTTACTTCAGTTCGAAAACAGATATTGTTCCCCCGCGAGGATACGTGACATAGAGGGGAAACTATGTGAAAAAAATTACTTCAGCAATAACAACCAACAACAAAAACAAAAACAACAATAACAATAACAACAACAACAACAACAACAACAACAGCAGCAACAATAACAACAGCAACAACAACAATAAAAGAAGAAGAACAACAACAACAACAGCAGCAGCAACCAAGACGACGACAATAACAACAACAGCAACAACAACAAAAATTTACCTCACAGTTATGTACGTCGCAGCCTTTCACGTGTATGAACCAGTTCATAGAGTTGGGGAATGTGAGCAATTAAATTGTGAGCCTTCATGCCAAGTGAACATATTAACCCTTTGATTGCAAATAAATAAATGTCCACAATTATTGCACAAGACCAGCGTGTTGTAAATGTGACATGATGAAGGAGCTGATTGGAGAGACCAGTTATTGGGCGTATTTTCTCTCCTAAAGTAGTAATGTGGAATCTTAGAAGACTTCGTGAATTTCTTGGGAGGTTTCTCTTTTTGTGTTTTTTTGTGTTTGTGTTCTTCTTTGGGGGTTACTGTTTATTTGTTGTTGTTGTTTTAGATGGTTTGAGCAGAGAAATGAATTGGGAGTCATAATCGGCAATGTCAGTTTCAGATATGGCACTCAATCATGATGGTGAAAGTAGATAATTATGTTATGCATAAATATAAAAAAAGAATAAAATGGGGGCTCTCGTGGCCAAGAGGTTAATTTGTTCGCCTCTCATTCAAAGGTCCAGGATTCTAATCCGGTTAGAAACGGAAACTTTCTTGTCTAAAATTGTCTCTTTTCCTGCTCTCCTTCAATGTTCTTTCGTCTGCTTTCGTCTTCACTTCCTGCCCCCACCCCATTACCTCCTTTGCCCCCTGCTCTGGACTTCTGACTCTTTCTGCAGCCTTTCTACTGCTGCTCTTTGGCTCCTTCTTGCTGCTGTCTTTCAGCCATACCCCTGATCTTCTGGTAGGAAAGATCTACACCTAGCCTTCTCGAAAAAGGGTTCAAAATCTCGGAGGTCCCGGGTGCAAGTTGTGTACGTTTAAGATCCTTTGGTGGTCAAAAATCGATAAGAGTAGGCTTCGGCCGCCACCCAGGCAAAATTCAACATTTCCTACCAACTGAAAATATTTAGTGTGTCCCGCGCGCTCATATGACCTTATGCAGTTGCGAGCGCTGCAAAACATTTACCACAAAAAAAAAAACAGAAGAAAGCGTGAAGACGATGCTGTCAGAAAACAAATACACATAAGGGTTAAAATAGCGCGCGATGAGGTGTGTTCCCGCCGAACCAACAGGGTTAAGAGTTAAGGCCAGACTCATGTGTGTTCATGTGATCACAGGATAAATTGTCCGCTCATTACCTATAGAGAGTGCACACGATTCTTTCTTTCTGTTTCTTTCCACCCCCACCACCAC
>NW_004797335.1:250266-252944 GCF_000002075.1 Aplysia californica | reverse complement strand
GGGGGATAATACAGCTACTTTACATCACCATCGACAAAATTTAGGTAATTTAGAAGACAGTTTCGACCTTGCTTCTATATCAGCGTCAGCAATAGCCGAGAGGGATGCAACGTCTCAGCGGAAAGGTCGAAATACTCGATACAGATTCTGCCCACCCAGGAATCGAACTCCTGCATGACGGGCTGAGATGCAGAAGACCATGATCAGAATCTCTAAAGAGGTCTTCTTGACCTTGTTCAATTTTAGTTATAGTTTTACGGCACTTGCAACACAATAAGGTCATATAAATGCCGAAGATTAGAAGTGTTATAAGAGAGTAACAAAAATAAAAAGGGAAGGAGGAGAGAAAAAGGCGTTAGAAGTTTGATAGGAGAAAAAGAGTAGACCACACCAGAGCACCCGCCAACCACCCTCATTCTTGAACTTGATCAACTTGGGAGTTTTCACAGTTCTCCTAGCACATGCCTCAGTTTTATCGGAGACGGACGTTAAGTATGGAGATCCCACATTAACTCTCTGAGAGCTTAGACTACAGTGTTGAAATAAATGTGAGGTAGCGTGGTGGAATCAGGCTCTCGTCAATTTGTGTGCATGTAGAGTTATTGGTATCATCTTAAAGCTTGTTCACTTGTCTTTATTTGGACGAAAAAAAATATCCATTTATCTTGAATACAAGTCGAGATAATTGAGAATGAAGGAGGTGGGGTCACCTGTTTTCAGAGGTAAAATTAGTGAGAAAATGGCTACCAAAGATTAGTTATTTCCTTAGCTTTTGAGTCCGTGGTAACTGAAAATTTACATTTTTGGTTCCTTTAATCAACGTTTTTCGGAAATTTGAGCCGAAAAACAAAAATTTGATAAAAATTCACAAACCTGCGGAAAAATGCAAGTTTCTTCACTTTAATTATTTTGACAAGAGCCTGATTCCACCACGCTGCCTCACAAATGGTAGACCCACCCATCACATTGGAAAAAGGATTCATCAGGTAAAAAAAATGTTCAGCAAGTCAAACAGAATGTATTGCGTTAAGTAGCCCATACATGGCCAACATTTTGGTCCAACATGTTGACGTCAAAAGCATTGGCAGTTTGACGTTCTCCCTACACGCTCAACATACGAGTATATTGCACAATGGTCAGTTTTTGCCTAGACCTCACAACGGACGCACCAAAAGCGTTGTTTCTTGCAGGAACATAAGGGAATCAAAGCACCATAGTGACAATTTATATGTCTTCTACTCCGGCTCCAGATTTTTAGCTACTCCGGCTCCAGATTTTTAGCTACTCCGGCTCCAGATTTTTAGGAATCGTTGAACTTTTTCAGTTCCTTTCTAAAAATGTGTCTGTAATGAGTTGATCTTCTTCTTAAGCTCATCATTCGTCCCTTCCTTATACCACTCGCAATATCTGTCTTGAAGAGTCTGGTATGGATCATTTTTCTTATTTCTATCAGGATAATCAATACTTTTCATTTTCCAAAGCGCGGGTAAACTCCGATATACATCCATCAGCTAAAGAGGGTTTTTTCCTATTTGGATGGCGCCATGTTGATATTTTCTATCCCGCAGCAAATACCAAAATGAAGTTTTCGCAGAATATTGATGGGGTATCACACACGCACAAAAAATATGATGGTTTGCGACAAAAATGTCTAATTTTTGGATGAACTCAAAATTTTGGCATCAATACATTAAGGACATCAATATCAGCCATTCACGATCAAAAATTGGTCAAATAATTTAACGTCCAAAAATTTGGGGGAAAAGTGCGTGTATGGGCCGCTTTAGGCTAATGCACAAAAGACAAGAAGTTACCCGCAAGAGTTATTGTTTCGACTTGCTCTTCACAAATCAGTTCTCTAAAACACAGAACACACACTCGTACTTCTGTGTTGTGGGTCAGAGCTGTAGCTGCAAGGTTAGATCTATCCGCTCTCTGATCCGGACTTCACCAGACTGCCTCTTATCCCCGTGCGCAACGTGTCAAAGGTTAAAGAAGGGAAAAGTATAAAGTCCAAATACGCGCGACAGTAACAATGAATGTCATAGCTCATCACAATTGCAAGCACGTTACAACTGTGACAGCCCTAATTGTACAGCGTGCGTCGTATTACGTCACTGAACCAATAAATTGCGCCATTATAATGTAGTTTTAACGCGCCTTTCAACACTGTAAGGTTATCTAAGAGACAGGACCTCGGACCTTTATGTCTATCTCTAATATGACGGACGTTGATTGCTTAGTGGTAAGACTACCGGACCCTAATCGTGAGTTTGCGGGTTCGGGGGTTCGAGCCTCAGCTCGGTCTGACTTTGGTTCCTTAAGAGAGATACTTTACACGAATTTCCCACTTTTCTCTGTCCTTTCGGAGATAGACGTTAAACTCAGAGGTTTCGCGCTTAAATAACCTAATAGTGTTGACAGGGGCGTTAAACCTATACCACTTCATTTTCATTTCTCATATTATAACAGAGCTAATAAATAGGAGGAGAGCCTTTTAAAAACGTTTTAAAAGTCATCCAAGTTCAGTACGTTCCGTTTGGGATTCAAACCAGGGTCAATCTCTGTTTAGTCCAGCTTGACACCAACTGAGCTAACGGAATGCCTTGTCACTAGACATCACAACAGAAGACGAACAAGTTCTTAATGGCGTTCCGGTGCCAAATATATATATATAT
>NW_004797335.1:248041-249432 GCF_000002075.1 Aplysia californica | reverse complement strand
GGGGGTTCTTGTATTATTAGTCTCAAATCTCACGTAAACATATTTCAAACCCCGCCAACGACATTTACATTTGCCTCTAACACGATCTAAGCACCGCTATTCTGAACCGAGGGATTGGCTTCAACATTATGCGCTACTGAAATGTATACCCCGAATGACCCTACCCATCCACTAACGTTCCGTGAAACAACAAGAACCCAACCATAACGGAATTGTATACACCCCAGTTAATGTGTATGTAATGTTGAACACTATCTCTCTCCCGGTAAGAGTTACAATTTCATCGATTTAGACATTAATTATAAGTAAGACATATTAGCGAGAGAAACATAAAATTGGTCTGTGGTGAAAAAAGCTGCCTTAGCAACATTGACTTACTATCTGACTTCTCTGCTAAACGGTTTGCTGCGTGGGCAAAGAGCCGTTTCATGACAAGGAGACAGATGTTCTGACAAGGTGGAGTTCGTGAATACTGACTCTGAAAGTATGATAGCTTTCATCTACATGAAATGATACCCAACCCGTTTTCTGAAAGAAAAAAAAATATCTGCTGAAATGAAAAAAGCAGCCGAACCTGCTCTGGCGGCCAACTGTCTAAAACGATAACCCGAAGTAAAGACCACTCATTTTCCTCACTTTCGTTTCTTGCAAGTTACCTTTTAATTTGGTAAGTGTTTTACGACCCTCGCAACTGCGTAAGTTCGTATGAGCGCGCGGGAGTTATTAGACATTTTCAGTTTGGTATGATTTAATCTTGACTTGTTACCGGGTGGCGACCGAAGCCTATTTTTATCGATTTTGAACCACCACGCAACTTGCACCCTGGACCTCAGCGATGTTTCCCCTTTATCCGTGAAGGCTTGGTGCTAGATCTTACTTACCCTAAGATCAGGGACGTGGCTGACAGACAGCAGCAAAAAGGCGCCAAAGAGAAACAGTAGAAAGGCTGCAGAAAGAGTTAAGTGCCCAGAGGAGGGGCAAAAGGGGGTGGGGGTGGGGGTGGGGGTTAAAAAGTCGAGACGAAAGCAGGCAACAGAACATGGTTAGTTGATTAGAGAGCAGGAAAAGAGGTGAAAGGAGAACATTTTAGAGAAGAAAATGTTCCGTCGCTGTCAGATTTCGAACCAGGGACCTATTGAATGAGAGGCAAACACCTTAACCTGTTAACCATGAGAGACTTTCTAAGTTATAATGCCATTCTACATGCTCTGGGGTGGTTTGCTCCTTCTTTAATGTCAAACATCTATCGTCTTTATCTTTCCTTCTTTTTAATGTGTATGTTACTCACTTGCAGCACCTCTAATCTTCAGCATTCATGTGACCTAATGGTGTATAATATATTATGTAAAGGCCTCTCTCTCTCTCTCTCTCTCTCTCTCTCTCTCTCTCTC
>NW_004797335.1:245806-247686 GCF_000002075.1 Aplysia californica | reverse complement strand
TGTGTGTGTGTGTGTGTGTGTGTGTGTGTATGTGTGTTTGTGTGTGTGTGTGTGTATGTGTGTGTATATATGTATGTATGTGTGCATGTATGTGTGAGTGTGTGTGTGTGTGTGTGTGTGTGTGTATGTGTGTGTATGTATGTATGTATGTATGTGTGCATGTATGTGTGAGTGTGTGTGTGTGTGTGTGTGTGTGTGTATGTGTGTGTATGTATGTATGTATGTATGTGTGCATGTATGTGTGAGTGTGTGTGTGTGTGTGTATGTGTGTGTGTATGTGTGTGTGTCTGTGTGCCCATTTTTGTGTGTTCCACCATCTACATGTCACATCTTCAATAACCAAACACCTTTAGATCTACGTGTGTATATTAAGATATTATTATACTATGTAATCTTTGTGTGTGTGTGTGTGTGTGTGTGTGTGTGTGTGTGTGGTCCGCCAGGAGGCCTGGTGAAGCGAGTAGTCGGCGGTCAGCAGTATGACGACGGAGACTACCCGTACAGCGTGTCCCTGTGGTACATGGGCGAGAACAACATCTTCACCAACAACACACCGGGCATGCACCACACCTGCGGGGGGTCGCTCATTGACCCTGAGTGGGTGCTCACCTCGGCTCTGTGCTTCGAGTGAGGCTCATGTTGTTTTGTTTGTGTTTGTTAGTCAGTTTTCCCATGTTTGTTGAGTTTTTGTTTTTTTAATTCTGCTAATATAGATTAGCACAGAATTTTCTGTAGAGTTGGAATTTGCGCTACACAAAATAATGTTATCTATTATTATTATTACTAGTAAAAGTACCCGTTCTACGAACGGAATAATAATGAAGAAGTATTAGGAAAGTTAAGAAGAGGAAAAAGACTGAAATCAGGAAAGAAATAAAACATAAATATTTTACCTTGAATTTATCCATGTAGCGCCCCCTCTTGACTACTTCTAGGGGTAAGACTTCTTCCCCCTCTTCGAAGGCGTGGCATTTTCTCCTAAAGTTCCAGCCCTATCACTTTTTTTTTAAAAAGAGTTAGGCCTACATGCCAATTGTTGCTTCCTAGAAGAACATGATGTAGATTCTAGATCTAGCCTAGATCTCGATGGATTATAAAGACATAGGTCAATAATTGAAAGAAGGAGCCTAGGTCCATAGATAGATCTAAGTTTAGAAATTCACTTTTTTAACAACAGACAGACGTCACAGGCTCTATTCTAGATCTATTCACTGCAGGAAAAATCCACTTTCAAGAATAATTTCATGATTCTTGATTTCGATCTAGATTCACCGACAGCCTAGTTCTAGACTCTAGATCTATTCTCACAGCAGGAAAAAAAAATCCACGTTCAATACTTTCATCCTTCTTGACTTTATCTAAGATTCACATATAGATCTAGCCTAGATCTAGATCTTAGAATCTATAATGCACAGCAAGAAAAATCCACTTTCAATATTCAATAGGTTATCTAAATATCGCAAATCTAGATTCTACTTTCATTTCATGATTCTTCTTGATCTCGAATTAGATATCGATTCTAGTTCTAGATTCTAGATCTCATCTACACACTGTGCACAAAATACACCCATCCTTGGGCGTGCATGCCAAATCCACTGCAGGAGAAATCTACTTTCAATACTTTCATGATTTTTTATCTTGATCTATATATTAGATCTAGACATACACACACTTGGGACTACACGCAGGGTATAAACCGGGCTACGATTGGCTGAACCTTTGACTTTGACCCATGAATACATTAAGTAGGCCTACGGTAGGCTACTCTTGGCGCTTTCGACGACACCCTCCCTGTCACTCTCACCTCCCTCCCTCTGCAGTGCTTTCTAGACTCCTCTATCTCCCCCCCTCTCTTTCTCTCTCTCTCTCTCTCTCTCTCT
>NW_004797335.1:239007-244218 GCF_000002075.1 Aplysia californica | reverse complement strand
GTGTGTGTGTGTGTGTGTGTGTGTGTGTGTGTGTGTGTGTGTGTGTGTGTGAGTGTGTGTGTGTGTGAGTGTGTGTGTGCATGTATTGAAAACACATACAGAGGTACATGTTATAGATCCATAACTAGTCATAAACCATTTCTTAGGTTATACGGCGCCCAAAAGTAATATTTTGTACTCCCGATACTGATTTGTTCACAGGTTGCATAATGATGTATATTATGCCCTCGTACTTTTGGACTTTGTTTTTTTTTACATTCCTCTCATGTTTTGCTTTCGATTGCTATTTCGGCTATTCACTCATTAAGTCAGATCCTATTTGTTAATATGTATTACCACGTGGTGGAATATCAGACGCTCGTCAGTTTTCAGGCATATGTAGTTATTGATATCATAAAACTTGCTCTTCTGTCTTGCTTACGAAGCAAAAAAATTGTCATGTATCTTGACCAGAAGTCGAGATATTTGCGATTGAAAGAAGAGGAGGTTGCTTGGTTTCAGAAGTAAAATGAGCAAGGGATTGGCAGCCAAACTTTGGTAATTTCATTTGCTTGAGGGTCTTTGGAAACTGAAAATGTTCCTTTTTGTGCTTTTTATCAAAAGTATTTCAGGAAAATCCACACAGAAGTGTGACTTAAAATGGAAATAAAAGGCTTTGAGCCAAGAAAACACAAATTGGATAAAAATTGCCAAACCGGTGGAAAAAAAGCCAGTTCTTTAATTTTGTTATTTTGACGAGCGCCTGATTTCACCACGATACCTCACATAATATGTCAATATGTCTTGCTTGTACTTCAACAGTGTCTGAGTCCTATGGAGACATCGCTTTGCTGAAGTTGTCATCGGCTGCATCGATCGATGACGACACTGTTTCTACTGTTGGCTACAATTTCAATTCTGACTGCCCCGAGGTCAACCAAAGCTGTACTGTGATAGGCTGGGGACAGACCCAGGAGGGTAAGTCTATCTATCTATCTATCTATCTATCTATCTATCTATCTATCTATCTATCTATCTATCTATCTATCTATCCATCTATCTATCTGTCTATCTATCTATCTCTCTATCTATCTATCGATCTATCTATCTATATAATATATCTATCTATCTATCTATCTATCTATCTATCTATCTATCTATCTATCTGTCTATCTATCTATCTATCTGGCTGGCTGGCTGGCTGGCTGGCTTGCTGGCTGGCTGGCTGGCTGGCTGTCTATCTATCTAATCTATTTAGGTAATCACGAACTATGTTTAATTGAAATTAAAGCTTCAAAAACCACATTATGAAATATTCTCTGGCCACTTTTGAAGAATTTACACACACACACACACACACACACACACACACACACACACACACACACACACACACACACACACACACACACACACACACACACACACACACACACACACACACAAACACACACTTACACTCACACACTGCTTCAATATATATCTATAAAAGCAATGCCTTTTGAGCCTTTTGTCTTACTGGTCCGGTCAGTTTCTCCCGTTAATCTAACTTCTCCTTTTCTTATTAACCTCCATCTTTTGTTTTATTTTGGGTAGTGACTTCTTAAAACTAATAACTTTCGTTTTTTAACAGCTATGAATAACCTTATTTTCACGCCTATAAATAGATGAGCGCTATAAATAGCTGGGTGCTATAAATAGGTGAGCGCTATAAGGGTAGTGTCTACTTTCTCTAACGTTAGAGAATGTATACAAGTTATCTACGTTCTCTAATATTCGTTGCTTCCAAGCGCGACATCGAATCCCGGTCCCGAAAGGTGGGTTTTTTTCTCCGCTCCTCCTCCCGACTGACGAACAATTATTGGCCCCGGACCCCCAACCAGGGCGATTAATAATTATTGGCAGGAGGAACAATTGGAAGGGATCTGTGGGTCGCAGGAGGCCCCAAGAAACTGAAGAACATTTTCAATTTAAGAACTAAAATTTGGTCTCTCTGAGCTTAAAATATTTCTAAAAAACAATAATTAGACTTACTGACCAAGGAAAGCTAGTATTGAACTTTAACCAGGCCTAAATTGGTAAAAGGAAAAGTATACTTTGTAGGTAAAAGCTCCTCTTGGGGACAAAACCAGAATGTACATGCTTCGTCACTACATTTAAAAAAACTACAAAGCAACAAGTTATAATTATGGGAAAAAACTGTTGGTCAGACGGGAGCAGGAGAAGAAAAAAAAAACTTCCGGGACCGGGATTCGTTCCCACGCTCATAAAAGAATTGTATGAATTCAAACGCAGACATGTTATCCACTCGGCCATTAGAACTTCCAACTGCGACGGGTAGATTAAGCTTAATATATTTACAGCAGTTTCAGGAAAGGCAACGCTACATAGATCAAAATGTAGTTGTTGTTTTTTTGCAACGAAGAAAGTTGACAAAGTCGGAAACATTGTGGGAGGGTGGGTATCAATGAGGCGACGGATACCGGATCGGCAGATAAGTTCTGAGGAAACTAAAAATTGGCGAAAAATTGGAAGCACTGAACATTAGAGAACGTAGACAGCTTGAGCACGTTCTCTAACGTCAGAGAACGTAGACACTTCCCGCTAGAAATAGTAGAGCGCTATAAATGATGAACACTATAAATAGACTGCCGGTGTACATTAATTTTCCTTTCCACCAAATAATTCCCCTTGTGGCTGTGTCCAGAACCGTTCGGGTACGGCGCCGAGTTCCCCAGCGAAGTGGATGTGGACGTCGTTTCGGAAGCGGACTGTGTAGACTTCTACTACAACCCCAACGTCACAGCGCTCATGGGGCCCATCAGGATTGACAACGGCACTCTGTGTGCCGGTCTGCCGCAAGGGGGCGCTGATGCTTGCTATGTGAGTCAGATTATTTCCAGGGGGGGGGGTTCGCTCGTTTTGTGCGATGTCCATTTTTT
Organism: Aplysia californica; assembly: GCF_000002075.1. Classification (NCBI taxonomy): domain Eukaryota; kingdom Metazoa; phylum Mollusca; class Gastropoda; order Aplysiida; family Aplysiidae; genus Aplysia; species Aplysia californica. The sequence continues at coordinate 241,297 of NW_004797335.1, read as the reverse complement.
CTTGTTATGTGAGTCATATTTTCTCCACTTGTCTTTGCTAGCTATGTGGGTCATTGAGGTCCAGTTTGGTTCTTGTTTGTTTGGTGAGTCATGGCAAGTCCAGTTTTGTCTTTCCTTGGTCTGTGAGGTTGTTACGTGAGATTCGATGCCCATTGTTGTCTTCGCTTGTTATGTGTCATTTCCAGTTTTGTTTTTGCTCGTTATGTGAGTCATGTGTCGAGTGTTGTCTTTCCTTTTTAGTTTTCTGTACTGTAGGTTGGTTGTAAACAAAAAATAACTCAATTTGGCAGAAAGGAAATTGACAGAGTGTTCTATTGCAGAAAGGCCCGTGAAGCAACGTCCAGCGACTGAAGAAGCAATAGAAGTAATGGGCTAGAAGTTATGCTGTTTGTTGTTGGTTTTTCATTGCTTTTTTTAAATTTATCTATTCATTCATTTATTTATATATTCATTTAAATTTCTTTTCTATTTAAAAAAAATACTAGATAAGATCTATCATAATTATTTTTTCTTCTTTTTTTTTTTTTTTTTTTTTTTTGATGGTGGAGGTGACATGGCCTAAGTCTAAAAACATAGGGCGCTTCTGATAGCTTTCGTTGCTTCTGTGTCTGATATTGACTCATTCTTAACGGAGGAGATGCGTGCTGTTAGCTTTGATATTGTGCGGATGATCCGGGTTCAAATTTTCAATCGTAGGCGCTCTAGAACTTGGCCTATTGCGTAGATTTTTAAAGCTTGGTTTACTATATTTTTGTACAGTCCTTTCGGAGATGAATGTTAAATTCGGAAAATAGTGTCTCTTGCATTACCTTTCAGAGTTGAAATGATCATTACCTCCAAATCACACTATACGGTAGCTTAGACCGAGGTCAAAGGTCGCAGGTATGCGGTAACATAAGGTTGACAGATTCCCCCTCCCCCTCCCGATACTCGTTTATGTTGGCCTTTTTTATTTATTTTTTTAGTATAGGTTTTACGGCGCTCGCAACTGCATAAGGTCATGTGAGCGCCAGAAAATTAGAGATATTGCAAGAGAGCAACAAACATTTAAAAGAAGAAGGGGAGATAAGGACGATAGATGTTTGATAGGAAAGAAGAAGCAAACCACACCAGAGCACCCGCCAACCACCCACTTATGTTGGCAGGTATTTTAACTTTTGGCCTATAGGAAAAAAGGAAAGGTATCTCTCAACCCGGGAGTAATGAACTGCTGACGTAACATTTTTTCCCTCACAAGAAAAAGCGACGTACCTGACAAAACGGAGGGGGGGTTTCTTTTTTGGTTTTGCTTCTTTTTTGGGGGGGTTGTGCACCTTTCCACTTTGTGCACCTTTCCACTGGGGTATTTTTGTTTGTTTGTTTGTTTTATTGATTTGTTACCATAGTCTTGAAAATCTAGCAAGATGACCAAGTTATTGCCATCTGCATGTACCTGGGTATTTTGCTTTCATTTGTTCATTTTAGGCACCACGTACTTATAAATATAGGGACATCTGAACATACGTTGGTTTCTTTCCGATTTAAGCGCTTAGAAAAATATGGACCCAAGACCTAAAGAGACAAAATGGCGACGTATCCATTTATTTCACTGAGCCGCACATTGACCATGTGGGGTTTTTTTTATTTGCTACGCTAGTTGCTACCCTAGATTTACATAGTTCTATTTGCTCAATACCTAGTTTTGAGAAATCTGACTTTAAACATTTGGAGTTTCATATGTCAAGCTTTTTCGAATGCAATTCTTTGACAACGATTCTGAATAATCTTACGATGTTGAAGGAGAAGATAGAACATTGGATTTCTGACCTCAAGGTTTTAGTAACTCAAAAACGGCCATATTAAACTTTGTAACCTTAAGGTAGCATAGTCTTGCCCTTATCTTTCTTGTGTTAAAAGATGGACGACAGTAGTTTTCAAAGTTGCAAAACAAGTGACTGATCTCAGTATCAAGGGTCAAAAGTTTTTGGTCGATTTTCTCAAAGTCATTAATAGTGCAGTTACGTGGCCCTTCCATTGGATGACAGAATTGTTGTCGTATGACAAAGTTCAAACGATCAATTGCGTATCCAACGTTCGTACACTGTGGGCTTCCCAGAGAAAATAAGGTCTAGCAGTGTCGTATTCCCTCTTCTCGGGGTCAGCCTTGGGTCACAGCCCGCCATCAAGGCATGTTTTAATTTCACATTACGTAAGCAACCAGCTGTCCTAGTTGGCTTGATGCTCTGTAAATGTTTTGTTCACATGTTCAACACTTTGTTTCTCCCTCTCTCTCTCTCTCTCTCTCTCTCTA
>NW_004797335.1:231011-232549 GCF_000002075.1 Aplysia californica | reverse complement strand
GGGGGGGGGGGTGTAAATGGTCGCTTATACAGGTGTTTTGTCTTAAGGTTTGACTGTAACACAATCTGAATAAACTGTGGTTGGGTGTTTCCAGGCATTGCTTAAGATTTATAACGGTTTTGTTTTGTACCCCAAATCGACACAATTTAAATCATTTACGAGGCGGTCTTCAAGCCAGCCGTCAATGCATGGTAATCTAACTCACGTTTCATGCGTGTGATGGCCTATGGTGTAACCCCTACACTAAATGTGCCGTTTTCCCATGAAGTGCTGGAACAAGATCTACACAGCAATAATGGAAGATAATCATCAGTAAATGTGAAGCGCTGACAAAATGAGTTACTTCTCGGATTTTTTTTAGCCTTCTATGGATACAGATAGATGCGTCAAATTATAGATTGGTGTGATACATTGTATTATATACTAATGATAAAAGACATAGTATCAAACTTTAAGAAAATGACTTCAACTGAAAATCTACAAACTTTATTCGTCGATTTTCAGCAGACATCTCCATTTGTGGATTGCGAAAAATCACCAATCACTACCTCTGGATCACAAAGTTCTATCTGACATTTTTGGCTGTTTTGAGTTACTAAGACCATAAGATCAGAAACCAAACGTTCTGTCTCGTCTATCAAAATGTTAAGACTCTTAGTCGTTATCAATGTATTCAAAGAATTGCATTCGTAAAATCTTGACGTGTTATAAAACTGAGAATAAAATTTTTTACGTAAAATTTCTCAAAACTAGGCTCTGAGCAGATAGAACTTTGTAATTCTGTGGTAGCGAAGTCACGACGGAAGTGAGACTCACTGTTTGCGCACGGGGTGAGTGGCTGGCAGGATTATGCCTTTAGCATCGAGAAATCTCTCAGGCTGGAACGTCCACGGGTCGTCCCAGATCTTGGGGTCTCGGTGGAAGAACCATGTGTTCACTGGGAACTGGAGAGGAGAAAGAATAATGCCAATTACAGAAAACAAATAATAATAAACAGCATTTGCATGACAATAACAATCTTTGTTCATCTCGCAGGGAGAAATTTGTCTTGGTCGTTAACAATGGCAGTAGACGTTACAAAAGTTAGGCTTAAAGGTGCACTCACGCAAACGCACAAGACAGGACAATAGGTCAAGTAAATACAATATGTATTGTGCAAATTCCCGCTCAACAGCAAGCTCTATGCGCTTTACAACTTACATGTATATTATTATGTGTGCCTAAATACCCTTAGGTGTCATCTCAGCCTCAGAGGTTGATGTGTATTGACCGACAACTGCTTACAGTCGCTAGGAGCCGTCATGTACGCTGTCATTTTTAACCTAGCTCATGCCTTGATGATGTCGGTCCAGAAAAATGTATGATATCAAAACTTGTCAAATGAACATTTATTCCTCACCACCCAAAAATAACGTTTCTCGTTGAACCGTCTCAAATCTACTTGTTGCTCTGTCAAGAGTTGAGATGATCGAAAGAAAGTGTAACAGCTACATCAGGAAGTGGCTGGGGCTACCCCGTACCATTAACACATCATCCCT